>NW_024580666.1:11724166-11849113 GCF_017639235.1 Corvus kubaryi | reverse complement strand
AGAGAAAGAGAGAAAGAGAGAAAGAGAGAAAGAGAGAAAGAGAGAAAGAGAGAAAGAGAGAAAGAGAGAAAGAGAGAAAGAGAGAAAGAGAGAAAGAGAGAAATTGAGTTTATTTCAATTTTTTTCTGCCTTTCTATGTCATGTTGTATAAGTGGTATGCCAGGAGGGAAAGAAAAACAAGAGAGAAAGAGTGGCCTGTACAGTGGGAAAAGTAGGACAAGAGTAGAAAGAATAGGACTGTAAGAAGTTTTGTGATATACAGAGAAACTTTGTTAAAGAAATCTTAAGGTTTCAGTGCTCCAGTTTCAGGAAAAGTGGAAGAAGAGTGAAGAAGAAAATCTGCACTTTTAAATCTATTTAATTCTGCATATTCTTTCCACGAGAGAGTCTATCCTTAAATAATGCTGCATTATTTTTCAGAAACCACCATTGCTCTTTTATCAAATATAAATACAAAGAACATGTCATATCCTGTACATATATATATATATATATTCTGGCACTGGTGTTTTTATATAGATTTTATTACCTGACACATTTTTAACTAAGACTCATACCATTTGGTCTATTTTTTTTTTTCTGGATTTCATAAAGCTGTATCTACTGCAAGGTATAGACAACAACTAATTTAAACACACACACCATTGTTTCCAGGAGTACTTTTGTTAACACCATATTAATTCAAATGAAAAGACCCAACCATAACACAATTTGGCTTTTTTAACCAAAATGGCACCACAGCTGCTTTTCAGTTGCACAATTTGAAGAAATAAAAATGTCTCTACTGACCTATTTATGACTTGAGATTGGCCTTAACTTCAACATCTAATGTTTAGTCATCTCATTAAGGCTAGATATGTAGCTATATCTATAGGCACCAGACAAAAATAGCGACAGCGTCCCCAATGGATATGATAATCTGTCTCTTGGACAGATTTTTTCAATTGAGTATAAAACTAGCTGTGATAACGGGTGTAGTTAAGACTCCTAACTATAGTTAAGAGAAGTGAATTTTATGTTTGGCATTTGTTTTATTTGCACATCTGACTGTATATTTCCAGCACTGTTGAGTAGTAGTGCTTACGCACCGCAGTCATGGCTTGGGCTCTCCTACTAGGAGTAAACAAGAGCATTGAAACACAACAGAGAGATCCAAGAGGAATGATTTTTCTTAACTTTTTCTTAGTCACGTGTGTGCAAGTATATTATTGTTTATCAAGAAAAGTTTTAAAAACATAAATAATCATACTGAATTGGACACAGAATTTCCCTTGCATCTCTGATTTTTTTATCATGTCCTCCATGTGGTGAACTCACCACCAGTAAAGTAGTGTCTGCACATTATTATGCAAATGTGAAGTGTCTGTTATCCTTGAAATAAAGCTCAAAGAAAAATATAAGCAGGATCAGTCCCTTAAAACTATATCAAAGTTATCAAAATACAAACAACATGAAAGAAAATTTAAAACTCCTTAAACTTAAATGTCTAACTCACCCATGGCCCTTTTTTATTTGGAATAGAATTGAGTGAAGAAAAAGTATTCAGAAGGCAAAAAAAGTCGCTGATGATATTTGAGGAGGTATACTTACAGCTTTTTACTGGCTAGGCTCGTAGTTCAATGCCTTAGAAAGCCTCGGGCAGCCTAGAGAGGTAGCATGGGCAATCCAGCATTTCAGTAGCTCTAAGAGCAGCAAAATGGTAGCTGCAAATCTAATACCACCAGCAGAAGCAAAGAGGGAGAAATACAGCTCCCATCTTGCCTAATTTCCCGCAATTAGAAGCTTTCAAAAAGAAACAGAAGCACCCAGATATTCGCAGAAAGAGTTGCAAAGCCAAAGAGGGCTGGCCCCCCTTGGTCCTTTCTTTTATTCGGAGAAGGGGAAAGGGGAGGACTGGGGGCAGACCCGGGGTGACCGGCCAATCAAACACTGCTAAAGAGTTTGAGTTACATTTGGTTTTGCCCGAGCATGGAACAAAAGGGTTCAGGGCACATGGCAGAGGCAACTCCTGGCTTGTCTCAGGGAGGGGGAGGGGAAGCTCGGAACAGGCAGCAACAGATATTATGATCAATAATAGTTTTTCCTGCTATCAACAGAGATGTACTTAAATTTAAAAAAAAAAGTGAAAAGGAGAAAGTAAAAGCAAAAATGTAATAGAGCTAAAGAATTTAGACTAGTGTTTGTATGCATCAATAACTTAATATTTGCAGCAGAAAGATCAATTTCTAAACTATTTGAGTTGCCCTAGGAACTCAGGATTCCCGTATTCATGAATTTGCTTCATTTGGTTTGCTGCCTTCTTAGGAGTTGATAACAATTTTATTTAATCAAGTTGAGCACCTCACAAAATCCAGCCCTTCAAACACTTTTGAACTTTAAGTTCAGCTCCAAATACTGTTGTCAGACCTTATCACAAATAATTTTTATTACTCATTATATTTAGTATAGGATTAACCCTCAGGACTACAGTGCACAAACATTGAGAAGAATATAATACCTCTCAGAAAAAAATTCAGGAAAGACTCATTTTGAAGATGGATCTATGGAAAATAAGAAGACAAAAAGAGGAGGTATGTGTTTTATCACTTAAATTTTTTATTATGGGTAAACTTGTATATGGGGGTTTTGTATTTCTCTTTGTATTTACTTGTTCTCTTTTCTTTTCTCCTCTCCTCTTTTCTCTCTTTTTTTGTTTTCCTTTCAAAGCAAGAGCCTATGGTAAATTATTCTGTTCATGTCACCCTTTACCCTTTCTTTTAACCAAACAGGGCAACAGGTGTTGGATCTCAAACAACTTATTGACATTTAAATATTTCTGGTTTCAGACTGGTATTATAGAGGACCAGTTCTCTAAACATTGAAATGGAACAAAACAGTCCTATTTAATTTCTTTTTCTTTCCAGGTTTCCCCACACTCTGCCTCAAAAGAGTATATTCCAGATAGGCCAGACCAAACTAAGCAAGTGATGGATCTGTTAATTTTAGCACAAGTTTGTTGCTTAGAATCTGACTGCAAAGTTTGAAAGTGGATGGTCATACAGGATATGTTCCTACTAGCTCTTTGTCCTATTCTTTCAATCATTTAACCTCAATATCAAGCAATTACTCTTCATCTTACAAAAGCCCTTTCAGTATTGTCTCTCGTTTCATTTTTCTTTTCAGCAAGTATATTTCCTTCCTAGCAATTTCCACTTGGTTCCCATTAAAAAGTTCCCAAAAATAATCTATCTAATCTCTAATCTGCTTGAAATGGCATGAAACTTCTAAACTCTCCCTCTCTCTCTCTCTATCACAAAGTATCCCTTGAAGAATTCTTGGGAATTAAAAAGCATTTCTTCTTTAAAAAAAAAAAATCTAATTTAAATATCTATTCTTTTGAGATCAAATTCATCACTTGAGAGTGCTGTTTATAAGAAATGTGGCTGATACAACAGGTTGAATCCCAGACAAATCTTTCACATTTTCTTTTATATGAATCAGTGATAACTGAGTCCAAGTGTGGAGTTGTGACAAAGACTGTAGAAGGAACAATCTACAGTCTCACCATGAAGGCAACCTGGCATCATTCATGGCTGCTGAGTGATGAACCATGCTAACTGTATGCTCTCCTCTTTATTATCATTCTCTTGAGACTTCCCCAATGTTGAAAACATACACAAAAGTTTTGCCAGCAGGCTTAGAACCACTGAATTAATATGAATTGAGCAAATTGACTAGAATTGACTTCAGTATTGACCAGTGCTTCATGAATTTCTCTCTTTGATTATTTCTTGGAAAGGAACCAGAAAAAAAACGGTTGGCGTAGTGTACAAAGTAATTAAAATGGAATCATTATTCATTAAATAAATGAAACCTGCACTTGAGACAGAGATGGTGCCACAGACAGGATGCTTACCTAACGTGTCATATCCTGTGAGCTTAATTCTGCATTATGGTTGCACTTTGGTAATTCTGAAGTAGCCCCATTGAGTTTATGAGTTTATTTTGAGTTTCCTATAATGTATGTAGGGAGCAGATTTGTGTGTCGTGGTGTCCTGATGCAGTAGCACTCAATTTTACATTTCTTAGAGATGGCCAGAACAATGGGTGATCTCTTTGCCACTGCTTCATATACACATAATTCTTTTCTAATATGCATCATCTCCTTTCCTTTTATTATCCTGCCTCAAGTTCACCTAAATTGTGAAACATTTATGTCTATCATTCCTCACAGAACAAATGGAATAGTCTTAATCAGTTACAACACAAGATTGATTTTCTTCATAATGCCTATTGCAAATTTTAATCTTTCCTGTCCTAAGAATATAAGCCACAAAAGAAATTAAAATGTCTTAAGAGAAGCATCAGAATGCTGCAAGAGCATTTGCCTCTTCTACAGCTGCTGCACATAGCTAATTCCTTCTCTCAAAACAAAAGAAACATGGCATGGGATGTTAAGGGGATGCTTCCTCTGACAGACTTTGGGGCCAGGGATACCTCCTGGTCGCTGTAGCCTAACTGGAGTTCTCTGTCCCAAGATAATGGATGTGCTTTCCTCATCTGCCCCAGTACCGTCCGGCCAGCACGCTGTCCCGGGCACCGGGCGATCTTCTGCCCTCTGTGAGCAGGGGAGGACAGAAACCAAACGCGGCGTGGGAGGGCTGGCGAAACACCTGCTCGGGTTTGCCTTGCCCACCGATGGCAAGGGCGCACAAAAGAGGTAGGAAAGAAGTGGAGTGACTTCGTGGGGGGAGAGGATTTACTGGAAAGGAAAAACCCACGGAGAAAGCCGAAGAAACGTGGCTTGCAGGGTGGGCATATCCCACAGCAGGGGGTCTTGTACCTCCAAAATATGAGCGCGGAAAACACACGGTAACCAATGGAACATCAGCCAGGGGGTGTTACCGAGGTGGGAAGAAGGGATTACAGCAAATGGGAGAAGGGGTAGGCAGGGATGAGTAACAAGGGCCAATTAGCTACCAATATACATAGAACTCTCTGGAAAGACAACCTAATATGAGAAATAAGGGGAGGGGAGGGCTGCGGCCAATGGTAAGGCAGGGATTTATATATTTTTCACAGCCTTTTGAATGCTCAAGGCTTTTGGGCTGTGGAAGCATCAAACCAACGGACCTCTTGGTCCACTTGATTTGGCTGGTCATGGCTCACTGCAACACTCGTCGTGCGTGCGTTCAGACAGCAGCAAAGTTGAGCATGTAACCCAGACACACACACACAGAGGACGTGGACAGCTTCTCAGACTGCCAAAGGCAAGGTGCTGCCTTTAACAGCACCCACTTAAACATGACCAGGACTCATTAAACATAAGCATGTGGACATATATACACAGTGAAGTTCCCTTCCTCTTCTCCAGCTGTTTAGGACTGAAGGTCACTAATGCAGGCACACACTTTTAACTCTCTGAGCTCCCAAGCATCCACACATTTGCAGGGTCTCCATGTACTGGCAGGGCTTTTCTGTCTCTTTCTGCTGCCTGGATCCCCAGTGCTCTTACTCTCCACATGGCTCTATCACTAGTTGGTCCAGCAAGAAGTTTGCTGGTGAATTACACACATATACTCCCACGCACATCAGGTTTGAGGAAGATGCAAAGATTCTGGTAACCTCTACCAGCCACCAACAAGTACACAGGCTGTGATGCTCAGTCCTGCTCCAGCTGCTGTGACTGAGCCTCTCCCTCACTTTGTTCACCTCAATTTCCCCAGAAGTTACACCAGTCCCACCCCAGTGGCTGGGGTTGAGACCTCCACTGGCTTCAGTAGCTGACACCACAGGCCACAGGGCACCTTGGTCTGACTCCTGTTGCTGGCATCAAATCCACTCACATAGGTCTCACCAGTAGCTGACAATGAGCCCTCACAGCCCTGATACAGGAAATAGAGAGTGAGATTACACAGAGGTATTTAAGAAATGATTTAATGAGAAAGTAGGGCAGACTGTGGTGATCTGATGCCAGGCTTAGTCAGAGAAGTGTACTGACCAGCACCAGTTTAGACACATCAAGCCCCTTTTATATGGCTTTCTACTAAATTTCCTCTTTGTTTTACCCCATCCCTTTCCCTTAAGTGTTCTTTCAGAAATTTTGCGTTGTCCCACAAGCTGCTCTTGGACATCCCAAATCCTCATGTTCCTCATGTTTCTCCCTTCAAATCAGTACAAGGTTCACATTGCGCCTCTTCAATGTGGTGCCTGCAGTTTCTTGGTGGCCCAACAATTACCCACTTACCAGTTCTCCCTTTACTTTTGATTCCCTTTTGCATTGAAAAGTTTCCTGACTGCATGACCTTAACAACACAGATGGTCTCAACCTACACGTATCCTTACCAAGTGGGGTGAGCCTAGTCAAGCAGCTAGACCCTATGGATAGCCCATGAAATTCCAAGGGCCAGCTGGTTATTCTAAAAGAAAGAATATCTATTCTGAAAGAAATAATTCTATATCGAGAAAGCAATGTATTGAGAACACCAACTTTTCATTTTTCTTCATCCCAGCTGTCATGAAAAGGAAGAAAAATATTTATTACGTTGAAGAAGTAACAGGTATTCTTATGACACAAAAAACTTCGGAGAATTCTTCAAGCACAGTTTCATTATCAACCCTGCTAAACTTTAGAACAAAGTATAGTGCTGAGATAAAACCATTATTCTGACATATTTGATGCAGTTCTAAGTGTCTGTGGTGATGTTCTTGTTTTTAAGGTGGATAAATGCCCCATGGTATGCAGTAATGCATAATTGATAAGTACATGTAAATAGTTATCAGAAACAAGTGCGGTCTTCCCTACAGAGGATTTTTGTCTATATCCTATGAAGTAAAGAAATATTAAATCTCTCTGTGTGAATCAATTTCTAAAAACAGGTTCATACTTAAAGAAAAACAACCGAAGCAGTACAAACTTTAACTTAAGAGACATTTCAAACATAATTTATGTCAGAGACCAAAATTCTCTTTTAAAAAAATCTTATTTTGTTACTTGCTTGTGCTACTTGTTATTTCACATATATAGATAAGGGACAACACAGGTAAAAAAAGGAAATGAAACAAAAATAAACACAGACAACATTCTTGAAAACAAGCAATTTGTTTATTAAATAACAAAAAAGGTTCAATTCTGTGTGGAGTCTAAAATCTTGCTTCTAATGTAAATGGAAATGAGATGTAAATGTGGTTGGGGTTTCCTTATATTTGTTCTTCAATTTTTATTTCATTATATACTAGCAATTCTTTTAAGAAGTGTTTATAAATCTCAGATGAGAGTCCATGGTTGCCCAAAATCAACCTCACGATGCGTCTTCATGTAAATGTGTGCAAGACTCAGTTTATCAGATATTTGTGTGCATCTCAGGCCTGTATTTACAGTTAATAACATTTTTTTTAAGTGAAAAAGAGGTTCAGATGCAGGTTGAGCTCCTCAGAAACAGCTATAAGGCAGGACAAGTGCAACAACCGCAGGCAGTCTGTTGTTTAATAAATGTTATAAAAATGCATGCTCTGATTAATCTCTCTACTTTTAGTAGTTTCTTTTATGATCCTTTGACTTCTACAACTTCCTCAGGCTTGATTAGGCTTAGAAGAACACACTGAAGCAGGCAGCTACTGCGAAGTGAAAAGGATTCTGCATTTAGAAGAGGGGAGATGCAGGACAGACTCGGCATTCTGTGCCCCTGGAACTCCGCAAGATTAAGATGGAGACCCTTTGTAGAGCAGAAAAAGGTTGATATCGTGATGACCTGGAAACCATGAGCCTGTCATCAAAAGTGAAACGAAATACATGAGCAAGGAGGAAATTAAAGTACAAGCTGGGGAGAGGTTACTAACATCTCTATTGAATTTTTATAGTCCACTCCCATAAATGAAAAACAGTTGAGTTGAGGACTATGGTTTGCAGCAGAATATATTCTTGCAGGGGCTTGAGTGAAAAGCAAAAAAGAAAAGTACTCACAGGCTGTTTTCAGGAGATGACATGTGTCTGAATGTTTTTTTCCAAAAAGAGAATTAAGTGGTGAGGGAAGGTGAGCAGAAAGGTCTGTCCAATGGAGTGCTGAGTGAGCCAGGAACACATGGCAATGGCTAACCCTGAAGGAGGGTATTTGGCCTTGCATCCCAAGTGCTATTGTCTGAATATTCTGAGACGTCTTGAAGGACAAAAGAACATCTCTATTGTGGGTAGCCAGAGTCAAGATAGAAAGAAAGAGCTACTCCTTGTCATAGGAAAAAGCTAAGTGAATCATTTAGAGTGGAAAATGAGAGAGAAACTTGCTACAGAAGTCTACACCAACCTCCTTATCATGAAGTAAAAGAAGTTATATATGGAGACAAGAAAAGAGGTGTAGACAAATGACCCAAAGTTTAATTTCACTAAAATCTAATAAAAACCTTTCACATTTATCTTATAATAATGATTTTTCATACTGGTGTAGTTTGTGTCAGCTGGAACTGAATTGCCAGGCTGCCCTGAAGTTATTTTCAGAAAAACCAGCATTAGCAGGAACAGTAGCACTGATAATTTCACAAAGAAGTAGGTTTGACTTGTTTTATAGCCCAGTTTGGCAGGTTTAAATGTGAAAGCAGTCATTCATGAGTTAGCATTTTGAGGGTATGTCTCTCTGATGCAGTAGTGCTGAGCAAAACTGATAACCAGGGCATGTACAGTCATGAGAGGTAACAAACATCAGCTTGGGAAAAGTGCCATGTTAACATTTGTCCACTGATGCAGCACTGGAGTTGGGCTCTTTCCAACAATTTTTACTGAACTGTGTCATAGACACGCAATGGACCATCTGTAACATAAAAATTCAGTGTAAACCCCATTTTTAAAGTTTTTTTTATATTTTGTTGCTGTTTTTTGGTGCTTTTCCTCAATTTCCCAATACTGGAGTTGGATAATTTCTTGACAATGCCAGTTTTCACTTCTTGATATAGCAATTAATGAACTCTCTGATTACTCAAGAGGTTACACTGTCAGATAAAGAGAAGTTAAACTTTTTTGTTTAAAAACAAATCTAATGATTTTAGGTTGATTTAATAATTTTCAAGAAGGTGTTTTGATTTAAGTGTCTAGCTAGATTTAGCAGTATTGTTCCTGTCCAGGTTATCAGACTAATTCTGTGTTTGAAAGTTTAATTCCTATGTTAATACGTCATTTCTTGATGCTGTTATTTTTGCTGAAATGGGCTTAGTTTTTCTAAATCCTGGTGTCTTATTATTATTTATACAGTTAAATCTGTAGCAAAAACTGAAGAGCTAGTATTGACAAAGTTTGTAATGAACCTAATGCTATTGAAGGTCATTCTAGTCATTCTGATCATGAAGTTCAGAATTATGCCCTCAGAGGACCCCTAGAGAATATGGATAGTTAAGGGCAAAGTCACAAAGAATTAATCAGAGAAGCAAAAGTAAAAACCTGAAGTTAAGAAAGCACGGAAAGGCTAAGCCTAGAGACAAATGAAAAAGGAATGGGGGGGGGGAGGCAAGTCTACAGTAAAAAGAAAAACAAAATCACAACCAGAAAATAATGATGCAGAAAATGGCATATTGAGCATGTTGCTGGCATACTGCACAAACTGTAGTATTACTCTTGCAGAAGACACTCTCATACTCTTTTGAAGCTTACAATGGAAACCTTTTAGGGCTTCTCAGTTATGAAAACACCACTTGTCCATTTACAGGTAAAGCTGAATCCTGTTTGCACTTCACTCAAGAAATCAGCCTTCTTGTTAAAGACAAAGGATTTATTGTACCATCTATAAAATAACAGCATGTAGAAATGGAAATTATATGAATTTTCTTCTTTCTGAACCAGAAGTATTAAAAACAGGAATGAGAGAGAAATCAATACTTCAACAGTAATTTACCAGAAAAAAATACTGGGATTTTGAATGGGTAATCATGTTTTCCTTGATATTTCCTTTTTCTTTTAACTTTCATCTTTGCTCTAAATTTAACTATAATTTTCCTTTAAACTCTAAATTCTCTGGGGTTGTGACTATCCAATTGCCATTGGATACTCACATTTGTATTGGTGATGCCAGTGATAGTAATGGTAATAATAGTATCTAAATATTTTTACAACAGAGATTCAAATCCGAAACCAATTTTAACACCTTTAGCCTTCAGATATTTGAAAATACCCAAATTTAACAAAGTGAACATAATTAGCAGTCATTTCAAGAGCTGACACCACTGTATTGTCTTTCTTCAGAAGCTAGCACTGATTGTTTCTCCAGTTTTTAATCATGAAGAATAAAACATAAAATTTAATAACACGGCCAAACCTAAGCACTGGGAAAAGAAAACAAACCAAAAATAAAACCCAAAAGGCCTAACACTGGCTTAAAATGATGGTATACCTAGGTTTATTTTTGTATTTCTATTCTATTTTTATGTTTCTTATCAAGTGTTGTCGCACTCACATGACACAGAAAGACTATGATGTCTTTTTTTTTGTTACTGGAGAGAGATAAAATTGTCATCACAAAGTTCATGTGTATGGGAGGTTATAGAAAAACATAAAAATTACTGAGAAAATTGACAATATGGGATGTTGAACCAGTGAATCTGTTGGACAGCTAGAAACATTTAGCAGTTTGTAGTTATAATCTAAAATTGTTTGTCTGTGGGAGGACCACAAGGGAAGGACTCAGAGATATTACAGTGCTCTCACCTCACCCAGGAACCTGGTGCTGGCTGCAGCCTTTGCCCCTACCGAGTGCTCTTCAAAGGCTGGTGGCCAAACCACAGCAACCTCCTGCCCTGCTTTCAGAGCTGTGGGAGTGAGTATTGCTCCTGGATTCAAGCACACTGTTTCTCTGGCATTTAGCACCAACTGAACCCTATTAGCCTGGGCAGAGGAAACCAGAGCAGCACAGCCTATTCTTGTCAGATAAACAGAAGCCTTTTCTCAAACTGCTCCATGTCCCGGAACACTGTCATACCGACCTGCTTCTGAAAATATTACTGTCTGATTGATGACAGCTCTTCTGCTGAACTGTTAGAGCTGGAGTTTCTGCCCTTTTTTCCATCTTCCTTCTCCTGAGCCATCAGCCCAGCCACACCTTGCCTATGTACCATGCCATACACAGCTGTGATACTCTCATGCCATATCTTCTCTGATTTTTGTGCTGTATCTTATCTCATTCCAGAACTTCTTCTGTTCTCTTATTTCTATTCATTCACTAATTTCCCAGAAAGGTGACCCATATGATATCTTCCAGGTCTTTTACCTTGTTTAATCCATTCTATGTCAATATGCAGAACATGTATAATATTGGCAAACATACACAATACAGGTGAGACATGCCAGATTTAAAGGTAGCTGTTTGTAATACTCACAAATGATCTAAGTGATCCTTGTGATAAACGTGTGCTGCTCTGTACCGTTCTGTCTGGTAGATGCAGGAAGAAACAGTGCTCCCTATCACAGTGTGTCATATATAATCCCTTGATAGTAACAAGCTGTAAATTCAAAAAGGCAAATTTCCTTCCTTACTGGTAATATGCACCAAGTCTCATGGCTTTTGCTCTTCCATTTAATTTTTTTCTTATAGACTAGTGTTCAGGTATATTTGTATTCTTTAGAGGAAGATTAGTTTGAAAGCTGGGCTCATCAGCAGGACCAAAGAAGTAGTTTACATGCCCAGGGCTAGGAAGCCTGGAAGGCAGGTACATGAAGTCAGTGATGCATGGGAACCAGAGATCCTGGGTATGTCATTGCAAAGCCTAGCTGACAAGAAGATTCAAAAGATGAACTTTCAATGGATAGACAGTCACATTGATGAACATCACTGCATTGATATCTCATAATTAGATAAAGGTAAATCCTAGGAGGTCTCACATGATTGGAAACCCATGCTGACATTGCCTAAATAAAAATGTCTTGTAATGCCTTCAATTGCAGACTTAGGCACTGGACACAAAAAGTCTCTGTCATTGTAATGGTTGTTCCACAGGTGGAAAAGAATAATAGTAAAAAAAATATTAAGGGGTCATGATATTGTCCAAAAGAAATAAAGCGGAAAACTTGCACCTGAACAACTGAATAATATCAGTTTGAAAGGTTTCAATGTAGAACAAGTAAAAGGACTTGGAGCTGGAAATCTTTTTTATATCTGCTGTCATTTGGCTCAATTAATAGCTAGGATGGAAACTGGAGGCTCCAGGGACCACCATGAATATGTGGATAAAATGTCTTATTGATCTGGCAATGCTTCTCACGAAGAAGAGTTTAATGCATTGATATACCCACAAGAAAAGGATATTGGTTTTTTTAAACCTGCACTGCACCTGACAGGATGACAATTTAAGAAACAGATAGCAGCAATGATTAACATCTCTCTAAGCCACTTTTCAATATGCATCCTCCATATGAAATCATGTGAATGAAATAGATTTTTATGAACTGTATAAAACCATTCAGAACTGTACAACTATGATCACACGCTCAATAGATGGCAATTCCTATCTCAAGCACTCTCTTCTATTTCTGGTTTTAATTATTTTTCAAGAACAGAGAGAATATAGGGGAATCAGTGAAGTTGGCATTCATACTTATACTCACACACTTTTCTTTCTAAAAGAGAGACTAGACCAACAGAGACCTGAAAATCATATCTAAGTCAAGGGAGGATAAAATACCTCCTTTCTCATTATTTCTTCTGAAGCAAATTTCTTCTGAAGTAATGATGAGGCTGTTAGAATGAATTCTTTCAAGCTGGAGAACAGCAGATTTCCTATCAGCACTTATATCCTGCTTAATTTTACTTTAACTACTAAATCTGGAGTGGTGAGGTTTACTTCTGAAATGGTGTAAAAGATTAAATATCAAAGTCATTTTTCTCTGATGAAAGTCAAGCAGCATTCAGTGGCAAATTGATTCCTGCACAGAGAGAAGGATGGTGTCAAAGCAAGGAAATCTTCACTTGGACCAAGCTGATACGATGTGGTGTTTCATACCACTTTTAGATGAACCCTGCTCACCTCCCATGATGCACATTTACCTGTATCTAAAGGCACAGAGTGTTCTTGAATATGCATTTGCTTTCATTTGCAATTAGATACAAAAATCACACTGAATCACAGTGATTAAACACTTTTTTTCACTGTGTCCTATTAGTGCACATTTAAACTAGTGAGCAGGGCTGCCCCAGGTCCCCAGAACTGCTCCTGCTCTCTCCATGAAGGATGGTCTCTTCATCTGTTTGGTTTTTGGCTGCAGAGATACTCCACTAATATTAGGATTCCTGAAGTGTAGATGCATGGCTTCAAAATGCAGATTGCAGTGCAGTAACCTTTGGTGGCTGTGCCTGCCAGAACAAGGAAGAGGGCAATAGGGAGAACCTAGGGAATCGTCCTGGTCCTTGTGTTTCCCATAGAAGAGCAAGGACTTAACTGCAATACCTGTGCTAATGAAACCTTGAGGTTTCTAGTATCTATAGTGAGATAATGCATTTAATAAAAGCAAGTTGGGAGGTAAGGCTCTACCTTCCCAATACGTGGCAGGGTAGGGGTGTGCTGTATGTATCTATTAATACTGAGGTTTGTAGGTTTTTCAACAGAAAATTCCTCATTCAGTACTGGTTCTTTGAGCTGCCAATGCACAGTCCATCCCATAGTGTGACTGTTTCTGGTATACAGGAAGGCAAAAAAGAGTTTTCTGTGAGTTGTTATTAAGCTTAAAACTGTTGTTTAAAAAACAGTCTGAAGACACTTCTTAAAAAAAAAAAAAGCCTGTGCATTTGGAAAACTACTTCCAAGTGCTTCTCTATCCCAATACATTCTTATAAACAAAACTGCTCGCACAACACAGTTTTTAAAAGTTTCAGTGTCATTTTCATTTTATATAAGATGCTTCTCATGGGGACATCTTTAAAACCACTCTATCAATCTCTGTCAGTTTCTCAGAGCAGTCATTAGTGAAATGTCACCTTCTAAGTTCCTCATGCTGGGAGTTTAGACAGCTTCAGCTTTGAAAAATAAAAACTTAAGATAACATAATTGGTACACTTAGTTAAATTCACTTAAAGGTAGAATCATGACAGAAGAGGGACTAATAAGTATGTTAAATTACTGTAAGTGTGGGGGGTGAGGGTGGAATTGCTTTGGTTTCTTTGAACAACTTCAATATTTGACTATTTCATTTTCCCAGTGGCCACCTTTAAACTTCTGCTGAATTTTAAGTAAATAGTCCCACATTATGCAGTGTCTGAGGTCTCTGTTCTCCCTGTAAGGCATAGAGATGTAATTAGCCAAGAGATTCTAGTGTAAGGTTCTTTTGAAAAAGAGCAGGCCTCAGAATTAAATGTTTTCTAGTGGAAACATAATTAGGAGGTTTTGAGTGAGATGTCTGGGGGAGAACATCACCAACAGAGAGTTTGGATGTACAAAAAAAATCCCTGAGTAGTTCTGAGGTACAGAGAGAAACCACAGAAACCAGAATCAGATGGATATTCTGACCAATTAGAAATGTTTAACAGATTTCCAAACTCCGTTATAGCCCTTGGATTCTCTAGTCAACCATGGAAAAGATGAAAATTATACCCAGATGATCTAGCATAGAGTCAGACAGCTAAGGAATGCTTCTGACAGTGAAACCAGTGTGCTGTGAGTTTATGTAGTTAGAGCAGGGCCTGCAACATCCTGAATTAGCTTTTGAGCATGTGTCTGACACATTCTCTATCCTACAAAAAACCAGAAATACTGCCTCACCTTCACTTGTGTCTGAAGAGAAAGAAAACCAACAGAAAATTATTTCTTCTTACGGCTGCGGAACCAAGTCCTGTATTAGTGTGTTACACAGGTATTACATGCATTGGTAGCTTGACATCACCAAAGCACCTGGCCCGAGCTCTCTTGTGTCTCTGGAGCACTAAACAGCACAGCCTGGGGGCAAATGCTTGGGCATGAACAGCTATGTGAGTGTATGCAGCCATTCATGTATATGACAGATGTTTAGAGCAAAGGGTTCTGCTTGCCATGAGAAGTTGCTTCCAGGATTAACAGTCCAGGGGAACTGCCTGGTCTTTCATGTCCCAGCTTTATACTTAAGAAGGTAAAGCTCATTCTGGCTATGTGCCTGTGTGCTTTTGGGAATCTGACTGATGTAATAGTCAGTAATGGGAGGTATAGGAGGAGATGAAGATTAAAATAAGGCACCTCTGTATTCAACAGTAGCAAAATTAATGAAATAAGAGTTTTAGTTTTAAATTTCCAAGTCTCTGATTTTATAGAATGTCTTATTTTCTGTGTAACTGAGCTTTTGGGAATTAATTTCTCACATTTCATTTTGTCTTATATTTTTGCCTCTTCTGTTTCTTTTTAAACCGAAATTTTGATGCAGCTGATTAAGTCATCAACTTTGTCTACTAGCTACTGGGAAAAGCTGTTGTACAGGATTTAATAAAAGATAGGATGACACCTAGTGGTACTGGAAAATACTTATTCTTAAAGACAAAATGCAATGACGTTTAAATACCCCCATATAAAGCAACCAAAAAGATTGTCTGTGATTGTTCTTCACTCATTTTAATAGAAAAAAAAAGTGTGGTTGTGGTCTGAAATTGCATTTCTAAATTTTCATTTTATTGGAGAGAAAAAAATAAATAAAACATCATTCTCAATACAGAAAATAAAATGCTTTGATTGAGATTCCTGTTTGCTACCAGGTCAAAAAAGTCTCAAAAAAAGGTTCCAAAGAAAAAAAGTTATCACTATATGTAGCTTTATCTCACTGATGAGATATCAAGGCTTAACTGTCTTCCTTTCCTAAGGAAGTTAGTTCCATGGTGATAAATAAAGATTACAGAACTTCCTCCTCTCTGATAAACCTACATTACAGGAGAAAAAAAGACTTAGCAAGGGATTCCAAAGTTCTTTTTTATTTTTGTCACTTTGAATATGACCAGACTAGTAGTTGCTTACAGTGCCTGCATATACATGTACCCAATATTCAACAGCCCCAATTTTTCAAGGAAATAATTAATAGGAAGTAATTAATAGATTACCAGAAATAATCTAACATCACGTCTGTTATTCAATGATTTTAGATGCAAAGCAATTACCAAATGGATCAACACTTAAACATATTGGATTCTCGAATATCTCTGCATCGGCTCTTAACATAAAACTCATATAATTCCATGTAGCAAGTAGCAGCTGGAACATGAAAGGAAATGTAAATTACCATGGCATTTCTAACTCTGTAGCCTTAGGACTCTGCTAGCTTTATACTCTTGGTTTCCCAAGTCTTTTGCAAATGAAAATGACCAAAAAGAAACCGTCCCTTTCTCAGCCTTCTCCTATTTGATGGTGACAGCTCTATTCTCAGTAGGTATCTAAGATACCTTGCTTTGCCTATTCTGACTTTCTCTTCCAAAATTCATACATTGTGCTTTAGCCTCAAAGGTGCCTGGCATTTGTTAAGAGTACAACAACAAAGACAAGGGAAAACCAAGGTATTCTGGCAGAAGGTGAGAGGTTATTAATCAAACAATGGAATAAAGAACAAGCTATAAAATAAATAAAGGAGTGATGCATAATTTCTATTTATGAAGTTTTGCTGTATTTTATGTGATCAGAAGGCAACCAAGCATACAGAAATAAACAATAAGCCCCCTCTTTGCATGCTGTATTTTTCATTAGACAGTGGATAATAAATCTGAGTTCATCCTAAAACCTGTAGAAAATAAGTTTTTTAAAAAAATATGGAGGAAGAATATGGAGTACAAATCATTAGCTACAATTTTCTCCTGTACACAAAGATACTTTTAACTCTCCCAGTTTTTTCCATACATATCAATGTACCAAGGACAGAAACAAAGTCATAAAAAGACACGGGAATGACATAAAAATTTGCAGAGACAAAAAGTGACACTGTCAAAGTCAGAATTTGGCTCCTTTTCCCTCTAAGTTTATACAAAAGTTATCTTTTCAGCAAGAAGAAATATAACACTTTTAGACTTTAAGAAAAATATACACTGAAATGTTTTTGTTTTTAAAAAGCCACATATTTTCTCTTTAAAACTCCTGTTTATTTGAATTATAGAAACACTCTAGTATAGACACATTCATCAATGAAGTAATTTACTAATCGTTCCAGGGCAATGATTTTACCCAGTAGAAAAACTAAAGCCATATTCACTTTATCCAGTCTCTATTGCAGCTGAATCACATAGATAATATATTTATGGAAGAATGCCTTTATGTACCTTGAAAACTGCAAAGAAGCAAGAGTTGAAACACTAGTAACAAGAGTTAGGAGTCTAAAACACCAGCACCATATGGACTGCTGTGAAGAAAATAATTCCGCCCCAGCCAGACTCAGAACAGTGCTAGTAGGAGAAATTTCTTCAGGAATACAGCAGAAGGCATTAGGAGCACCTTCCACCTAAACTTTGCAATGCCAGGGCACAACGTGTTATTAGAAGCCTGACAGCAGGAATCGCCTCTCTACACATTAATACCTTGCCTAGATTGTCATATGAGTTAAGTGTATGCAGCTACATTAAATTAAAGTCATTACAATGGCTAATTTTAAATTAAGGCACACAGATACACTGCACCAGTCCCTGTATTTTGAGATTAGAGAGGCCTCACAGTCTGCAAGGGTCACAAGGTAATGTACTTTACAGAAGGCTTTGGAAAAAGGAAAGCACAAAGTCCTGAACAGAAACATTAATGCATGCAGCATGCTCTAGCTTCTATGGCCAGCAAGCTGGGGAAAAGGAGGTTAAATCTTATCTGTATGCCTCTCTGTAGATGTTGATAGAAATACGGATATGGATGTCGATAAATTTGGACAGATATGGGCATTGGTTATTTAATAATAAAAGAAACAAGTCATCTTTTTGGCCCTGTCACCCAATAACATCCACCCCCAACAACATCCACCCCCAAAAAGAGACAGAATCACTTCTAATTCTGTCACTGAACTACAGACAGTACTCACTGGCTGGCCTATCCTCACTGACACAGACGACAGACTGAACTGATAGGTTTTTTATATATTTAACTTCCATGACTCATCAAGTGGAAGGACAGGATGCAAGAGAGTGCTGCAGTGTAAAATTTAAAGCCAAAACCTTGTGTTCATGAGAACTCCAGCAGAAATACTAGCTATCAAAGCTCCAGGTTACGAACATAAAGAGTATGTGTTTACTTATAAATATTTGGATCTCTCCATTGAATTAACTTAGCCATAAGCTTATTTTACTTAATCAAACCTGGTATGGTATAGTAAAATTGAAGCAGTCAGATATCTTAAAATTATTTTGTCACTGTATATACAAAACCAAAAGTATGTTTTGTGTTTCCTATTTTCCTATTAGCAGTAAATGAATGAAATGTAAACAGGGTACTCAGGCAAATTTCTTCGTTATTATAATTAGTTTCCCAAAGTATCAATTAGGCAGACAGTTTCAAAGTTTCATGTTGCAAAGATTAATAAATAATACTGGTAACACCACTGATGGTGCTGCAAGCAATAAGAAAAATAAAATCTTTCATACTTAATGAGAATAGTTTTCAATTAAAAAGATTAAACTAAAGAGGGATAT
Organism: Corvus kubaryi; assembly: GCF_017639235.1. Lineage (NCBI taxonomy): Eukaryota > Metazoa > Chordata > Aves > Passeriformes > Corvidae > Corvus > Corvus kubaryi. The sequence goes on along the minus strand of NW_024580666.1, from coordinate 11,830,565 downwards.
ACTGGTTTTAAATCTATTAATATTGATAACTATGATCTATGAATTATATTGTCCTTTGGATTGTTAACTGCATATTCCAAGTTCATTTATTTTATTGAAGGAAATGGAGGCAGGCGTTTTAATGGCATTAATTTAGGAATACAAAATGTTCAGTTGGAAACTCATTTGTTTACATTTTTGTTTGCCAGCTTTTTCCCATTAATGAGTTGAAATCTTTTCAGATTAGTTTTATTGGAAATTTCATTAGTCTTTATAAACAAATCATATTTACAAGGGAGCAGGATATGTGAAAGTGAGACTGTGCCCGTTCTGTATTTTCCATTTTTCCTTGTCCTTTCCCATCTACTTGTAGCACTGTCCATTCTCTTGCACTTAATCCCTTGTAAGAACATGTACTCCTCTCACAGAATGTCTCCCAGAGGTAATTTTAACACCCTGATTTATATTTCAGAGGTTTTCAGATCACATTTCTACAGAACAATACTACAGTATGATGGAAATCTTTGAGTAGGCCCCAGCCAAACAGAAATCCCAAAGATACAAAGATCAACTTAGAAACTACCATTTTTCACTCATCTGCATCTCGAAAGAGTCGTGTGCTTAAAAAAAGCAGTAATTCTTCAGTTGAAGATTGAAGTAGAAAGAAGGAAATTAAGAAGATTCCTCATAGGATATCACTAGAGTAAAATCAAAGTCAGGATCTTGAAAATAAATATCTCAGGAAACAACTGGGGGTTTGTGGCAGAAGCAGTAAATTCAGTGAAGTACAAGGGAAATAATTCTAAGGACTCTTCCTCATCCATTGATACGAAGAATGACATTCTTTCTCCTGTCACTGTCAGTAAGGTTACATTGTGGAAAATTAGAGCTGCATAAAAGATAGATTTGTGGTAATTATCATCTCTGCTGATATTTGAAAACAAAGATTTTTTATGTTTAATTGACATTTGCTGGAAAGATAGCAAAATCAGAACATATTTCCAGTACCACATATGTTTTAACAGATTATTAGGTTTCGTCTGTTTCATTTTTTTGTTATAACAGGGAGACATATGATGAATAACACTTCTCTGAAATGACGCAGGGAAACTCTTTTGTCCCCCTCTAAAGTATACATACTGTTTGAATATAAGTAAGTCTATTCAAATATCTTGTATAAAATCGAAATGCCACGTGGACTAAAGTGTTGCCTCAAAACTCATAGGAGTTTCATTCTTACATTACATAAAATTGGTGTTTTATAGATATGTCACACTAGAAAGTCTGATTGTCTTCTTTAAGGAAAAATTTGTAATTGGACCACAAAAAATTCTGTCTCCAAGGTTCTCAGCCCATTGTTTTTGCGTTTCCAGTGCAAGCTGCACAGAAGTGAAACAACCAGCATCAAGTGAACACGAGGCCTTAATTTTCAATTTTCAATACAACAAATGCAGTACATAAATGGCACCTACTGAAACTACCTAGTCTGTAGGGCTAGGAAGGCTACTTCCTACCCCACAAATAAAGAATGCCTGGAGTAGTGCACCAGAGTGTGCCACACAAAATTCTCTGGTCTCCTTTTGCATACATCATTCCATCCATAGATGCCAATATCCTTTGCTACAGTTATGGCAACATAAGTGCACAGTAGACTGATCAAGCTTTTAGCAGGACTAGTGGCATACATATCTCACATATGACACACAACACATAATAAGTTGCTTTTATATCAGAACTTTGTTTTTACCTTCTAGTCCTCAGGCCTAAAGCATTGGCGGGCTGGTCTACAAGGAATTGAGAAAAACAAGCCTAAGCTTAAATTTGATAGACTTATATTCAAACTTCCACTGGGAAGTGTTTCTATGTCCACAGATTAAATGAAAGCTTCATAATGACTGGTCTGCTCAGGTAAAAACACAGCAAATAAAATCACTAGTGTGAAACAAAAACAGGGTTGCACAAAGGGATATAAAATGCTGTTCATATTACAAATGACAGATTCAAGGGTCTGATGTTTGATATTTACATGTACTTTCTGTATAGCACCAACTAGACTGCCTCATAATTAAAGACAATTCCCATGAGGTAGAAAGTAATTGCTCATTCGTAAATGAGGTACTTCTGGATCAAGAAGTGATTAAAATATTTATATTGCACAGCTTGTACAATTCACTCATATAATCAGATTAATTTACTTTAATTCACCATGCATCAACATTTACATGCTTTTTCTCAAAAAAATGGTACTTGAAATAAAATAACTTTTTATTACCTATTTTGCAGCTTAATAATATGAGTGTGTGGGGTGGATAGATGGCTACAGCCTCATTAGCATTTGTTATTTACTCTGTAAGTGTTATGTTGTGTACTGGACATGAAAAATTTATAGGTACTTATGATGAAATAAATTTCAATCTTCAGAGAATATGGTTTGAATTAAAGAAGATACACTAATAACAAGTATGTATTATTTTGTGAGTCCTGAGGAAAAAATGCTTTTTTTTTTTTCTTTCATCAAATCAAAGTGTTCACATAAGAATGTTTTTTAAAATCTGATATTCTTCTCTGACCTTTATTTATAAACTAAAATCTCTGCACTGCTGTGATTTCTGTTGCTTTCTCTCTCAAAGTATTTAAGACAATAAATTAGCTGGAATACAAATCTAAAAACCTACTTTATGCCTGGAAGTCCTCTCAACCTACACCATTATATATACATATACATATATATATATAAAAACTTTATATAAACATACATACATACATATATATATGTGTATGTATACATATATATAAGTATAAACCCATGCAAATAGTGTGCACTGTATTTGTCAGTGTCAGGGCCTGTAAATACATTGTTTATGATACAAATTGCCAAGATTCCCAAGGTGGGACTTTCATGAGTGTCATTAAAGTGTCTGACAAAATCTGCAGTAGACACATTTCCTCTGCAGATTGAACAGATCTGCCTGAAGCGGAACTTGCTTGCGGTTCAGAGCAGCTTTTACAGCCTGCCCAAAGAAGATGGTTAAAGGCTCCGATTTTAACTAACTGGTTTAATATAAATCAGGATGTCTATCCAGCATTGCTGTAAGAGCAAGGTAGATATACCCCTGCTGCCACTGACAGTGACGGTACTAAGGAACCCTACCAGATCTGGGGGCTTTGCACCATTAGCTATCTTTCAACACTATGTTCCACATGGACATATATGGAAAGGCATTTTGGGCAAGCAGAAGGCAGTTTGTATTCTGATGTAGCCTATCCTTGTTACTGTGGAAGAAAGCACTGTCAGTACGTGAATCATGGAAGAGCAGGGTCTCTTTAGTCTGTGGTTATAGGACAAACCAGCATATCGATGTTTAGACTTCCTGCAGACTCAATAAGCTGATTAAAAAAAAAAATTATAACGGTTCTGGCCTTATGACTGACAAGATAATATCCAAAAACCTTTATTGAGCATCAGATTATATTAAGACTAACTGCCTCCAGTTAGAAGAACTTATTTTTGCTAATCTCCAAGCTACTACTGTGAAGCTATTATAAGAAATAAAAAATACACTCAATAAAGATTAAAAAACACCTATTTCTAGAGTCAATAATGTTGCTCTCAAACAGGAAACTCTAGGGTTTTATCTTATTTATCATGTTTACCTTCAGTGTGATCCATAGAGATGTAATGGCTGACTAAAGTCACAACTCTGGAACAGATCAAAACATATCTTTTTTGTTTTATTGCATCTATTTTGCATGCCAATTTCTCAGAGATTTTATGACACATTTTTAGTTAAATTGTATTAAAACCTCATTTATATTTCCTATTAGCCAGATGTTCATCAATATTTTCACTGAAGTCACATCAGATGATTCCAATGATTGTATTATTACTGGAACCTAACTTCGCACAATGCCAATAGAACATCTAAATAGAAACTCAAATGGGCTAAGCTAATGAAAATGGTATGTCTCTTTTATATTTTTTTTTCAGCACAAAATCATTTTCAAGGTATGATTGTACTTGAAATTCAATACAGTTATGTCAACATACATTTTTGAGACAAATTTTTTGTGCTATACCCTTCTGAAAGATAAAGAAATCCTGAAGAAAGTGATCATACTAATAAATCATTATTAAATCAACTTTTGCTTTCAGAAAACTGCTTGCTCAGTTAGCAGTTTTGCAAGCATGTTGCCAAAATATCTGACTCACAAGTCAAAGATGGCAACCTGCACAAAACCCGTGGATATGTTTGTCCTTGATTTGCATATCAGGTGGTCCATAAACTAGCTAACCTGCAAACCAAGACTGAGAAAGAGAGCAAGTGTACTGGGGATTAATTAGAATGTGAGTGAATGAGAAGTATATCATTCTTTCCTTCAATCAATAGAAAATGTGATACACAGGGATTTCAAGCTCTTGGTTTTACAGACCTTGCCTGCACTTTGGATACACAAACCTCAAAGCAACAATAGTTTTGTGAAGTGATTTTAAAGTAAATGTTAAATGAAATCTCTCAGTTGTAGTGTTTATTTGCCTTCTCTTTCAATGCAGATGAACAATATTCAGTGGACAGCTTAGGGCAGGGGATCTGCAGTGAGTCTTGTTGCCTTCAGGAAAGGAACAGAACTGCGTTAAGTTCAGTTCTGTCAGACACAGGCTGCCTACAGTGTCTGCCTGCATAAAAGAAAATAAAACAGACACTTCACCAGTCTCAGACTAAATGATACTTCCTAGGAGATGTTGCTGGGGTTTGTTAGAGAAAAAAGTTAGGTTACAGGAAGGTACTTGCCAAAACTTGCCTACAATGTCTCTTGGACCACCAAAGGGCCTTTATGGTCACTGTTAACATTTCCACCTCTAGGCATAGTTCTTAGACTTCTGGCATAAAAATTCTGAAAAAAGTCCACAAGCAAATGTTATGAGACCTCATTGAGGAGCAGTCCCTCTCAGGAAAGAATTGGAAGGGAAACTACAAAACAGAAAAGAAAGTAAGTAAAGACATGGTTTTAGTATAAAGAAAGAAATAAAGTCTTTATTGCTATGGTATGCAATAATTAAGGCTGAAGTTAGTTCTCATAATGTTTAGCCATACTGACATTCTTTCCTGGGGATTTTTGCTTGTTATAGTTAACTGTACCTTTGATCATTAGTTTTTTTACCTCCTACTACTAATCCTTAACAAAAATAACAGCAGAAACTTGTCCACAGAAGAGCAGCCACAAGCTGCTCTTTTTCATGTTTGCTCTTTTTCATGTTTCAGAAAGAAAAATAAACAAACTAAAAATCTCCTCATAAATGTGTCTGTGTAATATTCTATATAAGAGATAGATTTTTTCCTATAAAGCCACAACAGGGAGTTCTTCGAAGTCTGATTCTTAACCCTTTTGCAATTTCTTGGACAAAATCACACAAAAACATGGCTTTTACATTTATTTACAGCACGTGCATTGTTCTGGTCAGGAAACAGGACTTTCATAGAATCATGGAACCAGAGGAAATTCAGGCTGGAAGGAAGTTCATGAGCTCCTACTCACAGCAGGGCCAGCTCTGAGTTCAGATCTGGCTGCTCAGGGCTTTGTCCCAGTGGGTGTTGAAAACCTCCAAAAGTGCAGCATTTCTGGGCCACCTGACCCACTGCTGACCTGTCGTTAAGGTGAAGAAATTTCACCTTGTAATCCAGCATGAACATCTCTTGGCCCAATTTGTGGCCAGTGTCCCTCTTCCTCCCACCACACAGTTGAGAAAGACCATCTCCTTGATAACATCCCTTGAAAGCATTTGGGAAGCTGCTCTTGAAGCCATCCTTGCTCCAGATCTTGTCTCTCCGCATGATCCTACAGGGCAAGTTCTCCCACTATCTCCACCCTGAGGACCTTCTCCTGAATACACTCTAATTTGTTGATGCCTTTCTTGTTATCAGGGGAGAAAAACCGAAGTAAGTATTGTGTATTTGTGTAGAGGATAAATTGCTGCCCATATCTCCTTGCCATGGTCCTGTTCATAGAGACCAGGAAGCTGTTGGCCCCCTTTGCTGCCTCAGCCTCATCTTGCTGCTTGCCATAGATTTCCCAGAGCTGTTCCCAGCCTGCCTCTTTGCAACCTATTTCCAGTATAGGAGCTCTTCTGCCCCAGGACCAGCACTTCATGCTTGTCCTTGCTCAAATTCACAAGATTCCTATATGTCCCTTCCCCTAGCTTGTCCAGGCCTCTTTGGATGTTTGGCCTCTTTCCCTAACTGCAAGCACATCAACTTGTCTCCCCTGAGTTTGGTTTTATCTACACACTTGAAGACTGTGTGCTCCACTGCCTCCTCTAACTCACGGATAATATCAGGCACAGCATCACCAGCTGAGCAAGGGAGGGGATTGTCCCTCTCTGCTCTGCACTGGGGCAGCCTCGCCTTGAGTCCTTTGTGCAGTTTTGGGTGCCACAACATTAAAAAGATATAAAGCTATTAGACAGCATCTAATGTAGAGCTACAAACATGGTGAGGGGTCTGGAGGGGAAGCCACATGAGGAGGGGCTGAGGTCACTTGGTGTGCTCAGCCTGGGGAAGAGGAGACTGAGGGAAGATCTCATTGCAGTTACAACTTCCTCGTGAGGGGAAGTGGAGGGGCAGACACTGATCTCTTCTCTCTGATGACCAGTGACAGGACCCAAGGGAGCATCATGAAGCTGTGTCAGGAGAGGTTTAGGTCGGATATTAGGACAAGTTTCTTCACCCAGAGGGTGGTTGGGCACTGGAACAGGCTCCCCAGGGAAATGGTCACAGCACCAAGCCTGACAGAGCTCCAGAAGTGTTTTGAAAGTACTCTTAGGCACAGGGTGTGACTCTTGGGGCTGTCCTGTGCAGGGGTTAGACTTTGATGATCCTTGAGGGTCCCTTCCTGCTCAGGGTATTCTATGATTCTATGAGTGATTTTCATTACTTTTGTCACAAAAGGAGAGACTCCTGTTGTTACAATTAGATGCAGATTCAAATTAAGCTGCTAGAGTCCACATAACCTTCATGTTACAGTTGGGGTTTTTCAAATTATAAGCACAGACTTTCTTGTCTCAGTTTGATGTGAAGTTTATGTTTTGCATATTATTCTTGCTTAATAAGTACTAAATAGACTGCAGCTCCATTTTTTTTCCAGCAGCTTCTCTTTATGTAGAGATGGTTGTAAGTATATTAAGCATCTGTGCATTTATACATTTATTAGTTAATAACTTTTGATCAGATTTTTTTCTCAAATTTTCCACTGAGGCTATATGTTTAGTACATACCATATCAATGAAAATGGAATTCTTGTTGTAGAGACATTCCCATCCCTTTCTTTCTGGGGATGTGACAGAGCCAAGGAATTCTAAATTTTAGTACAGATTTCAGATGTCATTGATAAATACTTATTTCTAGCACTGCTTTAACAATATCTTTTTTCCTCAATGAAATTTCCTGTTTGGTGCCTTCTTTTTCTATCCATGGAATACTTAGCACAGGTCCAGATAAAACATATGGATGCACTTCTTTCCTTTATATTTCATTTTTCCCCCAAGACTGCATTCCCCACGTATATATGTGCATATCCCAACAGTAATAAAGACATAACTAGAGATAAGTCTTGCTCCTCAACTCTCCAAACTACTCCAGTTCATCGATGAGCTGGAAATAGTATAGTTCCTAACGTAGAGTAGCCCAGCTTTTATTAATTAATTCATTAATGAAAACTGAATACTTTGAGAGGAAACAGTTCCTATAGACATAGATTGTTGATCCCAGAAGGAAAAATTATATTTAAAACTGGATAAAGATAAGGATTTTTGGTTTCTATTTGAGGTACTGGTTTTGGTACATTCTTTATCACTGTGCTTAATGAAAAATATTCCAAACTTAATCTGGAGTTCAAAAAGAAAATCTCTGCACACACACACACAAACATGCGAAAGAAAAATAAAAATCTTACAGTAAATTAAAAATCAGAATTTTTTCCAGTAATAACAAGATGCTTCTGGAAAGAGATCTTCAGATTTCCCTAGGGGCTTCTAGTTGCCAAAGACAGACACAATACTTCTTAGTATTAGCTCTTTAGTACAGCGGCAAGAAAGGATCATGTTCTTTGCAGTCACATAAAAAAGTGGTATTTTGAGCAAGTAATTTAGATCAGTAAAGTGGAGGAAAGAAGGATGCAAAGCTTACAGTGATGCCCAATTATCAGAGTGAAAGAGTTGGGCGGTGAACCCTTCTGTCAGGTTTCTTAAAAAAAAATGCCTGTGAAAACTGATTTAAGGAGGGAAGGAGGAATGAAGAGTAAGAAAAACAGAGTGCTTGAGCATATGTGTTCCTGCATTACACCTGGTCATGCTTAAGCTGCGTTGTTTTACATTCATCAAAACAAGACAAGCAGGTGCAAACTGTGGAGTATTATTTGGGCATCTTGTTGATTCAGTCAAATCATCAGTTTTCCAAGCAGTAAACAAAACATTTTCTATAAAACTCTACCATTTGCATAGCAGTATATTTTTCGTTTGAATTCCCAAATGTGAACAAGAGATGTCATCCCAGCTGTTCTTCCTCTACTTTATCTTTAAAAAATACAGACTTTTAATGCCATAAATGGAGGAGTAAATTTTTCAAAGCATTTTCTTAAAACACATTGCTGCCTTCTTCAATTATTATTACTAAGTGGGACTTTCAAAAGCCTCCAGAGAAGATAGAACAATAGCTCCACAGAGGTTTAATGAAAGCAGTCCTTTTAGTTTATATCTTCATATCTTTTAACCATTTCTACATTTAAGGGAGTTTATGATGAAATGTATGGTTATGGCAAGTCCCCTAAGTCACGTTGTTAAGAATGACTCACTCTTACTCATAGAAGAAAGCAATGTGACTGAATTCTGAGTTCTGTAAATCATATTTTGCTGTTTTGCAGGCATTTATTGTCTTCTGTCCTTCGATTTCTCCATCTGTAAAAGGAAGATAATGATAGGTAGCTGCTGTGTGTATCTTGCTGATATGCAGAGGAGACTTTTAATTTCATTTAGATTACTTAATCATTGACACTGGTGATGAAACTACTATTGGCATTAGTGACTGGACTATGCATAGAAACTGTATTTCATGGGATTTGAGAAGCCATTATGAAGCATTCCAGACAGTCCTCTGTTTTAGCCTATAAAAAATCTATCTCATCTACTCTTTGAAACCTCATAAAGCAGTCTGTTTTATTAATTAGCTGTCCTTGAAAGCAGGTATTTTCCCACAATTTCTTAAATTAATCATTTCTACAACAAGTCAAATTAATTATATCTTGATGATAAGAAAAATACTTTGTATTTCCAAATACTTTGTAAACACGGTAACAGTTTACCGTGTGAAGATTAGTATTGTGTTTCCTCTAATCTTCCCTATTTCTATCTCTCCTGTTTTGTCAACCCAGGAAGAGTCCCTTGTAAACATCTCTATTAAAAATGTTGACATGGTAATTCTAAGGCAGACAACTAATTAAAAAAATCATTATTTCTCTTTTCCTAAATATGGCCCTGGTGATATTTGTCATATCTGTACCTAAGTCATTTTGGCTCAAATACCGTATTTGAACAGGTAAAACACCCAGATCAGTCCTTTCCCGTCTTCTAGCAGGATTTTCCTGCCTGTTTTAAATTTGGTATTTGCTGGGGACAGGAGACCAGGTTGACTTAAAAAGATATACTTACCCTTATTGAATTTCATCATGTTACTTGGAGACCATATCTGTTACAGTGGGGAAACTGCAACACGTGTATCAGACAAGGAGGCCCATGGAAAAGAAATATATATGGACTGATTCTTGATAGATGTTTCAGAGAGATGTTTATTTCTCCAGCCGCATGGCCGGGGCTCTGCCGAGGAACTGCTCAATCACGGGACCCGAGGGTCCTTCTGCCCGCGCAGGGAACACAAACCAACCAGGGAACGGTTGGGAACGAGGCTGAGCAGGGGCAGGGAAACACCGTGTCTCCCCCCAGGGCCCCTCTCCCAGGGCTACATGGCAGGGTAGGGACCCAACACATATCCTCACTTTTAAAACCCCGTTTTAATTCAAAACTTATCCTTCTCAAGCACTTGGATCTTCCCTACTACATAACAAAATTCTTTATTCGATTACCATAGCCTTTAATACAAATTGTGGTAGTAGTTTCTGTGTAGTTCCAGGTCCAAAATATATCTCCGAGGATTCACACAGTAAATCCTCTCAGTTTTAGAGGATGTTTTCACTGAATTACAGGGAAGTTTTGTTTGGAAAGCGGAGACTTGTTAAAGCCAAGGAAACACTGGATGGATACCCTTAATAGGCTCCGTATATGCAATATCCATGGATCTGCAGAAGATTTGTGAGAAAAGATTACTGCAATTTCAAATAAAAAAGCTGGAAAACAACTGAAGGCAAGGCTTTTGAGATACATCAGTACCCCTGTGCTGGTTTTGGCTCAGGTAATTTTCTTCACAGTATCTGGTATGGGGCTGTGTTTTCAATTTGTGCTAAGAACAGGGTTGATAATATAGGGGTGGTTTTAGTTACTCCTGAACAGCACTTACACAGAGTTAAGGCCTTTTCTGACTCTTGTACTGCCCTACCAGTGAGTGAGCTGGGGGTGCACAAGGAGCTGGGAGGGGACACAGTTGGGGTGGCTGACCCCAACTGACCAAAGGGACATTCCATAACATATGGCATCATGTTCAGCATATAGAGTTGGAGGAAGAAACAGGAAGAAAAGGAAGGGGAGGACATTCAGGATGCTGTTTGTCTTCCCAAGTCACCATCACAGATGTTGGAGTCCTTCTTTCCTGGGAATGGTGAGCACTTGCCTGCGCATGGGAAGTGGTGAATGAATTCCTTGTTTGGCTTTGCTTGCATACACAGCTTTTTCTTTACCTATCAAATGGTCTTTATCAGAACACATGAATTTTCTCACTTTTTCTCTTCTGGTTCTCTCCCCCATCTCACCAGGGGGGTAGAGAGCAAGTGGCTGTGTGGGGCTTAGCTCCTGGCTGGGGTTAAAACACACTTATCACACCAGATGCATGCAATTCACTGATAAGACGAATCCTAAAATACAACAAGCATCCAAAGAGATCGAGTAAGGACAAGGAAAGGAAAGAAACCTCAGTGTCTCACTGATGTGAGAAAGAAGAGGGAACTCCTACAGTTTCAAGTATGTGTCAGATGATGTTCCTTTGAAAGAGACTCTGCTCTTTGGCCTGATAAACATCAACGGAATAAAAACCAGACTGGGCTGATCAGGGAAGGGCAATATAACAAATGATGGTTTGATGGTTGTAGTCATCTAGCAATGTTATATCAGAAAACACAAGCAAAACATAATACAGAATGCAGCATATGAGAGCCACTATGGTCCACTCCAAAAAAATGAAAAATAGCTATAGATATCTTGAGCTGTACTTCTAATGTGTAAGGGCAACAGAAAAGTTGTGATTAGGAACAAAAAACCAATATGTTGTAGACCAATTTGAAAGGGCAATAATATCAATTTTCAGTGGGAAAAAAAAACAACAAAAAAAGAACTTGATACAATTTAATACATTTTTTTTTATATCTCTAAATTCTATTACATGAGCAATTTTACTTGATTTTATTTGTCTTCGAAAATAATGGAATCACACATGATAAGTAGAAAATATTTGCAGGTTTGAGCTTTTTGTGACATAAAACACGGTAAAACTGTTCTCTCTTTTGAAGCAATAAAAGCTAATTAATCATATGATTTTTCTTTTACAATAAACTGCATCTTATAGAAAAAAAAAGGGGTGAAGAGGGAAGGAAAATGCGCTTAAGGATACCCAGAAAGATGACCTTTAAGAATGTATTATGGGGAACAACATGTATTTTAGTATGAAGCATTGTTTAATTTTCTTGCAACTCCTCTAGTTTCTTACCTGATCAATCAGAGATATGTTTGGCAGGCCACTGACAAATTTAATACTTCATGTGTTTATGTCTCATGCCAAGTATCCTCAGTGAAACTGTAATTAGAAAACAAATTTAGGAGGTCAAGATCCATGTCCACAAAGATGGCATGTAACATCTTATTTAAATGTCTAATTCCTCTTGAGAAACACTCAAACATGATTGCCATGAAAATGAGAATTGTGTCTTTTATTTTCAGTTGATATATGATACGGTCTCTGTAGTTCAATGACATTTAATATAAATATTTCTAGGAAAAGTCTAGCCATTTCAGCACAGCATAGCTACAGCAAATTAGTTCACATAAAACCTTTTCTCCAACATGGCATATCCCAAGATAGTTTGGTGTCTTCTAGGTAACATATTTCTGCGCCACACACCATTTATTAGAGAATCGTGATAGCACAAGCTAAGAAAATAAAGACAAACCAGAAAAAGTATAAATTGCATATTTCAAATATTCTGAATAGCTCAATGAAACCAATTATCTGTCATTTAATAGAAATAAAATACTGCTGCATTTTGAAAGACTACCCTTTTTCTTCTTTTCAATTAATTCCAAAAGCAGAAATATTTGTTTGAGAAACACAGCTGTGTGAAAGTTGTGATTTGGAATAAAAGTGGAAGATTAGGTGTTGAATGAATGAAGGAACTGGTACCTTTTCCCAAAAAGAGTAGCACTACCCTTTTTTTCTCTTTTGCTAATGTTTCATGTCCCAATTTCTTGCACAAAGTATCCACATACGCACTTATTTTCATAAGTATAGATTGTATTTTACCCATGTTCTTAATTTTTTAAGCACTGAAAAAGGGAATTTACTTTGTTTTTCAGGCTTTGTTTTTTTCTGAAAATTAAGAGCAATATTTATAGTGCTTTTGAAATACAATTCTGCCAGACATCAAAGTTTCATTGTTGTTTGGAAACTTGAAGTTGAAGGCTACTTTTCTGCCCAGTCTTTTAGATCTTTCATGACTTTCCTGTCCTTTGAGCCATCCATTGCACATATCTGTCTACATTACTTTCTTATTCAAATTACTTTGTAGATCTGTTTATAAAAATGGATTTTTGGAAAGTCCCTATGTGCAGCTGGACTTATTCTGATTTTCTTCTCTGCGTGGCCTATGCACAAAGATACTGAGAAAATGATATTTAGAACTTGATTAAGTTGACACAGGCTAGCCATATTAGTCTCATATTATTTTAAGGGATGTTAGGGATCCTAGTAGGAACACTTAAATGCAGAACAACTCAGAAAAGAAATCAAAGTAGAAATAGAAGAAATAAAGACACAACTGTAAAAAAGTCTTCTGAAAAACAGTTATTCCGCAGAAAGGAACTATTCCGCTTTTCAGCCCCCAACTGAAGTTACACTGACCTGGGAAGAGATAAAGAGTCTCCAAAATGGAGTTTTTAGGCAGTTTCAGAAGAATTACCTCACTGTCTCTCACAATGGCACACCTTTCTCTCCCCTGTGAATTTACTTCACTGCAAGTGGTAAAGGATGATAGTTTGAGTTAACACGGATCACTACTAGCTTTGTTGGTTCCTTGAGTGTATGTCTTTTTCTCCTGTGGCATATCGGTTCCTCGCCATTGATTAGGCAATGGAGGCAGGGTGCTGAAAAGGAATGTGGGTATGTGATGTCTAACATCCCTTATATAACAGGGAAAAAAGCCAATGGAATCTTGAATGTATGCTTACATGCATCTCATAATGAAGAAACTGACTATTGCCCTCTAACAGCATAGTTAAATAGTTAAACTAGATATGTAGATAGACTTCACTTTAGAAAGATCTTGAGCAACTGGTTATTAGCATGCACCAAAAAGAAAGAGGAAGAGGTGAAAAACTTGATCTGAAATTCTTTTCTAACATTCTTAGCTCATAATATGAAATCCTAACACATCGTGTGTCTAGTTGACAAGGTGGTGTTAGGTCAGAAGTTGGACTCAGTGATCTCAAAGGTCTTTTCTGACCTAGTTAGTTCTGTGATCCTGTGATCATGCACTCAAACATTTAATCCCAGTTATTAATATCTCTAGTGTGAAATGGCAAGTTGTCAACCTCTAACAAGTTTGGAAGAGACAGATATCCTGTTGATCCAGAATAATGAAATACAACAGAAACAGTAACATTTCCCACAGGAAGGAGAGTTTAGCTAAGTATTCATTCACTGCTGCCTTTTAGTCAATGTTTATTTGCAAATATTTGAATCACCCTTCTAATATGCAATAATATATTCAAAAGCAAGTATAAAATTATATACCCATGTAAATTGTCTTGCTGCAACAAGATGGGACCATGTGTCATTATGCATAAAGCAGTTTTATGGTAGTTTAAACAGTAGGTATTTTTTCACTTGGGGAGACATTAGTTTTCAAAAACATAGATTAAATAATAATCATTAAAAATCTTAGCTGTTCTTTGATAAGAAGAATAGTATATTTCTTTGAAAAATAAATCCCTAAAAGAAGAAGGTATTGTAGGCTGAATATACACATTAGGACATTATGAAAGGTTTTCTAAGAGAAAATTAAATAGATAGATAAACAAAAGTGCAAATCTATCATGTGAAGACATCTGGAGTGACTATATCATGAAGTCTTATTGCAGAGAGAACTGAGGATTTAGAAGAACCAGGATGGGATGATCAGGAAGGCAGTAGAATAGAAGACCATAAAGGAAAAACACAGTGTTACACTGGTACCAGAACACATAGTGCGAATTAGAAATTCAAAAATTAGAAAAATACCAGTAGTTGATTGTAAAATAAACATTTCTTTGTATTATGTGCTCCCTGAAACATGTTTCTGTTATAGTATTTGCATACTAGTATTAAAAGGCCGTGATGATTATCATCTGTCAATGATAATAATTTATTCAAACCATAGTAATAGTGGCATAAACTAAATAGCTATATAATGGCCATTTAAAAAATAAGCTAATTAGAACAAGTTTTGGCCAGAAGACTAAGGGAAGGTGAGGGGAGACACATTACTGACTTTCCAATGCATCCAAAACAATTGCCTTTTTTCCTCAGAACCAGAAGTGATAAAAGCAGAGCTGTTTTCCTTGGCATGTTTTCTCCATCTTCCTTACTGTCCAAATAACATGATGGTCAAAGTGTGTCTTACCCCTATTGAAGGCTACCTGCTCCTGGGCAAGTTCTACTATTCCTTCACAGAATAAGAAAAGGAAGACCAGGGATTTTAGGGACACTGGGGGAAAAGGAAGCAGAAAACAACATATCTTTAAATTTTTAACAATTAAGTAGGTAAAAGCTATTACTTTCTGTAAATAAATAAAAAAATGTTGGAATGATCTAACATTACTTTTTGGAAAACAGGCCTCTAAATTCAGTACAGTATGGCTTATTAGTGGCCTCTAAGCCAACCCTCAGATAGCCATAAGTCTACAGCATTATCCAAGATGTATTTAAGGAAAAAAAATGCTTGACACCAGAGAAAAGGTTAGGGCTACACTGCAGGGGTTCTAATTCTTGGTTTCATTAAGGAATTAAATTAGACCAGAACTTTTACCCTTTCCTCCTGTCCTCATCACAAAAAGGAATGTTAACCTCAAACAGACCTGCTACTCATCTTCAGTATTTCGCAACCTTTTCTTCACAGCAAGGGCAAAGGCCTCTGCATTGATATTCTGAAGGGAATCTGCAGGACATTGTTAGGAATGGGAAAATGATCTGAAAGTCCCTACACAGCCAATATAATTCTGATTAAAGCTTAGCATTTGTTTTCTTGCCCCTTGGAGTAGATAGCATGCTGCCCGGAATTAGAAATATGAAAGGCAGAGGAACTTCCTACTGTGCACAAAGAGTATTTTTTCCTCCTCACTTTCAAAATGCAGCTAAGTTTGAATACTTCTTGTTGTTGTTTTTCAGGCAAATCATTAAAATAAGGTCATCCTTGTTTTCCATTTCAGAATGAGATTTGCTGTGTCTCACACATATTCCTCCAGAATTACTGAGAAAGATCTTGCTCTACTAGCTTCTCACTGATACTTCACCTCTAGCATTTTAAAATGGAAAAATCATGATTTAGTTCTTCAAGCAAAGACATGTGTATAACTTTTGAGAGAGCCTTATGTGTGTGATAATACATTTATTTTAAATATATATAGTAAAATCCTAAAATTTTGAAGGAAAGCTCTTATTTGAGCACGTGCATATTCACTTACTAGCACCAAATATATTTGTAGCCACATTTAAAACATTGACTTAATGGATTTATTAATTCTCACTTAAATGCACCTGTCAAGAGCTGTGGGTGCAGACTAGTGTTGTCCAAAATGGTGCCTAAATTGTGCAGAGGAAATGTTCAAGTGCAATACTAATCCACTTGTAGTCAGTGATAGAACCATCATCAGTCTTCAGGAGTTCAGGATTTCAGTTTTTCTTTACATTATATGTGTATATTATTTAAAATCTACTGCAGTTGGCTTTTGCTTTGTGATGTACTTCAGTGAAAACATTTATGGTACAATTCCACAGTAAGCCATTGACAAAAATCATGCAATAAAACTTACAGAACTGCCATAAATATTTTTGTTGTGGTTTATGAAAGTTACAGACAGTTTTTCAGATAAGAAATGTTTGGTCAGCACAATTTTTGTTTATTTGTTTATTCAGAAATTATACATTTTGGCTGCATCAGTTCCTATTCAACAATGAGGCAGAGTTATCAGTGGATAAAATGACAATGCTTTGTTGATAGCAATAAAGCTGAACTGCTGCAGGATAATGAGCACAGTAGTAGCCAGTCTCCAGAAAGACTCATTAAAGGAGATTGAGATGTTCCCAGATTATCTAATATTTTCTTGAACAGTCCCAGTCAAATGGTTCAGGACCTGGACCAATAGGTTCTCCTGTTTCTCCTCCATAAAGGGGCCTGGTATTCCTCTTATTTTGTCTCAAGTATTCAAGGGGATGCACAAAATTTTAAAAAAACTTAAACTGCCCTGAAATACAAGAAATAATTGTGGGAAATTATTGAGCCTTCCAACAAAAGAGTGTGAAAAATCTAGTTTCCATTAGAGCTGTGCACCAGGTTAACTATAAAAGGGAGGGGCCACATCTCTTTTTTCCTCTCTTTTTTCCACGGGCTCTCTTTCTTCTCTCTCTCTTTCTCTTGTCTTTCTCCTTTATTTTCTTTTTTTGCCCCAGCTCTGGACCATCCACGTGGCAGAACCAATGCGGGACTTCAAGACTGGTGATACTCAGTGTTTTCTTCCCTTGCTTTGTCTGGGCTAAGCACAGCTATCATATTCCATACTGAATTTGGCTGTGGGACTGGGAAGCTTTTGTAATGGTGTGTTATGTGCCAGCACCTTTGAGGAGTTTGTTGTGAGAGTGGAGAAGTGTATTGTACAAAATTAAGGGCTTGTTAGCCAACACTTTTTGAGGAAATGTAAGAACTTAAGGACATGTTAGCCACTTTTGAGTCAAAACAGTGGGCTGGTTGCCAAAATTATAGAAACTGTACAATAAAAGCATAAGGGTTCCCTGACACGTGTCTATGTTCTGCATGGTGAAAATTCGTAAAGGACATCACACCCCCTACCAGTGGGTCATGACATTCAGGCTCGCTTTTGTTTGTAAACAAGTTTTATCATGTAGGAATTATGTCTCAGGAAACTTGTTTGACTATTTTCAACTGAACAAAGTTTAGATTTTAAGTTTTAGTATTATTATTATTGCATTTATGTCCTTATCATAGATAAAAATACTTACTTTTACCTTGAGTTAAAGTGCTAAGTACAGTACTTTTTCTGTTCAGATAAGACTCCTCATAAAGAAGGTTGTTTTAGCTTATCTGCCTATACTTAGGAGCAACAATACCAAACTGCAAAACAGCTAAGACTCCCGAAATAATAAATGACATACTTCTTTCTGAGGTTTGTGCAATGCACAAAGTATCTCAGAGACTAGTGTAATGATAGCTTTGATCAAGGTAATGTGAGCCAGAACATCTCAAGTAAGTGAGCAAGAGCTGCATTTTTATCTGTCATCTCCTTTATTTGCAGTTTTTAAGAGGAAGTGCATTATAGTGATCTAGGCCAAAATCTTACCTAATACAAACCTTAGCCATTTCTCTTTTATAGCTACATGCTAAGTGTACTGCCAATTTTTATGTTAAGAAAAGTTCCATCCCTAGGAACTAAATGGTCTTGTGCTTATCCACATTTTCATCTTTCTTGATAATTATATTTTTTTCAACAAGTTTAATCCCAGTCTGTTTAATTGTCTCTGACACCCATTAAAATTATCTTCATCTAAAGTGGGATTTTTTTTTTTCCACAGCTTACTTGCATCTAGTGTCCATTGGACCACTGGAACAAAATTCTTGTGGAGATCAGTGACAAGTAGTGCTCCTTTGGGGTCGGTATTAGGACCAATGTTGTTTGACATTGTTGACACGGACGCTGGGTTTCAAAGCAACCTCAGCAAGTTGGTGAAGGACAGCACTCAGTGTGGTGCAGTTGGCATGCTGGAGGCAACAGATGTCATCCAAAGGGACCTAGACAGGCTTGAGACGTGGGCCTGTGTGAACCACATGAAGTTCACAAGGCCAAGTTCAACATCCTGCACCTGGGTCAGGGCGATCCCAGGCACAAATAAGCCTGAATGGAGAATGAATCAAGAGCAGCCCCACAAAGAAGTACTTGCTGGTGTTCATGGATGAGAGGCTGGACATGCCCCAGCAATGTGCACTCACCAGCTGTGTCCTGGGCTGCATCCAAAGCAGTGTGGGCAGCAGGGCGAGGGAGGGGATTCTGGCCCTCTGCTCTGCTCTGGTGAGGCCCCACCTGGAGTGCTCTGAGGTCCCAGCACAGGGATGACACTGAACTGTTGGAGCAAATCCAGAGGATCGCCAAAGAGATGATCAGAGGACTGGAGCTCCTCTCCTATAAATACAGACTGAGAGAGCTGGGATTTTTCAAATAGAAGGCTCCAGAGAGACCTTATAGCAGCCTTCCAGTAACTAAAGGAGGCTACTTCCAGTAACTAAAGAGAGATGGAGAAGGACTTTTTTTAAGGCCATATAATGACAGGACATAGAGGACTAGCTATCAGCTGAAAGAGGGTAGGTTCAGGCTAAATATTAAGGAGAAATTCTTTACTGTGAGGGTTCTGAAGCACTGGAACAAGTTGCCCAGAGAAGCTGTGGATGTCCCATCCCTGGAAGTGTTCAAGGCCAGGTTGGATGGGGGTTTGAATGACCTGGTCTAGGGGAAGGTGTCCCTGTCCATGGCAGAAGGATTGGAATTAGATGATCGTTAATGTCCCTTGCAACCCAAACTGTTCTATAGTTCTGATTCTACAAAAGTGCTCAATGATCGAGGCCTTTGGAGAGCACTCAGATGTGTCTGGTATATATCTGGACATATGCCAAACTTTTTAATGAATGTAATTCTTACTCTGAATAAACATTAAACAAAAAAATGGATTTCTTTCCCAGTACACTATCTGCTTACTGTTTCATTTTTCCTGATAAGACACAGCTAAAAAGGCAAAGAGGTTTATTGAAATAGACACGGAAGCTAAGAAGGAGAAGGTTCTGCTTGTGTGGCTGTTAATAGCCTTTGGCATGACAGCTGCAAAGTTAATTAATTCACTAACCTATGTCTTGCTTTCCTTATATGGGATATCTAAGTCCTGTGTAAAATGTTCTTATCATTATGTTGGAAGAAAGGATGGTGATGAAATCTGCAGTTAAGTGTTTCCTGTATTTTCCTGTTCTATTTTGTTCTGAAAATTTTCTTTTCTAGTTATTATTTGAAAAATTTCTTTAAATTTCACAAAACAACCTAATTACTATCACTCAGCTGTTATTTTTTACTAAGTGCTGAGAAAGCTGATTTGCTATTATAATATAAACACAATTTTAAAAGCCTTTGTCTTTACCGGCAGAAGTAAATTTTCTTTTCTGTCATTTAAAACAGATTTTAAAAAGTTACTCATATCACTTGGGTTTATTTTACACCACTGAAGTTTAAGCAAAACTTCCCAACTATTTTTTTGACATTTTCTTAATACTTCAATGACACTTTTTCCTGACAACATTAGCAAGCATGTAGTAATGATGACATTGTGTTTGCCAACTGAAGGCTTCAGCATCCTTTGTTATCACCATGTACACAAGTGATTTATAAGATATTCTTGTGCAATAAACCAAGCCATTGCCATCTGCTTGGGAGACTGACAGCTTGGAAGATATCTTTTATAGCAATTTTGCTTAATAGGGACTGTCTCCTGAAAAATCATGATTGAGGGAGGGTGAGTAAATGCAGAAAGCAGTAGGCTTTTTTCCCTGAGTATCTTAATTTATAAAAATCTGCTCATCTTACCTGTAATAAATTGCAAATAATCTTTGGAGTAAACTAGGGGGAACTCTTCTACAAAGAGAAAGATTTCTGATATGTACTTTAATAATAAATTTAACCCTAAAAAATCAACTGGTAAAAACTATACCCCTTATAGGATTGTCAAGATTGTATTGTTTCTTTTCTTCTTGGAAGAAAAATGCAGAAAACATGATAATAAGAGATTAGTATAATTAGTATCCACATACTGAAATATATCAATATGTCCCACGTATTTTATTCCTTCACTGTTGCTGAGTTGGTCTAAAATACACACAGGTTTCTCCTAAACACTCTGTCTGATTTCCCATTTTTTCTCTGTGTGTTATGGACTAGTTACATCACCACAATTTAATAGAATTTAAAACAGGGAATTTTCAACTCAACACAAAGAAGAGGAAAAAAATCCCTTGAATTTTCTTGGCTTGAACAGTAAAAATATATTCCCCAAAATAGATAGATAAGCCAGAAAACTGAGATTAATCAAACTCCAATAAACTATAGACAACTTTTAATGCATATAAGTAAAATGCCAACTAATAGCTAGCTTTTACCACAGCGTCCTTTGCAATTTGTAGATCTTATGTTCTCATACGATGCCTTCATGCAAACGCCATGAAAGAAACTTCATATCATTCACAATAAAAAACGAAGGTAAAAAACCTTTTTTTTTCTCAGTCATAGCCACCTAAGTTTTATTTGACTTTAGTCCCAATGGAAAGGAAAATATAAAAAAAAAAGGGAAAAAAATTGAAACCTTGATATTTAAGGAAACATTAAGACTTCAAGATTTTAGTTAAAGATAAGTTTTGCTAAAATTAGTTAGAAGAGGTAGGTCCACCTGAGACTAATTAAGAGTTAATAAGAGTTAAGTTAGAAACAAGCTTTTAAGTTGCAGATAACTAATTAACTGTCATTTTATATTTGCTTAGCTGTGTTTATAATAAGAACCAGAAGGCATTGATAGATAGATCTAAAGAAATTTAAAACAATTGCTAATTTTTCCCATCTGGGTACTATTCAGAAGTCATAAGGAAGAAACTGGATGTTCCCCAAGAGGCTATTTGTATTGCCAAAACCCAGAGGGGTGGAAAGTTCAAGTGAGGAAGACTATTATTCCTTCATCTTCAAGACCACTCTTCAATTAATAATTTAAAATTTAACGACCCAATTTAAAAACTATACTACGCATGCTTAATGACATTAAAGCTAATTTCCATATGAAGCGGAGAATAGGAGGGGTCACTGTTATAAATATGTATTTGTATTTTGGATATTCATAACTTTTGTGGATAAATAAACTCTGTAACTGTTCATACCTCGACACTGCATATTAGGAAGCTATTCCACGCAGCTGTCCGGCGCCAATAAAACATACACTTTCTAACTTTAAACTGTTAGAGTGTTTTTGCCCATCTCAGTTGGATATCAATACTAGATCAATATCCTAATTTTTATGAAATAACTTTCACAGTGGTCAAATGGTATTTCAATGCTTCAACTAAACCAACAGAATGACTGTGGCTGACATGCAGCACTGTCTGGCTTTCTTTCTGGAAGATGCACAATAGGTCTTGATGTGATTTTAGACAAGTATAAGTACATTGACTGAGACAATGTTCATTCATATTATTTGCACAAAGAAAACATGATCTAACAGCAAAAAAAAAGTCCTACATTATATACATAGAGATCTATTCAATAACTGTAAATGCCATAGCAGCAGCAATAACCCACTGCTTTGAATGCTTTGTTCAAAATACATTTCTCATAAAAACTAAAATTTTGGATGGTTTTTTAGCATTCAAAATCATTCTGCCAAGATAACAGGATTTCAGCTGAGGATGGTTGGTTGTAGCTAGAAAAATAAAAGTAGCCCCTCCAGGAAAGAGGACCAATGTCTCCTCTAAAGTACAGCTGAATAGAAAATAAAATTTGACATGAAATTCCAGGTTTTACAGTTGATGTACATTATGTTAATAGAGCTGAGA
The DNA here is from genome assembly GCF_017639235.1 of Corvus kubaryi. Lineage (NCBI taxonomy): Eukaryota > Metazoa > Chordata > Aves > Passeriformes > Corvidae > Corvus > Corvus kubaryi. Next base: position 11,808,266 of record NW_024580666.1, on the reverse strand, counting down.
GTTGATCTTAAAAACTGATGTCCCAACACGACACCAGTACATCTCTTAGAGCAAATACTGCTCCGATGATAAGGGAATTCAAACTGGATTTTGACCTCTGTAAAAGGACAAGCCCATGATGCAACAAGATCAAACAGTAGTTTCATACCATCATTATCCTGGATTGTTAGGGAAGAGAAGGTGGGATTTGTTCCTTTTGCATAACACCTCTAATTTTCTTCATGGTACTTGACATGAACCACATTAGTCTCACATTAATTCCATTACAGTTTACATTCTCTTCCTCTAACTCAATTTCTCAGGATTAACCCACCTCCAAAGAAAAGTCATTTTCCTATTTGCCTTCCTCTTATCTCACTGAAACCTTTATTAAATGAGCTTACTGAAATATAAGAGGCTATTTTTGTAATAGGTTTCATTATTTTTCCCTGAAGAACAACAATTTCAAGAGAAGTTTTTGACAAGGAAGGGCTTATATCTAAAACCTAAAACCAGTTTAGCATTGTCATTAAAACAGTACAAATATTCCTTTAGTAATTTTTTCATGCACTGAAAAAAATTATTATGTTTTGCCAAATAATTTTTAACAGTGAAATTTCTAAGCCCCAGTATCACACTTTCTTTCACTCCTTTCAGGAAAATCTACATTCCTCTTGAATTAATTGAAAAGATTATTTCCACACTGTTCAAGAAGTACACACCCTTATTCAAGTGGAGCGGAACATATGTGGAGCCACAATGCATGAGACTGAGATCTGTGGAGTCTTTTCCTGAGTAGAGAGTCTTCAAGCAGATGGCTAAATGCGTTCTTCTGTTGGTGCCTGAAGAGCCAAATCTCTGGTTCTGAGCACTATAAGTCTCAGTTAGACTTTCATTTTCCTCTGAAACACTGGAAAGGTGTTTGGTATCTTGAAAACACTTTTTAAAGCAGGAGGAAGATAGGTAAACTTTATACAAACCACCAGAAGATTAAATTAAAATAAGAGTATCAGATATTAATCCCCTACATGCTGTTCTCAGAGAAAAATTAGAAGAAAAGAAAAAGTAAGTTTGTGCAAACCCAGTCAATTGGAAGGAGCATGCATTTTGATCCTTATGGCAGAACTCTACTCCCTATTAGCACTGAAGCATCCTGTCAAATGTCAAAGGGCAGTTATGACAAATGATATTTCACATAGCAATGTCTAACAGCTTATAAAATAATACTATAGCATGACACAGGGAGTATATTATTAAAGATGCTCCAGTCATTGACAGCTTGAAAATAAATTTAGGGAGGTTTGTGATACTTTAATTTTATTTAAAAGAGCAGTAGAAAAAATAAGCACCCTGCCAGATGTTCATTGTCAAAGCAACTGAGCTCTGTTTTGGCTGAGCTTTGCAGTTCTGCAAGACAATATCAAGATGCCATCTCTTGCAGGGTAGTAGATGAAATCGGATGTTGAGCACAGAGGGAGCACAATTTACTCGAAATATTTTTATCAGCCTCAGCAAAACTTTGTTACAGAAAGGATAAAAAAATAAGTCTTCCTTTGCAAACAAAGATGTTAATAACTTTACAGGATAAATGCTTGCCTTCCTCTAGACATTAAGCCATTTTTTGTGCAGGCATTGCAGAAACTGTAAACTGAGTTCTAGAACAATTTTCCATGTCTTTGATATAGCAACTATCAAGGAACACTCAGAGAGTGCACAGAGCTGCAAGGGAGGAGCTAACACAGCCACTGTATATTTGGAAAACTGTGTAGGTGATCTGGATGGAAAGGGGAAGGAGGATAAACCTTTATGTCTATTTATTCTCCCTTACCACAGTGATAGGGTAGATGATTTGGTTTGTTTTCCTCATTCTTTTCTCCTGAGGTAAGGAGATGTGTGTGAAAAAATCACTGGAAAAGCAGTCAGAAATCTATTCTGAACTGGGTATAAGAAGTCCAAAAATATTACTAAAAGTAGTAGAAAGTAAAAAAATGTTTTCAGTTCACCTCTAATCTATTCTTCTGGGAACACACTTGAACAGACTTAGAAAGTAAACTACCTAGAAAGAAAAAAAAATAACCAGTAAGATAGCATACATTTTGATTCTTTCATTATTTTAAAACAATAAACAGCAGCTTTCATGTAATTTTATATTTATGGTAACTCCTGTTTAGATTCCAGAAATTATTATTTTATAAAAATGTTTTTAATTTGTGCATTTTGCTATTTGTCATATGTAAAGTGTTGTGTTCAAGCCTGTAAGTGTTTGTTCATGTATTAGAGCAATTTTATCTGCATTAATAAACTTGTTGACTGAAAATAGTAAATGGGAATTTTAGTGAAACTCCTCACACCAGGAAAGTTATTCATTTGTCCACGTATTTAAGGATTCAACCTTCCAGCTATCTGAAAAATAAATTGAAAAAAGTAAATATCTACAGTGAGAGAAGAAATACATTTCCTGAATCAAAAACCAAAAACCAATAAACAAACAAACCCATAGTTTATGTGAGAGGAGATTATGAAAAAACAGAAAAAATCCCAGTGCTTTCCTTCATACTGTTTTAAAACAGCATGTGCATTCTATCTTTTGAGATTTTACTTATGTAATCTTTTTTCTTGTAGAATTGGAAATAAATACCAATATTTATTATTTGTTATATCAAGTGATCATCAAACACAGTCAGGATCACACAGATCCTTGAAGTGTATTTTGATACTTAAATAGTCCAAAATTAAAATCCTTTTGAAGTAGCTGATATTATATACCATCCTAATCAAGATTTGTTCCAGATTCTCATAATTTGGTAAATTTTCAGTATATGCTGCAGCATTTCCTCTTAAACAGTGTTAAGAACAAATTTCCACCCACAGAGAGATCAATGATAAACCGCATGTGTATAGTATTTCTGAAGAAAATAGGTTGAATTGAAATTAAAAAATATTTAGACATCCAAATGCTGAAGAGAATATACTGTACAGGGTTTGGTCAAGAAAGAGAGCATAGAGACAGGTTTTTTCACCTCCTATGTGCTGGTAGTGCTGCAATGACTTCACAACCCACTAAAAGTGACGGAATGGCTCCCTTTGGAAGTCTCAACCTTACGGTTGCGTGCAGCTTCCTGCTTCAAATATCAGGTCAAATATGTATATGTATGGAAAAATAACTTTATTGTCAGGAAAATGCCTGACAGAAGTAGAAATTGCACTAACTTGAATCTGACAATAAGATTTTATAATTTTTTCCCATCTAGTGCAAGGTGGAATGGAGAGAGCAAACATATTCAGGGTGTTCCTGTTAGGGGGAAAAAAACACTATCAGGAAGAAAAAATGGGTAAAGCATGGGAGGTGTAATGGACAAGAAAGAATGAAAGGAAGAGACAAAGAGAAAAGAACTTCATGTTCTTCCTTGAGACTGACAATGACAAAGATGCTACAAAAAGCACGAGGGCATTACAGAGTGCTGCAGAGGTATTTGTTGTTCTGTCAGATTAGAAATAGAAAAAACTCACTAGTCTGAGCCTGAGGGACACTTACGCAAGACTTCAGTCTAAAAGTTGACTCCTGTAAGATTTAAGAGCAAAGGGAGCAAATGAGTAATACAGAAATATGTTGAGCAGTGTCTGTTTTCTTCCATCCAAATATTTTTATAAATTTTGTTAATATCCCTTTTAAAAATCCATTTTAAAAATACAGAACTTGAAATATGTTTTGTATGGCGAACTGTTCGCTGCACTTGGGGCATGAGGAGGGGATTATAATGGGCTGTGGCTGTGCCAAAAAATGAACTGTGCCAAAAATCTTCTCCATGTGGTGACAGTACCCTTAGCCAGCTGGCAGAGCTTAGATCAGCTCCTGGCCTTAATTTCCCTGTCACAGAAACAGGGCAGAAATCCTTTCAGAAGAGGGAGCTTCTGTTGTTAAGACTGCAATTAACAGGCTGAACGTCTGTGTTTAAAGCCATCTACTGAAATAATTACTCAAAACCTTGCCATTTGCTTAGAAAGGAAACGATGGGGTAAAATAAAATCATCATGAGCTTCTTCCTCTCTCTTCCCCAGGTAATGTAAAAGCATTCCTCCCCACTAGTTATGTCTTTTGAACAGTTTTGACAGAATGACTGGAGAATTGGAAACATTTTCATGTTTCATTTCAGCGTATTTAAGGTGTTTCTGTGTTTGTGATGTGTTCACATGCATTGACAGTGGAGCAGGTGGATCACATCAGTCCCTGACAGTTTGGTGACTGTGAATATTCCACTCCTTGGATTTATGGCACTTATTAGATCTGATTCTGCATGCGTGTTTTAGGTCTAAAATAGTGCTGTGTTTTTAAATCTTGATTTTCTTGTTTGCCTACAAATGTGAAAATAACTCTACAATTTAGCCATTTTTCAGCTTTTACTGACATTTAGAATAGCCCAATTTTTCTCTTTAGAGAAGTCCTTCACTCATTCAATCATCACTGGGGGTATTTTATATAATCAAATGCCATAATTATACAATAATTTTCCAATACAGTAAGATTGTATTTTTGGATGAAACCAAGCTGCAGCAGTTTGGGGGAAGCAATCTCATTCTGTCTTCATATAAGAGCTGGGTTCAACACTTCTCTTTGAGTACTGCTCTGGGACCTCAGAAGGAAGTGCTGTTTTTCACAGTGGAACTGGAAATTTACTTATACCGTCATCCTTACAATCCTTTTCTACAAGATGCTAGATAATAAACTGCCTTTTTCTTAGCTGCTTTGGGCTCAAAATCGGGAAGAATTTTTAATTTATTTTGCAGCTAAGTGACCTGGCCTTTACCTCAGAAAGTCAGTAAAGACATAGCAAAAAAAAGACGGTCAGATATTTTCATCTCTTATATCAGTGGAAATTTTCTTTGTCCTTCAGGTAACTCTCTAACCTTGAAGCTGGAGCAGTTCTGAGATTTATTTAGAAGTTCAGAGCAGTCATGTAATCAAGGTGCCTTGTTACCACCTCTGAAATGGAGCACTTGAGATCTGGGCTCCTGAGGGCAGCTGTACAGATATTAGCTCATACTGCTCAAGGGGCATCTATTTTTCCCTGCCTTAACTTGTATGCTGCAATTTTCTGTTCTTGGTTTCCAAGCTAATTCTTGTTGGTGTGCACTTCAATTGAAAAGACACACATTGTGCCTCAAACAGTTCTGCAACTCTGTTTAAATTGCAATTAAGACATGTTTCTCCTAATTAAACCTTTTGACCACTTAAATCAAAGGGTTGCTCAGGGATTTTAGTTTTCCATATTCCATTAATTCATCACAATGCAGTTTATAAATATTCTTAGAAACATGTGCAAAAAGCTGTGCCTTTTCAGACTTTGGCACTGTGGCCAATTTCTTTATGAACTTTGAAACAGACAACAGTTCATGTTTAAAACTTCATTTAAAAAAAAATGTTCTGTAGAATTAAGCCCTTTAAAGTTTATTGGTGTCTCTGTTTTATATTAATTGTGTTGCATGTCCCCAGGTAATTTCACAAAGGGCATTTTAGAAAAGCAAATTCAGCTGATGGATGAATTTCTCTGCAGAGGTTTATTAACATTTTTGTCAATTTATCCCATTAAATACAGCAACATCCCTAGGTGGTAATGAAGTGCAATAGCAGCAGAGGCTTCACACAATGATGGCAAACAGATTCCAATAATTTTCTCAGTAGTATCCTCATAGCACAAGTGAAATGCTGATCTTTACAAGTATGGCTGGGTAAGTAAAAAAAACCCATACAGATAAAACTCAAAATGTATATTTATGAATGTTAATTTAAAGTGAGCATACCTCGTTATGTCCTCAAACTTCAGCAGCAGCCTAGGGCATGGAATTAAGAGGAATTAGTAGTATTGAAAGCAATATTTCCCCCAGTAAAACAAACATGCCAGAAATTTGTGTAAATGTATGTAAAGGCTGACAAATGAGGCATATGTACCAGAAACTTGACCCTGAAATCTCACTTTCTCCAAAAGAAGGGATAAAACACACAACCACCCCACACTCCTGTCCCCACAAATGCCAATGAAATGGTTCCTCTTGATTTCAGCAGGCAGTGCAACAGGATATCAAAAAAAGCTTGAAATTCAGATTTTGACTACTAAATATTTACAGCAATGAGCTTATGAATAAGTTGCATTTCTTCACGGGGGTTTTTCAGCAAACAGCTCCAAATAATTAATTTGAGAAACTGCAATTTATCTTTTTTCAGAAATATGTCAAAAAAGGAAAAAAATCACTGAATGAATTATTAATTGCAAACTACTCCCTCCTGTTACAGTGACTCCCCATTTCTCACATCACAATGTATTTACTTTTACTGCATTACCATGGTTTTCTCCTATAACAAAAACATAAGTGTTCATAAGATTCTAAGAAATATTATGAATGTTACCTTAAAGAATATATATTAAAATTTTATAAAAACCTTTTTAAAGCTTAAGTAAAAGAAACTATAGTAAAATAAGGATAATGGAAAGAAAGTAAGTGCTAAAAGGGATTTGAAGAACTCTGCTAAAAAAGCTGATCATAATATAAAATATTACCATAAAAGAAATTACAGGTATTATTGAAGTTTAAATTATTAGGTTGTTCATAGTCAAAAAGTGGGAAATACATTTGAAGTCACATTGTAGGGGGGAAAAAAATTGCCTATGACATGAAACAAAGCAAATTAAAAAGATTGTCTCCGCATTATCACCTCTAATTTGTGAATTAGTTTACTTATCTACCCATATGCAGTAAAAATTGTTTGACTTTTGGTACTTATCATCCTAAGAAGGCTATAACTGCTCTCCTTCTCCTAACAGGCTTTGTGTATCATTATGATTTCCTGCAAACAGTGGGCAAAGTGACTCTTTCAGAAACTCTTTCATGTTTGCTTGTTTGTTTGCTTGCTTGCTTTAAACAATGACAGACGAAATAGAAATGAGGTGGCTGGTGATGAATAACATAAAATGCAGAAATGAGAAAATCTACCAAATACTGAAGCATCTTCAGTATTCACTTCTCCCTTTGAATATATACATCCACCCCTTCTCAGAAATATTATTGCATCAAAGTGTGTCAATTGTCCTTGCTTGGGTGTTTTCCTAAGGCTGCCACAGAGAAACAGACAGCTGATTTTTCTAATTGCAATTTGTCTTTACCAGCAATGGAAAAAATCCACTCTCGGTTTCCAAACATAAAAAGTTCTGGTCCTTGGTTTTGCTTTTTTTTGTCTTGAGAATGAGTCATCAAATATGCGCCCTTTTCTTCTTTGTCAGAACGGAATGATTTCATCCCAGGCTGAATCGTAGCCAGAGAGTTCTCAAATAAACCAGTGCTCATTTGTATATATCTTTGTTTTTCCTGGTTACAAAATAAATATTAGTTACTGAAAAGCAATTGCTAGTGCTTTTCATTATCAGTTCAGAACTATCTCCAACAGATAATAAGCAAATCCATGTGGCTGTTATTTAAAAGAATATTCATCTTTTGATGACTTTTCAAGCATTAATAGTTTATAGTTTCATTAACCTTTAATAGAATACCTTCTTATCCTGGGTATTAACACCAATCCACCAATCATAGAATTCCACCACTTAAAATCTCACTGAACAAGCTACCAAGAGCCCAAAAATATGACCAATTTAGATAATTTTTAAATATTTGAAGTAAAAAAATATTTCCATTCTTGGGTTTAGATAAAGAATTAGTTTTGTGCCCACCCATTTAGGACACCTTTTTAGAGATTAGACCTGCAAAGAAGCCCTATTTCCCTTGGACACGATTGAAATAATGATGTTGCACTGTAGTGCATTAGGTTTTACCTTCTCTTTCCCTAGAAGGCCCTGGATTTCCAACTCAGGTCAAATACTTGTGTCTATTCACTCATATAATACAGTAAACACTGCCACATTGGAAACCAGTTTTTTTAAAATCAGTTGAACATTGAATGAAACCTCACAAATAGAGAACATTAATATATTCTGACTTGTTTATTTGTTTATTTATTTTTAATTTAGGACTGGACCCAAAGACCAAGACAGTCAATGTAAACAGACTCTGGATAAATTTCTGTAAGTTTCTGCCCTGGAAAACTCTTAATTAGCTAGTTGGGCAATAAATATGTCTTGATGTATTTTTTAGCAGTGAGGATGCTAAGTATTCATGAGATAAATAATATTTTACATTCAATATTGTAATTAAGAGGTCACTTTTTAGCAAGATGATTCTCTTTTTATTTTTTTATGCTGAGAATTATCAGTGTCAGAATACAATCAATACAATACTTCTGCATGAGGGAAGTGCATGTTCCTATAGAAAGCTAAGAAATTTTGGATATGGTCATTTAAAATGACAAGTTTTAAACCATTTTCCACAATCCACAATCTATTTTAATGCACAAAGAAATTTTTTATTATAATTTACATTCTTTTCCACTTTTCTACATATTCATTTAAAAATTATATACATCAAATAATTTACTTGTACGAGTTTTATATAGATAAACTGCTCATAAAGTTCTCTGGTTAATCATGAAAGAGAACACAGTTCTTGCAGCTGGTGTTGGAGAAGAAATTATTCATAAGGCTGTCTATGGACATATTTCTGACTATTGATTGTTTTGTACAAATCCAGTCAAGCTCCTCTGATACAGCTATCTTCTGTTTATCTTGGAAGAAGGGTCTCTTCGCACACATGGATCAAACATTAAAAATAAAATGATTGATTTTGAAGTGTGAAATGTAAGGGCAGAAAGTCCTAAATCCAAAATAGATTAAATGTCCAGGAAAACATTTAAGCTCAGAGGAACACACTGTAAACCCTCTTTAGGCAACTAACTTCCTAATGCATTGACTCAAAGAAAAATCTATCTGTTCCAAGTGAGATAAACAGTCTGAACGAAAGTATTTAGAAAAGGGGAGCCAAGTTAACCTTGTGTCCATTAACATCAGCATCAATCAAAAAATTTATTGGAGTTTGTCACAAAATAAAATTGCTTTGGCTTGCTTAAAAATAATTGCGCTCTTTATTTCTTTCCCTGTAAAAGCTTTCTTATTTCTTCCATCCTGACTATTTACATGTAACCATTAATTAAAATGTAAGTTTCAAGAAGAATTGTTTTATCTCCCTTGTATTCTACCTGGTGGCACAAGAATTCATTTCCAGATTGCACTTGTGCAGAGTTAATTTTCTTCACAGTGGCTGGTATGGGTCTGTGTTTTGGATTTGTGCTGGAAACAGTGTGATATCGCAGAGAACTTTGTTATTGATGAGCAGCACTTGCACATAGACAAGGCCTTTTCTGCTTCTCTACTGTCCCACCAGCAAGGGGGCTGGGGGTGCACAAGGACCTGGGAGGGGACACAGCCAGGACAGATGACTCTAATCAACCAAAGCAACATTCCATACTGTGTAGTGTCATGCTTAGCATATAGTCCTGGGGAAAGGAGGAGAAGGGGGTTGTTCAGAGTGATGGCTTTGTCTTCCCAAGCCATCATTACGTGTGGTGGAGCCCTGCTTTCCTGGGAACGGCTGAACACACCCTACTTGCCCATGGGAAGTGATGAATGAATTCTTTGGGTTGTTTTGCTTGCACACACAGCTTTGGCTTTACCTATTAAACTGTTCTCATTTCAACCCAGCAGTCTTTTCTCTTTTACACTTCCAGTTCTGTTCCCATCCCATGAGGGATGAGTAACTGGCTGTGTGGGGCTGAGCTGACAGCTGGGGTTAAACCATGACAAATTCTCCGAAACATTGCACTTCAGAGACACCATGAACTACTTCACCCCATGTGAAGATGGATATTTAAATAGTTCATATGAATCAGCCAGAAATTACTATTCCTTATTCATCTCTGATAAATGGTCTTTGGTGGTATTAGGAGAATCCAGACATCCAAAGACATCCTTTGTGAAGTCCCTTCACTTTCTGCTCCACATAGGAGAGAGAGAATAAAAAGAATATTTATCATAAACAGCTGATAGCTAATAGAACTAAGAAAATACTTGACATGTAGAAAAATTTCAGTGTCTGGAATTTTTCACAGTTAGAAAATGGCAAATACTGAAGTTGTTCAAGGAAAATATAGTAGGAGCTGGTGGTGATAAGAGGTCTGATTTTCTTTGACAAATCACACTTTCTACATTTGTCCAATTTATTGATGTCAACAGAATCATGTATCTGCTTCAAGCACAGCAATGCATTCAGAAAATACACTTGTCGTGATGACATAGAAGCTGGGACAAACATTCCCAGGTTTGTAGGTCAGTCAGATGAGAGTATTAACATCAAAAAAATGACACATTTTAGTCTCATTCATCCAGTAGAAAATTCCACCAAAATTAATATCTTCCTAGATAACAGTACCACTCTAACAGTCTACTGGTCCCAGAAAAAGGGAATCCTTTCCCATTTTTCTTTAGTCCTAGATAAATATTCTCTTATCTCATTAACTTATCTCTAGTGTGTCTGGACACCCATGGAAGCAAACACGAATTTTACAGAAACAAACTTCTTACCTCATGACTTTAAGGGCCCAACAAGCACCATTAGAAAGGTTTCTAGACCCCTAAACCAAGAGTAGTAGAGAAGAGGGACAAAAGTGAGGAAAAAGAGGCATGGAAAGGCTCAGAGGCAGAGGCAGGGAGCTGATAAATCACATTGACTCTCCATTGCACAGACAGTTTTAAGAGTAGCTAGTTCCATGTAGAAGCATGCTTTGGTTATCAAAGTTTTTTCCGCATCTCAACTCCTTGCTACTTCAGAGAAAATAAAATGACAAGCTAAATAAGCAAAGCACCCCAAAACCACAAAGTCTTTATTTTTAAAGTTTAGCAGGTATCTGGAAATAAGCAGTGGGGTAGCTACCCTTCATAAACAAAAGATAATGAATGTTAAAACTTTGCTGACAGCCAAGATCACAGTGATTCCATCACTATTTGCAGGTTTAATCTAGTACTTTTATTTGCCACCTGCTCCCAAAATACCCTGGCCACTTGCTTCTGCCCTCACATTGCCAATTGGCCCAAGCATCATGTAGCAGTACAAACAGATTATCAGATAAGAGAAATCAGTCCAGTCAAAAAGTTACCCAGAAAAGTACTTTCAGCTGGATCAGTTCCCTGATACTGTTTACTTCCTGGCTGCATAAGCACTTGCATTAGTCACATTTGCATGGGGTGAAAACAACCAGAATGGCTAAAGCCTTTAGACATAATTTCCTCAGAAAGGCAGTTTCCCTTTCAGGCTGTCTGGGCTTACTTGCTTAGGGTGAATTTCTTCTCACTCTGCACAATGTGTAGTTCCTTCACGTGGTTCCTCAGGACTCTAAAAGCCCATAATCAATACTCTTTGCACATGCTGTTGCAAACTCTGAGCAAGGATGTGGGGGACAAAATTTGCAAAGAGGGAAAGACGTAGGCTGTAAGGGAACTTGCCATCCTGTAGTTATGGAAAGTAGTTTCAATGTTTATGGTGCTGATCATGAAAATAACAGAAATAACCTAGACAAACAACTATAACTTGTTTTTTCAGATACTCCAGATGTCATATTAAAGCTCATTTTGAGTTTCTTCAGTAGCTGTTTGATACTTGAGTGGAGATTGTGTTAGAAATTGTGTATTGAATTAAGAATCAAATAAAGTTCTTAAGTTTTATATCAGTTGCACTCTGAATTATTTAAGAAAATAAAAATCCCTCCTTCATAATCTCTTTGATACTTGCAAACAAAACACATACTTGGAATAAAAACCAGCCATTTTTCAGTTATCTAGTGATAATATTACTGTTGGAATATTTTGACATATAATTTTTATTCCAGTCAGAATAAAAGCCTTGAAATATACAAATTTTAACAGCATTAGAGTTTATTTGGTACAGTTAGATTCTTCTTTTTTTTTCTGAGCAAATGGATTTCAACAAATATTTCATAAAATTACAGATCACGGAAGTATCGTAAGTGCTTTCCTGAACAAGGTGAGAGCTCTTATGCATCAGATTCATGATGACTCAACTTGACCTTTCTTTGTAATATAGGATTGGACTTCTGCCACGTTATGGATGCTCTTCTTGTAAATATCCAGATGCCCCCATTAGTATCTAGAGGTTTTTCACCAGATAGAAAACAGTGGAAGCTGTTACAGCAGCATATGCTCTCGTACCACAAAACTAAATCAAGCCAATGATGTTATGAGTGTTCTGCAAGTTCTTGACAGAGGTTTTGATAAGTATTTGTGCAATATGTATCATACATATGCATGTGTGTGTGTGCATTTGTGTAGCAAAATTTTAGCTGAAAATTTTCATTTGGTTTTACATAAAGAAATCCAGACAAAAATTGTAATTTGATCAACATGTTACAGTGTGCCAGACAAGCAGAGTTTGAAAAAGTTTCCTTATGCTAGTACTGTAGATTCCTGTCTTAATTCCAGCGGGTTTAGAGCACCTGGTTATACATTTTATGAAGACAGAAAAAAGCATGTTTAAGGTGACTGGGTTAGATCATTAAACCATCAACCTTTGCTTCAAATTTTTCATGGTTGTCACGCCAGCTGACAACTAAGCCACACACAGATGCTTCTCATTCCCCTACCAGAACTCCCCAGTGTGGTGGAGCAGAGAATCAGGAATGTAAAAGCTAGAGAATTTATGGGTTAAGATAAAGTTAAATAGGGAAAGAAAAAGCCACGAGCACAAGGAAATCTAGGCAAGGAATTCATTTGCCACTTTCTATGGGCAGGCAGGTGTGTTCAGCTATTCCCAGGAAAGCAGGGTTCCATCCTGCATAATGGTGACTTGAAAAGACAAATACCATCACTCTAAATGTCCTTTCCTTCCTTCTTCACCCAGCTTTGTACACTGAGCATGACGACATATGATGCAGAATATCTTTTTAGTCAGTTGGGATCAGCTGTCCTGGCTGTGTCCACTCCCAACTCCTTGTGCACCCCCAGCCTCCTCACTGGGGGGGTGTGAGAAGCAGAGAAGGCCTTGGCTCTGTGTAAGCTCTGCTCAGCAGTAACTAAAACATCTCTGGGTTATCAAGACTGTTTCCATCAAAAATCCGAAACATCCAAAACCCATACAGCTACTGTGGCAAACATTAACTCTGTCATGGCCAAAGTCAGCACAATATTGCATCCAGGAAATAATCTGGTTTAGAGTCTTCTAAAGTTCAGAAGAAAAAAAGCAAGCCACTAACATAAACCTACCAGAAAATTAGCACACCAAGATAGGGTGTTTAATATGAACACATATATACAATAAGTACGTACTAAATGGAAAGATGACTTGTGGCTTATGGTGTGAAACCACAGTACTAGTCTGTGATATCCAGAACTGTGGTTAAATCCAAGTAAGCTTATTGTTTGGAATACAATTACAGTGATCTTTATTGCTGTAATTGGCAATTTTTAAATTTAAAAAGGAATATGATTATATTTACAAATATTTCTGACTCCTCTAAATGTTTATTCACTGATAAGGGAAAAATCAGTATCACAATTTTCTCTGCTACTGTTAAGGATCCACCTGAAAAACAGAAGAGTTGTGTCTGCTACCTAATTTTCAAATAATGAAGACTTAGAACAGTTTAAAAAATATAAAAATAAATAGGTTCAAAGTACATACAGGGCCTATGCTTTTGACCTTACTAAATCTGTAAAATGTTAGTTTGCCAAGTTCCTAGTACCTTCTGTAATGAAAAGAATTAATTATGATGTCAGCAGACCTCTTCCCCAAACTCTTTCCTTCCAACAGAAGCTCCAAACTCAGTTACAACTGGGATGGAAATTAAAAAAAAAAAATATATTCATGCAGCAGCATGAAGATATGACCTTTGAAATTCCTTGTAGAATTCTGCCAGAGAGCTGCAAGAGAAACAAGAAAATGTCCTCAGCATGGTGCAGCTCACGTTTCACAAACACTTCAGAAAACAGGATATAGTTTTCTCATGGGCGTACCTTCAGCTCGTTACAGACAGCAAACTGAGGACTGCTCACAAAGCAAAATGAGTAAATTAATTATATGACAAGTGTTAATATCTTATTTGAAAAGAGGAATCCCTAAATATCAGTTAAAAGTTTTCCTTAGTGTTGGAGATTGCTTAAATCTTAAAGGACAAAAAAAACATCAAAAACTTAATGTGAGAGAAAACTCATCCTTTTTTTTTCCATTTACAACACTTTGTAGTATTAAAATGAGTAAACATTTTTTCAAGCAGAGAGCATCAGTGCTGAAAATCATGCCTTATATGATTAAGAAGCTTCCATGGGAGTTTTTGTTCCCATGGATAAACAGTTCTGTCATTGTGATGAAAAAAATAAAGCAATTTCTAGTGGGATATTTTAATATATTGCTTAATCTAGAAACTCAATTTTGAATTTAGGAATAATATGGAGTTGAAAAAATTTAAAGCCATATAATTTTCTTTAGCCTGTTCAGATCAGATCAGATCAACCTTAGTTCAATCTCAGTGAATGCTGAAACTGTAAAATAGTACCAAACTGGAAACTCTCCTATATCTTAATATTTCATATAAATATTGGTGCCAATCAACAAAATCCAAGATCTCTCTTACTGGTTATTTCACCTTAGCAGACACCTGAATATCCAGAAAAGGCACTTGTTGCCATTTGCAACAAAATAAAACTGTCTCTAGCTTGCTCAGTATTACTCTTTCATTTCCAGCATTCCCACTAGTGTAATCAAAACGAAATGTTGCTGCCGTAGTAAGGGTGAGTGGGATTGAGCTCTTCCTGCTACAGGAGATGAAGTAGGAGGAGGAGGGAAAAGAGAGATGCTAGAGAGAGAAACCAACATTATCTGGTTTTTGCTTGTGTTGGTGCTCTTGCAGGTCACTTCCTTCCTCAACTTCCAATCACCAGTTCTACACTGCAATCTCTGCCTCAAAAACATCAACAAAAGTTGGTTTTTTAGGAGGTGGATGGCAAGTCTCTTGTTGAAGGCTAAAGGCTGTTGAGATCTGGAAGAATCTAGCAAAATTTTGATAGCCATTCAATGTAGGAAGGAAATGGACATGTGCCAAAATATTAAATAAAAATAAAATCTGGATATTCTTTGCAAGAACTTTGCCCCAAAATAAAATTTGCACATTTTGAATATATTTTAATACTAATCAAAAAATCCTGTCATTAGATAGAAATCATAAATATTTTCATTCATAGGATAACTTCTTATGCTGAGCTTGGATGACAAATCGTTAATAAAATATTTGCTACTTTTTACAGTTATAATACTCTGTTCTTATCTTTATATAAAAGCTATGCTTGCCATCTTTATGCCTTTGACCTTTTAAAATTAAATAATCTGAATAATATTAAAAGCTCTCTTCTTATAAAAACCTGATTTTTTTAATGCTCATTATTATATCAGACTTATTGCCTGTCCCTAAACTTGTCTAATTTATCAATTTCTTTTTCAAAGCAAGGCAACTCATATTGCAAGCAGGATTTCAAATTAGTCTGCATCACTGATTTATATAGAGACCTTTATAGAGTGCTTATTCACATCAGAAAGCACACCAAAAATTAGTTTAAACAGAATGAAAATAAATCCATTTTCCAAATCAATCTCATAATTTTTTTGCAGCATTAGCACAGGTCTCTGGCTGAGAGCTTCCACTTCTATTGTCATTCTATAATTATCTGAAAAAAGGGCATTATTTCACAATACAAGTGGAGCAGCAATCTCTCTTATTGAACAACATTGCATGTCAAGTGGTGTGCAGTACTCAGCTGATGCACTGATATAAATCTGAATACAAAGTTTGAAACAAACATTAGTAGGAAAGCATACATCTTGTTTCTACTGAAATCCTAAGTGCACAAATTTTGTTTAATTTAACATTTTGAGATTATAACCACTCAGTTAAGATATCTTTATATACATTTTACTGGGTGAAAAAACTGCTTGCTAAAATATTTATAGAAACAAAATGTCAAAAAAAAAGAAATAAATAAAGCTCTCATAGTGACTTCAGTGGTGACTTCTCATATAATATTAACCGGATATCAAATATCCACTTTTTCATTTATCAAGCAGGAGGTTTTGTCTCTAATTCACTTTTCCCTCTTTCTAGCTGTAGGAATTGATACATATATGTTTTCAACAGGAAACTCTTTCAGTCTATCTCTCCATTTGAAGACACAGCATTACTAAATTCACAGCATCCCATTTCCCTGAGAATATTAACATACGCTACTAGTCTAATCTGATAAAAACCCTAAACCTGTGATATTTGTGAGTGTTAAACATTTCATTTTTTCACTAATGGTTCAGTTTCATTTTATGCCAACTAAATACAGCAGAGGAAAAGAACTCTTTTTCCATTGCCTAAGAGTTGTTAGTGGTTATGGGCTCCATATGCATTTCTGTATCAACTTCAGAAGAAACTGTTGAAGAAACTGCCTGAGAGAGTTCCCATCAGTCTTGCAGCCCATCCAGGGAGTGCCAGAAAGTGATAGCACTGTCTTTTTTCCTGTCAAGTTGGTGGCATACAACGGCTAAAGGACTGAGCAAAACATCTCTGCTTTCATCAGACTATAGCCTGCTTTGTCTTTGTGTGTGTGTATGTTCATCTCTATGTACACAGGTCATATATATCACATATAAGCATATAAATTTTTGAATATATAATACATATATACACATACATATTACATCTAAGTATTTTCTGAGGAAAATGTTCTGGGAAAAGCATGCTGCACCAGGTGGTTTTGCAGTGCTAACTCCATCATTTTCTTGGTTGGAGTCTGTAGAAAGTGTAATGATTGATATATTTATTGCATGTAATATATTGAGCACATAATTATATACATGTTATTACTACTATAGAGATTAATTCAGTTCATATTGGATGTACCATTATATTATTCCTAGCCAATGAATCTGACACAGGTCACTTTCTTCATCTCAGACCAAATTGTTCAGTCCAACTCAGTTTCTGCATCACTACTCTCAGTTCCACTACAGAGAGTAGCAGAGGGAGCACCAGGCAGTCACTGTGCTCCTCCAGTACTTGGCTTGTTTTTAGGGGTCTGAAAAAAGGTAAAACTGGCAGAGTTTTGGTCGATTAAATCAATTTGTGAAGAAATTTAGGCTTATAACAGAAATATTTTTAGATTAAAAACTGCTAAAATTGGTATATCACACTATATACTATCAATCTAAATTAGAACAAATCTGCAATGGAAGTCAATCAGTTCTTAGGACTTCTATAACAAAAAGAGACAGATAAGGCACTTCATTAGGAGAGAGACCTCTGAAAACAAACAATTATGTGAAGACTAAAGGAATTGTTCATTTTTTGTTCTGAATATACTCACAATTTTCTGGAAAGTGACATGATATGTTTGTCTTTAATTAGTGAGTCGGCAAGGTACAATGGGCAAGCTAGTCTCAAGTTTCTCTGCAGGGAAACCTCAAATGTCTTCATAAGCAAACAGGAAAGAAAATAAGAAAAGAAAATAATAAGAAAATAAATAAGAAAATAGGAAAATAAGAAAATAATAAGAAAATAAATAAGAAAATATAAGAAAATAAGAAAATAAGAAAATAAGAAAATAAGAAAATAAGACCTAGTCCTGTGCAGAGAATCAGAAATCGAATATATTTTCAGTTTGTTAAGTAACACACCAAAGTTTTAGAAGCTATGTCATAATTGTTTCTTCAAACTTCCTATCAGTGGACTCAGAACTGAATTGTTTTCTCCTGTAAGATAAATTAGAGGATATAGGCCCAGAATATTTTTGTCTTAATCTAATGTACTGATAAATGCAATCATCTAAATTACCAAGTAATTTAATTTATTAATGTGCATGTTGAACAGTTATTAGATGGCAAAAACCCTTCAGTATCTGATTCACAATTATCCAACACAAGGACTGAAGAGAATGATTCATTTGCCTTCAGATAGATAGGAGTTTTTCCCTTTCTCTACTAAAGGGTATGTCTCCACCTCATTGATTTACATGATTTAACCAAGATTAAGTGATCGGCCTACAACTATAAAAAACATTTCTGGAGGACAGCCCAGGCCTTGCAACTCCATGGTTCCTGTTTTTATCAGAAACAAGCCTTCTGTTCCTTATCTGGATTTAGTCCAATCTCCTGAGGAGTTCAGTCTGGTTTGATGAAGTGTGTGGATAGAAGCCTCATTTTGGTGGTGCTTTCATTCAGACCACACTCACTTTCAGCTGCACATTCAGCTGAAGACTTTTTCATGAAACAAAAATTCAACTTCAATGACAAACTCAGATCTGCCTTTTAATAGTTAATCTACCATCCAGCAGATAACACATGTTCCTTCTATAATTGCTCATTTCATACATTAATAGTGAGACAAATTCCTCTTTGTCTCTTAGTCCATCTACTACTTTTTGTCAAGAATTCTGCTTGCAAGTAAAACAGATTATTTGCATGATTGTAGTAGACCAATATTACTGAACTGTGGTAAAATACTGATTCAGACAAAGTCTGGAAAAAGGCTAACAAACACAAAGTGAAAGCTTTCTGACAAATAGACAAAGCAATAATTACCTGTCTCTCTCCAAGCAGCGATAATTAACAGGAGTAGAGCTAATAATTTTAAGTCATGCTGGTGATCTTTTGTTTCAGCATTTAAAAACACACACAAAGGCTTCCTCATCAGACAATATGTTAAAAGAACCCCTTCTCTTGACCCTTATTACCACAAAATGTCATAGGTTATCATCTCTCAAAAGAATAGCTGCATGACAGCTACACCACACTTTTAAATAAATCAGCAAAACAGGCTTTGTCATTTACAACCATTATTGGCCTTCTGAGTGGATGGGTTGTACCTCTATTTTCTAATTATTTTAAGATTCCAATGGCCATTTAGGTAGCAAGGAAAGCAAGAGAAGGGAGCTGCGAAAGGAAAGTTGTTTCATGTAAAGAACTGTTAGGGTACAAAATACAGAGCATGACTAAAGTACTGCTGTGGAATCTGCAGATAGAAAGACTCTTATTACCTGCAGAAAGTGTTACTGATGTCTTACCTGTCTGCATAAAAAATGCAATGTTCAGGGAACGCAAATTCATCAGTTGTTTTCATTTTGTGATTTCATGGCGTGAGGAGTGTGTAATATAGCATCAAATAAGCAAAGAAAATAGAAGACCATCCACAGAAACTTTAGTCATGGCTTGTCAAAGGCAAATGTGTTTCCACAAATAATTCCAAGAATATATTAAAAAAAAGAAGTAGCCATTAATTTTGAGCAGATTTTCCAAATATGAAATACACTAACAAGATCATGGGATAATCCTTGCCTCCAATTCATTTTCAAGCTCATGTTGAAAGCTAATAAATAGTTAATATTTGTGGAAAAAAAACACAGTATTTTTATTCCATTGGAGACAAATACTCTTAAACAAGCTTTTATTACTGACACTGGGCATAGATCCTCCCAACAGATGGAATTCTCAAAGGTAGTAATCATCAGGAACACAATACTGTCTCATTTTCAAAAGCACCCCAGTGGCTCAGAAACTTATAAATATACCCTTCATCAGTAAGAGAAAAACATGAAAAAAATATTTAAAAGTAAGTGTTTGAGTATTTTTAACTTTTTGCTTTAAATGCTTTCTTAAGGAGGACGTTTTTATTTCCTGAAACCAATATATTTTTTCTTCCTTTCAGATGCACAATGGAGACTTAAGAAGTCAGGAATAGACACAGGCTGGATATAACGGGGCTCAAGAAGCGTTATTCTGGCCTTTCTTGAGAAGAGGATATGAGAAAGCAAGACACTCCTTAGGCCATTGCTTGGATACCTACACTGCAGGCAGAGGGGATATGGATGAGGAAAACATCCAACAAGGAAGTCTCAAAGAAGCAGAAGATGAAACACATGGGAAATTCCAGGAAATGTCAGTTTTCAGATGAGCTGGTAAAGAAAATATGGTAAGACAATAATTATATGGCATTAGCAAAAGGGTCACAAAGCTTGGAAATATTCTGGAAGTTACTGATAGCTCCTTCTCTATGGGACACAGCAGCCTGTGATCACAGATTAATATATTCCACTGCCATTCATAACCATTGTTTCAAATGTCTCTGAAGACAAGTGGCTGAAAGATACCCACCCAAGAGAACGAGAGAGAGAGGTGGGGTGAGGTAGACAGAAGAGAGAGGAAAAGGAAGAAGGAGAGGGGGTTTGATTTTGGGGGTTTGTGCCACCATGACCCAATATAAACCTATACAGAAAAAAACATAATAGACACTTTGTGATTTTTCAGACGTGAAAGAGTCAAAAGAAGATTGTAGATCACTATGGGCATTTTATGATGCGTGCATTATTAGATGTAGCTCAGGTAGTAGTCCTGAGGCCACCTGTGTGCTGCAACTTGACTAGTGTGAAACCAAATTTAGGGCAGTGTTCTGAAAGTGTGACTTCAATTTTAAAGCTCAACAGGGACAGCAGGGTGTTATTGGTTACTGTCCTGCCTACATGACATGAAGTCAACTGTTCAAAATTAAAATATTTCCAGGAACCATCAGAAGACCACTGAGCACACTAGAAATCTCTTGGACCTCACAGAGCTTCAAAATATAAAACCTGTAGAAAGAGTTTGTTGTTTAACAATGGCATATAAAGGAAAAGAGAAATCAAATAAGAAAAGAGAAAAAAGAGAAGTCACTCATATAGTTATGTATTTGAATTCTATTTTTAGAGCAGGTAGATATATTTGATGACATTATCACTTTGAAATTTGTAGAGTGCAAGGAGTGCAAAATCTTAATAATTTTTCATGGTACGTCTTCTTGAACTTACAATGTTTACACAAATAGTTATTTCCATCTTTATTGTACCTCCATCAATCTTACAGTCATTTGTATTTCTCTGTTTTATAAATTAAAATTCTTCAGACCACAGTTTCTGATGCATTCATATTTCTTGATTGCAAGGTGACATTTGTATAGGTGTTTGTAGAAAAACCTTTTAAAAAATGAGGTGCTGATTAAAAACTGCAAACCCACTTTAGTTTCAAATACTTTTTAGGTGTGTTAAACTTTCCATATAGTGTAGTGGGTTGACCCTGTCTGGATGCCAGGAACCAACCAAAGATATTCTGTCACTTCCCTCTGCAACTGGGCAGGGGAGAGAAAATATAAAAAGGGATTCATGGGTTGACATAAGGACCGGGAGAGAGCACTCACCAAATACTGTCACAGGAAAAACATTTGAATTAGAGACATTAATTGAATTTATTACTAACAAAAGTAGAGCAGGATAATAAGAAGTTAAGCAAGACCTTAAAAACACCTTTCCTCTACCCCTCCCTCCTTCCCAGCTCTACCTCCTCCCCCAGGCAGTGCAGGGACATGGGAATGGGAGTTATGGTCAGTGACCACACATTGTTCCAGCCACTGCTCAGCGATGAGTCCTTCCCCTGCTCCAACATGGGGTCTCTCCCACGGGAGACAGCTCTCCATTAACTCCTCCAGCATGAGTCCATCCTATTGGTGATATTCCTCCCCAAATTGCTGCAATGTGGGTCACCCTTCCACGATGTGCACTCCTTCAGGCACAGCCTGCTCCAGTGTGGGTCCCCCACAGGGTCCTGTCAGGAAATCTGATCCAGTGTGGGCTCCTCTCTCCACTGGTCCACAGGAAACTTTCCAGGAGCCTGATCCAGAGAGGAGCCCCCACAGAGTCACAGCCTCATCTCAGGCGTCCACCTGCTCCGGCATGAGGCTCCACCAGTGGCTCCTCCAGTGGGTGGATATCTGAATCCCCATGGTCCTCCACGGGCTGCAGGGGCACAGCTGCTTCACCATGGGATGCACCACAGGCTGCAGGGAATCTCAGCTACAGCATCTGGAGCACCTCCTGCCCCTCCTTCCTCACTGACCTTGGTGTCTGCAGGGCTGCTCCTCTCACATTTTCTCATCCCACTTTTCCCTGGACACAATTACAACTACACAATAACTTTTTAAATATATGTTATCACAGAGGCATTATCACAATTTCTAATTGGTCCAGCCTTGGCTAGTGGCACATCCATCTTCAAGCCACCAGGGATTGGCTCTGTTGAGATGGAGGAAGCTTTTGGAAGCTTGTCACAGAATCCACCCCTCTGAACCCCACGTTATCAACACCTGCCCATACAAACCCAATACAGATTCAAAGTATTTTTGCTGCAACAACCAGATTGCATTTGTGTGGGAAAAAAGAAAAGAGATGTTTCCTGGTAGAGTTCATTAAGAAATCAAGGATAAGAAAATAAATCTTGTAGATTTATTTAATAACTGCCTATGTAAACACTGGAATAAAATGTAATGTTTTGTTTGAGAGACTGAAGATTCTCTTTCACTGTGCTGCAAGTGAACCACTTTCCTGAAATACAATGATGTGGACTAGTGACATTCTTGATATGTGAATTTAGCCCCTTATTTTGTTGAAATACAAGGAATTTAGAAAAAGTGATATTGCAGATCACGATACTTCTGTATGAAAATCAGAGCAGTATAAGCACAGAAAGGCAGAACCTGGAAAAAAAAAAAAGAAAATTATTATATATATATCATTAAAGAGAAAAAAATTAACAGTAGACACAGTAATTGCTGAACGATGAAGACAATACTGTTAAACAGAAAATCAATAGCAACATTTGTACACA
This sequence comes from Corvus kubaryi, assembly GCF_017639235.1. Taxonomy (NCBI): domain Eukaryota; kingdom Metazoa; phylum Chordata; class Aves; order Passeriformes; family Corvidae; genus Corvus; species Corvus kubaryi. The sequence continues at coordinate 11,785,625 of NW_024580666.1, read as the reverse complement.
AAGTGACATATTACATCCTGTCACTAAACCTTAATCCTAATCGACACTCAAAAGTTCTGTCCTTTCTAGTTCTATTTTCCAGTTTATTTCTGTGTTAAAAAATGACAAGTCCTCGACAGCACATTATCTGATATTTTAAAAAGCTTTTATTGCATAGGTCAATTTTCTAGTGTTCCAAAGGGCTCTGTGCCCATTTGAAAGAAAGTGTTGTACCTTGCTTAAGTTAATATGAAATAAAATTTCGGTGACAAAAACACAGACAGTGAATTGACAAGCTACAACCAATTCAGTGAAGGCTTAAATTCATTCATTCATCATCACTGAAAGCAGTTTTTAAATGAGCTGTTCTTGTAGCAGCTGAGTCTGGTACCTAAACTCCCCATATGTTACTCAGAGAGAAATGAGTGTCAGAAAATAAGGTTCATGACTGTTATAATACCCCAAGCAAGGAAGAACTAATAAGGAGAGGTTGTATCTTGACTCCCTCACACCCTGAGTCTTCAGGCTATGCATTTCCATAAGACCAGTGGCAGGTCACAATTGAATCTGGAATTCCTCTTAAATGAAGCAGTAGATCATTGTTCTAAAATTTAACAAGGAAAAGGGAGATGTAGAATCAGTTACATCTGCAGCTGGGAGAGACTCAAGGCTACAGAAACAGACCCACTGTTAGTTTAATTGTACTGGGGAAAACAGTCAGACACAGTTTACACATTCTGAATAAAATAATAACTAAGAATCTTTTATCTAGCAAATGTCCTGTATAGATAGATCCTCATGGGAGCAGAGGCGTGAGACAATTCTGAGTGTTTGCTTACTGGTGAATCTGTAAACAGACAGAAAATTTAAACAGATTTTTTTTTTTAAATATTTGTCCTTTCTCCCCAGAAGGAAAATTAAAATAGTTAAAACACAGTCAAGCTAGGCCTTGACTGGATGAATTTAAAATATCTGGTTTAAATATAACACAGCTCATCTAATTTAGTTTATCCTTCCACCTGTATTCTGTACCACCAGATAGAAAACTTTTACTCTTCCACCTGTATCTCTTATGACTCGCCCCAGAAGGTGAGGGTAATCCAGGTTCTTGTTAATAGATCCCTTGGGGCAGATGAGAGTGAAACAACACTGAATGATGAGTGTTTGTAAACATAAATATATGTAAGTCTTATTTTAGAACAATTTGGTTGCAAAGGAAGGCAGGTAAGCAGCCATTTTGGTTATTGTATATTTAATACAGCAATATGAAAGCATAAAAATATCACTTAAAATGTATAAGGAAAAGAAAGAAATTGTAAGAGTATAAAGATACATATTCACCACCCATGATGCAGCAATAAGAACTAATTGTTCCAATTTCAATATCTGTTGACATTGTCTGTTGTACTGTATCACAACATCCTAAGCACATTAGCCAAGAAAGATTGCTTAAAGGTGCAAACTTCTTAAATGTAACTTTCCATTTAAGAATAAGCAGAAGGGAAAGGTCTGGGGTTATCATACTGCTTGATGCGAAATATACTTTTCAACATGTGGGCTTCTGTCTTAATTTAACACTATCTCCAAGTTTTCTGAATTAAGTACCTTAAATCTAAAATATTGCTTGGAAATGATTCAGAAAAGCTTCTGGGAAAGTTTACTTCTGCATCCATAATTATATTTCTATATATCTCACAGGATCATAGTAGCCATTTACCTCATCTAAGAAGTATCAGTATACATTTAATTCTAAATTACTCTAAAATTGAATAATGCAGGGAATATCTCACTCAGATAACCATATCAGTCTGTATTACTATTAGAGCACTACACTTGCATTTTGTATATATCAGGTACGTTCATTTAGGTCTATTATTAAAGCAGATATAATGAATGATTTACTGAATTCAAGGACAGAAATCTATACTCAGGTTAATTGATATTGATTTGTAACTAGCACCACATTCAACAACACTGAGATCACAAGAGGTGATAGCATAAATTAGTGAAATTATTCTGTCAGGTCTAATGGCAACAGAAAATGTAGCATTCAATTCTCCCAGAGAACTTTTTCTACAATACATGAATCTACTCCTAGCAGCATTTTACAGTCTAGTCCATCATGAATCACATGATTTTAGAGAAGAAAATATATCAGTATGGGTTGCTAGAGGAGTTTTCAATCTGTACAATGGATTAAAAATAAGAGCCAAAACATGGCTTCATAGGAGTGTATACATACACATTCAGAAGGATAAACTCTGGGTCCTAAACATCTATCAGAGTAGCATGATCAAGGAACTTGATACATTTAAGCCAGAAATAATGTGCTTATCTTTCTGGGAAGTGGTCTTAATTAAAACAAAAGACTATTCCTGGCAGTCTGTGCTCAGTATGCCAACTTTATTTTAAGAGTTTGTGCTTACTGTTTGTTCTGGTGTATAACATTTTTACTTCAAAAGAATGAACAAAACCATCCAGTTTGGAAATACTTTCTGGACAAAAAGGACCTGAAGTTTATGACAAATGGCATTCGAAAAACAGTTTGCCAATACCTAAATATATGTGCATCCAAAATACAAGCTTTATTTTCAATGTATCACTTTCAGCTTAGCAGAAAATAAACACTTTTCCATAAATAATTCTTTAGAATTTTTTTTATATAAAACATAGAAACAAAAATGTAAATGAAATATATGAGCAGGGGTACCTTCAACTACATTAGATTGCTCAGAGCCTTGCCCAATCTGACCTTGAGTGTTTCCAGGGATGGGGCATCCACCACCTGTCTGGGAAACCTGTGCCAGTATTTTGTCACTCTCACTGCAAATATTTCTTCCTCACATCTTTTTTATAGGCCCCCTTTAGATACTGAAAGGCTGCTATAAGGTCTCCCCGGAGCATTCTCAAAGCTGAACAGCACCAACCCTCAGCCTTTCCTCCAGCCCTCTGATCTTCTCCAAGGACCTCCTCTGGAATGGCTCAAGCAGGTCCATGCCCTTCTTGTAGCAGGGAGCCCAGAGCTGGATGCAGCACGCCAGGTTGAGGTCTCACCAGAGCAGAGCAGAGGGGCAGAATCCCCTCCCTCATCCTACTGGCTACACTGCTTTGGATGCAGCCCAGGCACAGTCAGCTTTCTGGGCAGTGAGAGCACATTCCTGGGTCACATCCAGCTTCTCACCTGATGCTCCCCCCACGTCCTTCTCAGCAGGGCTGCTCTCAATCTTCATCCACTGAACAGCCCATCCATCAAACCCATATGTCTCCAATTTAGAGTGAAGGATGTTATGGGGGGACCATGTCAAAGGCCTTTCAGAATTCCACAGAGACGACTTTTTGGTGAGGTAAATGATACTTTATTCATTTCACTGCATTACAAGCTTTCAGGATGCCACAGGAATTCTTGGTGTTTAAAGGGGTATCTATTATGTACCAGTGTTTAAATACCTGCCAGAGGACACTGTGTTGTGGTGGGCACTCCCTCATTTAGATCCTAACACCCCCACCAAATATTGGATTTATCCATTAGGCAGTTGTCTTGATCAGATATCATCTGAATAAAGAAGACAGAAAACAGGAAAAGAAACTTCAGTGGAATAGAAACAAAAAGGGGAAAATATGGGAAATAACATTTGGAATGCATACAAATTTAGGTCCCTTTTAATAGTAATTTTTTCCTACAGAATTTAGCATTCCAATTAACACTAAAAATAAAAAAGATAAAACGAAACAGAAGTTCACTACTACTGCAGTTCATTCCAGTATGAGAGAAGAATGGACAGCTATCCTATAATAAATTGAAATATTTAAATTGTATCCTCTGGTATCTTTCACCTTGTAGTGAATATATATTCAACTGCCCTCTAGTAACCTGAATAACTTAACATTATTAGGATATTCTAATTCACCACTATTGGACTTTGAAATTGCTTTAGGTAATCAGTAAATAGTTACATGTACAAAAGAAATCTACAAGCATTCCCCATCTCTTATAAGGAAAATATTTAATTTTTAATACTGTACAAATTTAGCTTGTTTTAGAAAAAGTGCTACTATGGTTTAAGCATTTGTTAGTTGCTCTTCAGACACACTCACTGCATTTCTTAAACAGAAGTTACACTGAAATACAAGATAAACTCAAAAAACAAGTTAAGCTCAAGAGGAAACTGAATTTTATTTTTAAATCAAATATATTTTATAATTGTTGATTTCATTTTCCTCAAATATTTCTTCAAACACAGAACAATCATAATAAATTTCTCCAAATCGTAAAGAAAGAAAGAAGAACCAAGAGGCATATGGAAATACATACCAAGACAGATTAATATTTAATTTTGTATTCCTTTGCCATTCAGACACAATGATCATAACATTATTTTAATATAAATCAGATCACACCTTAGAGAAAAATCTCTGAGATTCATTATCTGTTTACAGTAAAGAAAACTATGCATTAATAATAAATAATTTGCAGCAGCTTACAATAGGACCTTGCCTAACTGAGATTGTTCTCCCTACAGCTCTCAAAGGGAATAATTAGTTTTAAGTCTATCAGGATATTTCAGATTTATTTTAGCATTAAAAAAGAAAAAATATTGATGACTGAAATTTCTTCTTTAGTAATAATGAAGAAAGACGGATTTCTTGCATACTTGAGTGCTTCTGAAATTCTGTATAGAATGTATTTCTTTCCTGCAGGAATGTACCAAACTTAAAGTCCCAGATGTGTCATCAGTGTGATCCACATTCCTGAAATGCCTGTAGAACTGATGGAAAATCTTATAATCTTTTAGCTACTGTAAATTCCTTCATATTATATTTTATATTCAAGCTATTTCTAGCATAGAATTAATTTATTTGGTCTTCCAGATAGATTGATTAATTAGCAGATGTTTGAGTTTCAAACTATTCACACTTCCTCAGCATGAAGAAAATTGCCTACAAGTTTACAATTAGACAGTCAGAAAGGGGAAGAGAAACCATGGGAAAAGAAGGCAGAACATAAGGCTGTCACCAACTACTCAAAAGATTGGGTCGCTCCAGAAAAATAAGATCATTTGAAATGATCAGCCTATGTTAAAATTACGATATGTCCAGTGAGATTTGGTTTAGGAAAAAGAAGAAATTATGTGTTTAATTCCTCTTCTTTTGAAAACATCTTAGATTGACTAGAAAGAAAACAGGGTACATCATACTGCTTTGTTAGTTAAAAACTAAAATGGACTCTTGGGAACCATAGCATCTAACTGGATCTCATGTTGCTGGAATGTCTTTAGGTCAAAACTTTTCCAGGTCCTGGCAAATGTAGAGGACATGGGTCTGCAAGAGTGTGGACAGACCATCCTTATTTTACTAAACGAAGCAGAGAAGATGGACTGCAAAATAATTCTCAAACGTACCCTGCAGCACTGAAATACCCATCTCGCAATCTGTTTGAAGTTGCCTGTATTACTTGTATTTCTTATTGAAAGGACTGGGGAGCAAAAAAACTGCATGCCATGCTTTTATCTGTCACAGCCATGAAAGACAGCCTACTCTGTAACACACTGTCAGTGTGTCTGAGACAGGAGGAGATCAGTTGTCTCTCTTTGAGGCTTGGGTATGTCCAAAAAATGGAAAATGTTGGAAGCAGACAGGCATAGATAGCTTCAGATAAAAACAGAAATATGTTTCCACAAGTTATTTTACTGGTAGAGAGGAAGACTAAGACATGTAGAGGCAGATATGACTGGATATAACAAAGGTACCTAGAATAGAAACACTTGGGGTGTTACCAGCAGTAGAAGGGACTGTTTTACAAAGATTTTCTGTCTCAGGATATTTATCGGGGTTATGATGGAAAACTGGAAAAAATATTGTGAAGTAGGCATAGATAGCTGATAATCTGCTGGACAAATATCAATAGGATTTCCTCAGCATGCTGAGAAATTTCAAATACATGAACTTTCCAGACTTTAGGAAAGCTTTAAATTTTTCTGAAGCTGTTTGCAAAGGACAACCTAAAAAGTCAGTTGAGGATTTTAAAGGATATGGAGGAGTTGTTGCACCACTTGATCTGTGAGTCATTAAAATTAGCTACAATACTGCAAAATTCTGTAAAATTAAGCGCTGTAATGAACAACACAAGGTCTTCATGAGGAGAATGCTTATAAAATAAAACACTGATGGTTTCTTCTCATATGGGACAGACACAAAGAGTGTAGTAGACATGAATCAATATACTAAGGACTGACACAATAAACTAGTTAAATAAAAGACATTTGAAACAACTTCATTAGTATTTAATGCTTTCATAATATCTGTTCATCACGGAGATGGTTTTTAAAGGAAAAATTATTTACACAGTAAACATTTTTCTAGATGTGTTTGTTTTAGTGACTGTTGCCTATCCAGCACTGCACAAAGCTTCCAAAACTGTCTTGAACCCACAGCTACTCCCCAGATCTCCTCCTTTCAGATACAACCTGCACGATAAATATCTATGTGGCAATATTTGTATATCTATTTATATCCAAATCTTAGGTGATATTGAATAATTTTTCCTGTGTAGATAAATCTAAATCTATATTCTCTGTAAATATTTTTAACAATGAAATTTTTATCTTACTTGTTGAATAGAATGAAGGAATAAAAAGAAAAAGTAGACTTGTAACTGGAAATGACAGTAATCCATAATACAGTGTTGATAATTATCAGACTAATGCAAAGATAAAGGGCTGAAGCGTTAGTCTTAGAAAAGAATAGAAAATTCTGTATGTGTCTGTAATCTTACCTTTGAGAAGCACTACATCTTAGTCTTCATTAATGCACAGTTTTAAAAATTAAATGTTGCACTTCATTCAGTTTGCATCCTAAAGTCATCCAGCAAAAAGTACTAAAAATAGTGCTTAAAACTGTTCCTGATAAAGAGTTAACATCAGCAGTGGGGGCAAGTTTGTTTTTCTACTAGAAATTTAAGCTCTGACTAGGAAAATGGTTCTGAGCATTCAAAATTTGCAAATATTTTGATGACAAAAATTCCACTGAGAAAAAATATTTTTAGGCCAACAAGAATCAACTCTTTAAAATTTTGTACCATTTTTAATTTGATTAATATATGGTACATTGTTATAAGGAAACCAAAGGTATTATTGGTACCTATAAAAAACATAAATGGTACTGGTAATAATCAGATTGTTCAACTGCAAAGAATTCCACATGCAAATGAAGCCCCCTCTGCACTCAGATAAGATAAACTATGCCCTGCACTAATGGGACTTGTTTAGTGCACTTGCTTGCCAAACACCTGCTGGTCGAGCAAGATTGCTGACAGGTTAAATTGATTAAACTCCCATGTGGGGATATTGTGTTGTGTCTTTAACTCACTGAAATGCAACACCTCACTTGTTGAGTGACAAAATGTTTTTGAGTAGATTATGTGTTTAATAAACAGCTATGTGGTGCCCTAGGAAAAAAATTACACGTGGGAAAATTTCCTTTTTAAATGTTTCTTTCTTTTCACCTTTTACTTTCCCTACTTAAGGAAGGGAAACTACATTTATAGAATTTTCTATACTGATTATAGAAAAAATAGGGTATCAAAATTTTCTACTGTGATATACAATAACATTTCACAGTTTTGTCATTTTAATTTCTGTGCAATTTAAGTTGCACATGTGCCATGAGGATGTTCGTATTCATGTGACAGAGAAAAGAATTTTTATAGTTACAACATCTTCTTAATCCATCAAAAAAGAAAGCTAATACTTCAGGAATAGAAGTGAGATGTAGATGCGAGAGAAGTAACACTAATTCATGGAAACCATCAGCTAGTTTAAAAATTTAGAAAAAAATTGTTGACATATGTTCAACAAATTATGCAACAAAACAGTCATAGATCCATAAGGAAAAATGCAGAAAAACAACTAAAAGAATTTTTATTGATCTGAATTACTAATGAAAAATAGATGAAAAAACATTCATGATGTGCAGGATACCAAAGTACCTTTTTAGTATTTGCATTACATACCTAAGTAGCATTTAGCCATAGTAGGTTCAATGCTGACTGTTAGGAGTATGATATTCAAAGGGCAGATAAACTTCTTGTACTAGAATTGAAGGGAAAGTGTTTTGCACCACACAGACCTCAGCCCTGGTTTATCAATTACGTAGATTGTGAACCTGACATAGCACCCTATTTTTCCTTTCTCTCCGTGAAACTAGGGTTCCTTTTTATTTAAACAGAAGTAGATTCAAGTACTTTTATGGCACAAAGTAAAATGGCAGGAGGAGGGATGGTTCACATTTCAGTTTCATTCTGACAGGAAGTTAAAGAATGACAAAAGCTGAAAAGCTTTCAGAAATATCACAGTTAAGACACAAACACTTCATCTTTAAAAGTCTCAGTAATGTTTTTACACATCTGACTTTTTTTTTTCCAAAAAAACTATTAGTCTATTTTAGAGGAAATTTCTAAAAATTTTTACAAAAATTATAAAATAAAAGCCTTTAGTCTCGTTCTGATCTTGCTCATAACTAAGCTAATAGAACTAACAGAGGAAATATGCAGCCTGCTCTGTGGGTTCTTAGTACCAGTGGTTGCATGCTTCATTCCATAAATATAATTTGTATCATAATTGAAATAAAGAAAATATCAAGAAAAGTAAATTCCTTGTTGAAATATTTCTTCTTCTCTATTTGTATCTTCAGAGAGGCCTTGAAGTGTACTGCTAACAATAAAAGAGGAAAACCCTAGGTGTTATACTCCTTGAAAGCTGTCTCTTCCCTTCACAACAGAATGTTAAATCCAGGTTATTGTTCTTTAGCAGCCTTTTCGATTTTTGGTGTAGTCAAAGAGTTCAGAAAGTGTTTTAAGTGTGCTTCAGAAACATGAAGGTGTATGAGGTCTGAGGAGACCATATATTAAATAGGCAAAAGGACCCATGTGCGTCAGAGCTCTTCTGAAGAGCTCTTTGGAAGAATTTCTTGTGCTGATATTTATCTTATCAAAGCCACAATGTATCCTCAAACTAATAAGCCAGAAAAAACATGTATTACTTTTTTAAGTGGAAGGGGGTATAGTATGGAAAGCAGCCTTGCTGAGAAAGACATGGAGGTGCTGGTGGATGAAAGACTGCACATGACCCAGCAATGTGCACTTGCAGTCCAGAAAGCCAAATGTGTCCTGGGCTGCATCCAGGTTGGGGGTCCTCAGTACAAGGAAGACATGGACCTGCTGGAGTGAGCCAGACAAGGGCCACCAAGATGATTAGAGGGATGGAGCACCTCTTCCAAGAGGAAAGGAGAACAGAACTGGAATTGTTCAGCCTGGAAAAGAGAAAGCTTAAGGGTGACCTAATTGCACCCCTCTAGTACCTGAAAGGGGCCTACAAGAGAGATGGGGACTATTTACCAGAGCATCTAGTAACAGGGCAAGGGGGAATGGCTTCAAACTGAAAGAGCATAAATTGAGATTAGATATTGGGAAGAAATTCTCCTCTGTGAGGGTGGTGAGGCACTGGAGCAGGTTGCCCAGGGTAGGTGAGGATGCCCCATCTCTGGAAGTGTTTAAGGCCAGGATGGATGGAGCTCTGAGTAATCTGGTCTAATTGAAGGTGTCTCTGCCCATCCCATGGCAATGGGGTGGGAACTAGAGGATCTCTCGGGTTCCCTTACAATGCAAAGCATTCCATGCTTCTATGACCCCTGCCCTGGGTTACCATGCACAGTCAAAGCTAATGTCCAGGCCACAGCTAATAAAGCTCAATGGCCCTATTCTCTAAGTATAGTAGACTATGTAATACAGAATTAATCCTCATCTTCTTAAATCATCTCTTGAATTTTTTTTCTCTTTAAAGCCTCTCCTTTGGTCATGAAGTTGTTGACTGGTCTGCATTTTAGAGAGCCTTATACACACCTCTGAAAGAGCTTTACAAGATTGTGTGAAAGGCTTACTTGACAAATCGCTATTTGGCAGAAGGTCATTGGCAGCAAACTGCAGACTGATAGATATATAGATATAGCAAGGCATTGAAATATTAAAGGAATCTGTGCGACCCATGATTTGAAGGCTGGCATTTAAAACAAAGTTCACGAATGTCTTTTCCTTTCCATGTGCAATTTCAACCTGTGACTGAGTTCAGTGTTTATTAAAGCTATCACTCAGTTAAATGGGAGATAACAAAGACAGCGAGAACAAAGAGGGGAAAAGGTAGAGCTGGGGATCTCCAGAGAATTAAAGCAATTTAGGAAAACTGCTGATTTCTAAATTCTTTAAAGTTAAGGCTAGGTTTTTGATAACATTATTTTAAATACCTGAGGAAAAAAAACTACTCTGTATATAAGCTGTGTGGAAGCCAAGAAGGTAAGACAAAAACAGGTGTAAGAAATTTAAAGGTGAAGAATTATTTGTCTGCATTCTCATTCTCTTTAAAATAGCGTTTCTCTCCATAGACAACTTTCATCACGACTCTATAAGTTCACAGCCATGAAAAAGAAATATATGCATATCTACCCAGCTAGCTAGATGGCTATTTGTATATGCACACAATGTGTTCATGCAAACATACACACTAATGAAGGTTTTCTAATTTCCAGTTTTGTCTGGATCACAATAAATGGCAGCATCACATTGAGCATTTTCAGGAGCTGGCAGTGACATGATCAGATTGTTTTTTAAATTGTGGTTAGTGCCAACTTTACTAATAAAGTTTTTTCATGTTTAATAAGCAGGAAAAAAATGCTCATACTGGGAAGAAATAGGAGGAAAAGAGGAAAAGGAAAGAGGAAAACTAGGAGAGGAACTCTAGTAGAGACTAACTCTACTGCTGCAGAGAAAATGCAGTAGAATTAAGGTTTTTATTGTTCACTTAACTGAAAGCCTGGTAGTGAGCATTGTAGATTTTTTTTCAGCCCCCATCTTCTGGGAAAGGCACTGGTCTGTAACTTGGAAAATCATGACGATGATGATGATGATGACGATGATGATGATGTGGCTAGCCAGGACAAAACGCTTTCCCACAGTGCAGAATCTTTCCATGTAGAAAACTATAATCAAAGTGCTGGCAAAAGCTTGTTCGTCTTATGGGGTGATGTTAAAGAATCAGGCTTCTTAGAGTGAATTCACAGAGCAGCTTCTGGCCCTGCAGTTGCCCTGTCCCTGCAGCCTCTCATGGAAATGAGTAGAGGAAGGGAACCCCACCTACCTCCGTCCACATTTCCTGTGAGTACGCTTTAGACACACCAAGCAAATTTGTAGCCAAGCAAGAACAGCTAAAGAGAAACATAGATCAGGTCACAGAGATGGAAATGATCTAAAAAACATTTGTCAGTATATCAGTGATTTTAGCCCTTTGGTGTTCACCTGATCTGATCTCTCTCATTCAAAGATACTTCAAATAGGTTATATAGCAATGTTTTGATATCAGGAGAGGACCTGTCTATGAAACAATAGCGACATATGACTTGTGGTGGAATGACTTCACATACCTGCCTGAAGACATACTCATTTAAAGCGCTGCAGAAAGGCCATGGAATATGAATTTCCTCTGAATTATTGTATCTCATTGATTACTGAGTAATACTTGGGAATTTCTTTACTCCAGATCTATATCATACAAGGAATATATGATGTAGAGAGTAAATCAAAGGGCCGAAAGCACCTGGATCCCCTGAGAGCAGAATACAGATATCTGGTTCACCCTTAATAGTAATTTTTTTAGTATTATTTTTTATTCTAGACTGTCTAAAAAAGACTGCACGTTCTTTCTTTTTGGCAATGACAAAGAGCAGTCAAGTTGGAGAGATGCCTCCAAGACATGTTGTCTATTCTGCCTAGAAACTCAACTCAGAGATGTTAAAAGGAAACCAAAATGAACTAATCAACATTTTGTTTCCAAGACCCATGAAGTCTGAGCTTGGTGAATAACAAATTCATATTTCATAGCACAAAACATAGAAATTATAAGAGCAGGTCAGACCAAAGGTGTATGCTCATGTCTTGTCCCTTCTGTGCTTCCTCTTTTACTTTTCCTAAGCAAGACAATAAAATCTACAGCTGCAGTGTTTCACAGTAGAGATTATTCAGGCAGGGAGACAGGGCTGCTTATGATTAACAACATATTTTTCTCTTTGAACAAGGTACAGAGAGGTGCTGCATTTTGATAGAATTAACATAGATTAACTTTCCAACAGAATCCTTTTCCCTGCTCTCTGACTAAGGATAAGTAGAGTCTACTAGTCAAAACAGCTTTCTTTTTCCAGAATACAGACATAAGACACACCGTTTATCATTTTCTAATTTTCCCAATTCTAAGTCTGTGCTGTGATCACCAACATGCATTCCTTTTACATATACATCACATAAAATAAAGTAGAGACAACGAAGTTGGAAAGTGCAATGGGAAATAACTTGCTTTGCTTGGACTCTAAGATGTGTGACCATATCACCTGAGTAGGAGCACTTCTGTGCAGTCTGTCCACATTTGAAAATGTCACCACTTTTAAAGAACAATGAATTTTTGGGGACTGGATGTTTTTGAACACTGAGAAGCTTCTCTTTTCTTGGTGTGGCAAAATATCTAGCAAAAAGTTTGTACATGGATCAATGTATTTAAAAATGGAATTGAATATATATATCATCAGGTGCATATTTATACTGAGAATGAAACTGCATTAAAACCAGCTATCATGTTACATACTGCCATGCAACATGATCACTTATGTATATTTTCATACCCACTCTTTCATCCATTTACTGGCCTCTAATTAAACAGAAAGTGAGAAAGAGGGCAGTATGGTGGAGAGGGTATTGATATTATAAAACAGTGAAGTCTGTCTTAATGTGTAAGTTTTAAATGCTCTTTTCGGACTGAGATATGTTATAACTTCCCAACAATATCTGACAAAGTTTGCACACTTGATAACACTGATTGCAAGCCATGTCATATCTGGAAATTTCTGTGTATTCAGGTGAATAAACAAGATCATAGTCTTTGGGATTACCACAATATCATATTTCCTCATAGTACCTGTATTTCATTTTTTTTGTGTCATTCAAATAATTAAGATTTACTACCTAAATATTCATATCAGGCATATCTGTGATGACAAGATATTTTCAAAAGCAGATCATTTTCAAGTGGTAAAGAGAGAAATTCCAAGTAGAAATTGCCCCGGGTCACAAAACATCCCCATCCTGGAATACAAAGTTAGAAGTTGATTAAATAAAGCAAGGATAGTATGATTCCAAATTAAAAAATAATTCCTAGATATTTCAGGAGGAAGAGGAGGGAGAGGGGGTGTGTATAATAATTTCTTCACATATATATACACATATGTAAATGTACCTAGGCATACACACACTGAACAAACAAGGGCATAAAACTGAAAGGCTGGAAAAGATATAAGCAAGTGCAATGGAAGACTTTCATCATCTCCACAGTTATGGGAACTCATTTTCTAACTGCACAAACAAAAAAGTGTTGACTTCACTTGTTGATTTATTTGATAATTTTAATAATGTAACTAGTCTTCATGAATCAAGAATGTTAACATAGATATATAGTCATAGTCATAGTCATAAATTTCTTAATGCACTTTTTGAGAATAGCTGATAAATCTTCAATTCAATTCAAAATTAAAAATGAAGCCTTTTTCAGCCTGACAATTTCAAGATGTTTCTGAAATGTACAAATATTTCTCTTCATCTCTTCAGTTATAAACTTTAAAAATAGAATATTACCCAGTGGTGGGATCGGATTTTACTTCTGGAAATAGGAAAATATTGCAGGAAAGAATAACATCCTTCATTATGGTGATTGCGAAGATTGCTGGATACTATTTTGACTCCATTGCAATGAAGTTGAAACACAGGTTTATCTTTAATCTAGCCTTGCATAGCAGCTTCCTAAAATCTAGAATGGTCATGGCATTTTGCATGTGCTACACCGTATCACTTCTCTCCATTATCAAGAGTAACATAAAACTTGTCAGTGTTAAATAAATAGAAAAATTTCTTACCATATCAAAAGTCTTGTTGTTTTAATCTCTTGGTGAGCTACTAGCATGTTCCAGTACACCTATTACAAAGATTGCAGGCCATAAATACATTTATCTATTCTCTACAATATTTCAAAAGGAAATGTGTAAAAAAGTGGGATTTCTGAGCTCCTGCAGAGCAAGTTATTCTGAAACATTCAAAGAATCATGGATTTCAGCTTTACTACCCTCAACGCTCAGAATTTATTCTATTTCAGAAAAGGTGAAATAAGGATGTAGTTACTAATGTTATTTCACTGAAACTATTTGTTACAATCCGTTTATTTCCAGCTTTTGTCAAACAGATATAATAGCAATGCAATATAATTATACAACAAAACAACTTCTGTATGACTATTTCTGATTTATACACTAAGTTACATAGGTTCTGTGAAAGAAGCAACATTTTTTCCTCTGAGTCTTATTCTCCTTTTGATGTGACTGTAATCAACATGCCACATCAAATCACTGGAGTCACTTGAATCTAGTGCAACTACAAAGTCAGATAAAGTTGGAAGTTCATTTCCCTTCCTGGCTGCTATTGCAAGATGTAAAGCAAAATGGGGGCAGGAGGAAATTTTGAGTGACATGAAGAAAGGTGCCTACAGACTGCTGCAAATTACACGTCTTTTACAGTGCAATCTTGGCCGTTTCTGAAGAACTGTGTAAATCAGCTGATTTTTTTGCAACTGACCTTGTTAACAATGGCATTCTTTTCCCTGTTTCTAAGACTGTCTTTAAAAATAGTAAAACCTGAAAGTCTTTTGGGCATTGAAGAAATTTCATATTTACAAATCCTTATGGGTCTTTTTTTTTAAAGCTCTAGTGTGACACATAAAATCAAGATTTCATCTCTGGAAATGTCACAGGTTTCACTTCTGACATTGAACAAGGCTTTCTTTCTACACAGATAGATACTTCAGCTACCTATAAATAAAAGGAGAAAACTAATTTTAAATTTACTCTCTTTTTTTTTTCTTTACAGATGTATTTACTGACTATCATCTGGGATCTCTACACTCATCAGTGATAAATCCTCCAAGCAATATAAATCATTTGGGTTTTTTCTCAAATACATCCTTTTTCAAGCTGGCTTCCACTCGCTTGATTGATATGACTAAAATATGCAGTTACCTGATTGGGAACGCTGACCTCCTGTCTATGAACGCTCTCTGTGCTGTACTTGCATAAAAAGCACACAGATAATACTACATAGGAGGAAATACAATTATTTTGTTTGACAGTGACTATTTTAGGTTATTTTTTGAGCAGATATTCATAATGATATTTCTGTAGTTCATTTTCTTCTAAAGCTTGACTACCAGAACCAATATCCATTAAAAAGAAAAAAAAAATTAAATCTCTCTTCTTATGTTTTTCTTGTCATTCGACATCTTCATTTTGAGTTCTACAAGCTTCATCTGCCATCCAGCCTCCATGGCAATGTATCAGATACCTGTACAGTTTGTTAATGAACCCAGAGTCTTCTTTTCTTATTTTTAGAGCTACCACTGCTACCTCTCTGCTAGACCACAGTTGGTAAATTGTTTCTGTTGCAAGGAAGCAAGGTATGACAAAAGTTTTAATTTTTTCTAAGTACTTGTTGAAATTTTGCCAGTTCTTTGCCATCTCCCAAGGTGCTGAATTTTATACTCTAATTATTTTTCATATTATAACTCCAACCCCAATAGCAGCAACACATATTGGATTTTTTATTTTTCCCCCTCCTGGGAGTAGCAATTAATTCCCTTCTTTTTAAGAGGAAAGACTGTGACCCTAAAAACTGTGGTCTGACCTTCAGAAATAAGTCCAAAAGCACAGTAAGTTGAGACAGCAGGTTTCTCTTGAGCAACAGCAGCAGCTGTGGGAGCTCTGACAGTTCTGAAGAACTGATTCCTTTCTAGGTTGCCATGGTGAGGCTTCTAATTTATAAACCATTAATGTTATGCTTTTGTTCCTCAAAGTCAAAATTAATTGTTTAGCAAATGCTTTCCTCAGGTGAGTTAACGAAATAAATCAGTGTACAAATCCTACAAAGTAAATTAGTAATCTGTCCATTCAGAATCTCTTCCTTTGAAAATCTTACTTTTAAAATTCATCATTAAATTGTGCATGAGTTGTCAGTTATCCATACATTATTATTTTAGCTAAAATACATTTTTTTAAAGCCTCCTCAATGCCATCTCAGTTCTCATTGCAATGTATGCATCCTGCAGCCTGTCTTGGTAACAACTTTATAATTAATATATGCTGACCAAAGAAACTCTTCTGATTATAAACAGATCACTTATTGAAGTTACACATTTCAAAGCAACAACTTTATATCAAAAATATGCAAAATTGGTGATTACATCCCATGCCTCTCAGTTCTATTCTTTATGCATCCTCTTTGCTTTTCTTTAATTTTTACCTTAATTTCTTTAATTTTAATTACCTGCCCTAATTATTTTGTTATAGAGAAATCCTGCCTTCAGTAAAATGATTGTTGCACTAAATTTCAAACATACACCACCCTTGTTTCAAATAAATATCACAAAGGGAAAACCATCATACAAGCTGTATTAAAATGGACCAAAAAACGAACCACAGTGACAAGTGCACTAATTTGAGCCATTAGTACCACAGGAATATGTTCTTTTATATTTGGGGCTACTAAGAACTATAAATTATTCTAAAAGCAGAATTCAATCACTTTGTTCTCAGCTCCTGAATCTAAAGTGTCTGGCCACTTTGATTTATATCTGGTGGCTGAATCATATATGCACCACTACAGCTTCATTTCAAATGATGCAGAAAAGATTGGTCCCCAGGTATTAATCCTCCAGAAACCGAACATTTAGCTTTTCAGGAGCACCTATTTGTTAAAAACACAAGCATGGCATAGGAATTAGTTAGTGGCTTATGGTGCTAAAGGCTAACCAGTGCTATCTGTAATACAAGAGAGCATTAACTCAATGTTTTTATTGATGTCAGCATCTGAAGGGTTCATCTGGGATGGTACAAGTGAAGACAGCAAAATAAATGGAACGAAGTGTCATGTGAAAAAGAGACATTTAAAAAGGAAAAAAAAGAAAACATGCAAAACCAGCTTACATGAAAGTGAAAGAAAAATATACTCATCAAATTGAAATCTTATGAAGTAGCAGTACATGGAGAAGTGATAGGCAGGGAATAGTCAAACAGCCCGCTGAGGAATCGTAGCCAGAACACAGATGCTGCAGATGGCCAAGCCTTCAGCCTTCAAGAGTATTATTCTGGTAATAGAGCGTGCAACTTTTCTGTTGAAATGAACGATGAAGAAACACACTGGGACACAACTCAGCTGCTGGCCTAAGCTTATGGACCACTGCTGTCATTTAACTTTACCTAATGTACTAAAAAACTAAAGTTTCCAAAGAAAATTAATTCATGTGTAAAAATTATGCTTTTAAGACCTGAATTGCTGAGGAAAATGTAGCGTAGACAACAGTTCCTGTCTAAATCCCATTGAAATTAACTTCTAGTTTAAGCATCTTTCTCTGACAGAATTTACGGGTTCCCATGATAATGGTGTTATGCTTGCCATAACACAAAACCTCAAGGAAACACATCTAAATTATGTGGCAATATTTATGTCTCTGAGAATATCTTCCATCTCTCTCATATACGCATTATTGTGTCTTATGTTGAAAATGCACATTGCTGAACAGTTTTAGCACAATTACATCTTTCCATGAACTGTTTTATCTTGAGTTCAACAGTTACAGTAGTGACTCCAATCAGACAATTCAGAATCTCCTTACATCTCTTCATGAGTGTTTGAGAACTGGAGCACTGGAGTCCCATCACCTGTCCACTTTCTCATACCCTTTGCTGCTGCTCTCTTCAGATGCAGTCCTTATTTTCTTGAATTATCTGCCTGTGAGAAAAATCCTTCCTCTTTTTCTTCTCTCATGTTTGTTTCCATAAATACTGAAGACATCTCAAAGTAGTCCAAGAAAATCCCTCCTTGAAGAAAAACGGAGAGCAATGGACAGGTTCAGGTAAATTCTCTGAAAATGGAGTGATAGAGGCTTACACTCATGAACCTGAACACCCTACGGCAACCTGATAGAAAGCACCCATGGAGTAGGAAGGCTCTCCAAAGGTACCAACTTACTCCTATAGATGTGATGGCAAAAGTGTGTTCTAATGACAGACTTTGAAGAGGATGAAGCTGTAGCATTGTGAACACCTACTGGGACCCCTTCAAAGGCATGAGTGACAAAGTTGAAGTACACATCCAAGTATTTGCTTGAAAATCTTGTCAGTGTACAATGCAAACTGGCAGTACAGATTTCACTCTATCTGAAGGAACTCTCCACTTCTCCTAAAGGGCATAAAGACGGAATCAGTGTCTCTTGCAGCTTTTTTTTTTCATCCCTTGAAATACTGAGAAATATCTAATTCCCTGACAAATCCATCAATATCTATGAATGAAATAGTCTGAGGCAGTTTATGTCTCATGGGCTCCCTGCAAACAGCTGAGCTTCTAATACACATTTTTAATCTCTTACATCAATAAGGATTGGAAATGTTTTATTCCCCCCGGATGAGAGCTCTGTTTCTCCAGTGTAATGGGGTAATAAGTTTGTAATTTGTAAAGCAATTTGATGATTGCAAAATGCACATTATACTGTGATTATATTATTTTAAAAGCATCAATGTTTTTAAACAAAAACACTAATATTCCTGTATTCATTTAACATTTTCATTACTCACAGACTTTTTACACTTTCTGTCTAGTATCAGATCACTAACATTAATGTAAAATGGAGTTTACACTTTGACAAAGATACCAAAGCTCATTGTGCTAGACCGAGTCATGTCAATCCATGTTCATTGTACTTTATTGTGTTTCATGGTTTCATAGAACCATAGAATGGTTTGTGTTGGAAGCAACCTTAAAGATCTTCTGGTTCCAACCTCATTGCCATGGGCAGGGACACCTTCCACTAGACCAGATTGCTCAGAGGTCCATCTATCCTGGCCTTGAACACTTCCAGAGATGGGGCATCCACAGCTTATCTGGGCAACCTGTTCCAGTTGACCTTCACAGTCAAGAATTTCCTCCTAATATTTAATCTATCTAAACTGATGTTCTTTCAGCTTGAAGCCATTCCCCCTTGTCCTGTCGTTACATGCTCTTGTAAAAAG
Source organism: Corvus kubaryi (assembly GCF_017639235.1). Classification (NCBI taxonomy): domain Eukaryota; kingdom Metazoa; phylum Chordata; class Aves; order Passeriformes; family Corvidae; genus Corvus; species Corvus kubaryi. The sequence continues at coordinate 11,766,455 of NW_024580666.1, read as the reverse complement.
TTCCTCTCCATCTTTTTTGTAGGCTCCCTTCAAATACTGGAAGGCCGCAAGTAGGTCACCCTAAAGCCTTCTCCTTTCCAGGCTGAACAATTCCAATTCTGTTTGCCATTCCTCTTGGAAGAGGTGCTCCATCCCTCTAACCATCTTGGTGGCTTCCTCTGTACTCACTCCAATAAATCCATGTCCTTCCTGTGCTGGGGACCCCAGAGCTGGATGCAACATTCCAGGTGGGGTCTCATGAGAGCAGAGTAGAGGAGCAGGTTTTATACATTACTGTTTACTTTGGTCTTTTTTGAAACAAACTCAAAAATAAAGGCAACTGAAAACAGTAGCAAATGAATATTTTAAAATATTACTGCTTTATTTTTTATGTAAAATGCTCCAGTTAGACAACCTCATGGAAACTAGGAGTAACATCTCCTCCCACATATCTCTTGAAAAATCAAGGGATTTTTTTCTTCCATTCTGACATGGATTTGGGTCCTGAAACATCCATTGCCACTGATTCAACAGATGTTTTAAATATTTCGATGTTTTGGGCAATCATATTGGAATAGTTTGCCATGTACTTTCGGTCTCCCTTAAATACCAATGAATATATCCAAGAACATCCTGAATTTAAATAAGCACTTTCAGATGTTCATACTAATTCTTGAGTCATGGTAGTTGTTTCATTATTAATAATGTAATATTTATAATGTAATATTAATGTATATGTAATAATGTTGATTACAGGAAGCCCAAGCAGTCAGCTTTTACTTTATTTCCCATAAATCTTTCATAAAGCACAACTGTAGTTCATCATTTGCTTTGCATCCATACAAAAATAATACATAAACACTTCATAAAATAAAGCACAATAGTAGCTGTTATAGCAAGATCTTTCCGTAATTATCTTTTCCTTGGTATCAAAACCTGTGTTTTTTAAATCATAATCAGAACTAGATAAAGTTCTCCAGGAGCGAGTTTTCATCTAGGGTTAGTTAGGAAAGCAGGGATCCTACCCTTATTGCATGGTTACAACATGAATAAAGACTATGCTGCAGGGAACAGGTAGCAGCTGTAATTCTGAAACATTATTCTGTAAGAGCAGCACAAGGCCGTGACTGCAGTTCTTTGAATGTCTGGGTAAGCACTCTTCTCCATGTATTATTAATGTTCATGGGAAGTTCCGGTTCATGCTTAGCACTCATTGTGCCTTTCTTTCCTGCTGCATGCAATACATAGTACAGTGGCATTCATATAAATACCAAAGAAGGCATTTAGGTTTACCCAATTTTTACTTTTATAATGTTATAATTTTTATTAAAGAGTTGCACTTTTTTTGAGTGAATCAAAGTCAGGCACTGGATACCTTTTTTACAAAAATCCCTTGCTGAAAATATTTACATGAAGAATTTAGATTAAATTGTAGCTTATATGTTGAATATATTAAATACCAGTCTTCCTATTTTATCAAATTTTTTCTTTCAAAGTCTTGGGTTTGGCACCTTGGGTAATCTTAATATCATGTCAATCTGGAAACAAATCAAAAAACATAAGAATTTCTGCTCTCAAAAATTAAAATTAAAATTATCATATCTATATCTCTCTCTACCTTGCGTTACAAATCCTACCCACTGTAGATTATACAACTTTTATGTGTTAAAACCTACAAATAATGTGATATTATATGATACAAACTGAACCAGGAAAAGTTTCAGCATGATTTTGTGCGGTACTCACTTTTGCTATATCATTGTGATAAGACTTGCCTACTAATATATAAAACAGAATATTTTTTTCACGTCAAAATATTATAAGAGTGTAAGAGGTCTCAGCAGTAATAGAGCACAACGTTTTAAAATCAGTGAATATATTTAAAGTGTATCCAGCATTATAAAACTATGTTTAATACATAAAAGTATGAAATATATAAATAAACAAACAAAATTTTGAGCTATTTTGGGGGTTGCACAACATATTTACATTTTTAAAAGCCAGGAATGTTATATGAGATAATCAAAACTCAGAAAACATAAAAATAAATACCAAATTTCCTTGGAAGATTACTACTTCTGTTTCACTCAAGGACCAGTTTCCCAAGGGATTTTTTTAATATATGGCATATAGGTATTACATAAAAATTATATTATATTCACTCTCCATAAAAGCTTCTTTTAAAGTTCAGAGTCATCTTAGTCGTAAAAATATTTCAATCAGACTTTATCAATCAATCAATCAAGATTTTACCAAAAGCTTTAGGCAAAGAGGAGTTATAAATTATCTGTATTCTTTGCACCTCATCTTAGCTTGTGTAATAAACCTCTTCTAAGTAAATGTACTTGAGTGGGGCATTAAAAACTTCTGGACAATTGAATGAAAAAAATTTGTAACAGCTAAATACTTTGTTCATGTAGTACAATCATAATCAAAATGTTTCTTCTCATGATTAGTTGGAACTTCACTAGATCCTCTGGATTCTATTTGACTTCTTAGCTGAAAATGAACATTAAAAAGTGTACATACAAAAAGCCATAGGGCACATTGTTTGTGCAAAGATGTTTTTTGCATTTCAGCATAAAAATATGAATATAAAATAATAAATATATTCAAATAAATTCATTTTTTTTCAGAAGCAGTTGAGATTTTGCAAAACTTGTCCTTCTTATATCTATGTCTGTTTCTACTAAAATAGAGTGGGGATAATATTTTAGGCACCTGTTCCACAATACTGATGTTTAAGACCAATCAACATAGTGGCAATTGCCACAAAGAAGGGTTGAAAATATTTGATGTTTTAAGATCTTCTGCACAGTTTTTCTATATTGAAGTAAAAGGGCCTGTGCTAATTAATTTGCTAAACCACATTCCCTCCTGACTCTGAAGCAGCAAGAGTAGTATCAAAACCCCCAAAATACTGTAATATTGTACAAATAAGATGTCAAAATTAAATTAAATTTCATATTTCAAAATATGAAAACCCTAATAAGCTACCTTAATTCTAGCCTATAAAAGTATTTAAGATATGCTTTATAAATATTGTATTTTATCTATAATTTTTGATAGAAAATATGTTTAAATACTAAGGTTTTCATAGATAGTTTCATCATAGACTAATTTCAACAAGAACAGTACGCAGAAATTCTCTGCGTCTTCATCCATTGAACCCTATTCAAACACATTAACTGGAAGACAATATTAATTATCCACTGTATGCCAAAACAGATAAAACTAAACTTAATCTTTTTTAAAATCAAAAGGTAGCATCTCAGGATTGTATTTAGATTAATGGGAGTAGAGCAGCCACTGTCCATGCAATAATAGAGTACTTTTTGAAGGTGTCCTGCGCTGATTTTCTCTGAGTGTGAGACATCGAGCAAATTAACAAAGCTACTAAACAAGAGCCTTTCCACTTTAAAGGTCCACCACAGCAGAAAGTTGAGGGAAAACAAAGGAGAAAAGAATGTAGAGATTAGCTGTCAGGTATATTAAAACAGTTATTTACTGGAACAAATCAGGAATTCTGCTTCCATGGTCATTAAATGTTAGTTTAATGTGAAAATACGCCTGCAGACAGTGTGTGAGTTATAAAAAGACATAAAATATATTGAATACACCATTTTTCTAAAGCACTTCAGCCCAGTTTTTATGATTCATCAAACACCGGTCTCAACATATCACCCAGAGTCTTCCCAGTATGATATGCCCAAAAGCAGCACAGTAAAAAAGAAGTATTTTTCTGCAATATACATCAGGGTTCAGACACTCCTTTTGAAACAGGTTTTTAACTAGATTAACTAGTCAGCCTGAGGGCACACCTAACATTCATCCTGGCTGCATCTGTACAACCTGGTCTACAGCACATCCTAAATATGAGAAATTTTACAATCAGAATGTTTAAGGATCTGGCATTCATTTTCAAAAGCTGAAAAAGAATAAAGCCATATTATTGCTCTAACTCTAAAAGTGCCAAGCACCTAGCATGAGAACCAGGCCCATATAAATAGACACCCCAAAAATAGGTATTAGGAAAGGCATTCTCACTGCAATATTAAGGTAATGAGTTTGTGAATTCACGTCAAAGGAAAAGCCTCTGCATGAGAAACACAGACTTAAAGTCTTATGGATCAATATTAACCTTTCTCCATACAGGCATAAAATATTTAAAATTGTATTTGCAGTATGTCCCTTTTTAAAGACAAGGAGATTAAGCTGATAGTAAGGTTCAACATTCAAACTAATCACTGTGAAATTCTTAGTGATATATTGAATTAGCTTCTCTTTTTAGACTTAGGTCCAGCTCAAAATTTGCGTTTGTTCAATGGTTGATTTATGTTTAAATATTCCACTTGCAGTGAGACAATATTAACACTGCAGGCCAGATTCTATTGTTGGTTTCATATGGAATAGATGGATTTATTGTATATTCATGTATAATTATAGTAAATTAAACAAGAATTTGGTTTTGTAATAAATATTCTTTAAAACTATACTCTGATGTCTCTGAAGCTATTTTGCATGAAGTTTACATCACATTTTCACAAAGATGACTTGTGTTTGGCTTTGGAAAAGGCTGTCAAGGGAAGTGGTGAAATCATCCTTTGACATGTTAAAAAAACATGTGAATATGACACGCGGGGACATGGTTTAGTGGTAAACTGGGTGGTACTGAGTTAATAATTGGATTTGATGATCTCAGAGGTCTTTTCCAGCCTTAATGATACTATGATCCAAGTTCTGTCATGAGGTTTATTTAGAAATATCTTTTTTGTGCCAGGATAACCTAAAATATTCTACCACTTACACTTGTGTTGCATCATTTCTAAAGAACAGACTTGATTAGAAGTTGAATTTTGAGGAATTTTTGTTGTGGTTGTTGTTGTTTGGTGAAATATTGATCCTTTTTGAAGAACATATCTATCTGGATGCATTTTCAATATGAACCAAAGGAAAAAAATGCAGCAAAACATAACATTTCAGAAGGAGCAAATAGCTTTTTATGTGCTTAGGGAACTGCTCCTTTCTTTACAATGAGCGAAGCCAACCTAGAAAAATAAAAATACTTGATTAGGTGAAAGAATCGTTCGTATGTGAAATAAAGGCTCTGTAATTCTTTAAAACTATGTATGTTAATTGAAATGTGTGTGTCTATGGGTGAGAGTGAAGTATGTGAATATTTATACATGCTCACATACAGTTGTGTAAGTACCCCCCACTGGAAATTAGGAGTTGTTATTATTGATACTATTATTTATATTATTAAAGCAGCAGTTCATGTCCTGATTCTCAATTATTCAGCATTTTTAAGTGACTGAGTCACATACAGTGTATCGTTAACTTGACAAGGACAACTTCATCTATATTTGACATCTTCCTGCTTTTCATATGTTCCTCATTCCAGTATGTCTTCTTTCATATGCTGAAGATTTCTATTGTAAATTCTCATTTGGGAACAAAGAATGTCAAAACATAGTCAAATTATAAAATAAATACATTCTCCAGAATCTACATTTTGCATAGAAATGTGAGTAGATGCTGGATGTTGAAGTAAGTGAGTAAGGTCAACAGAGATAAGTATATCTTCATTTTAGAAGTATAATTGTCATCTTAAATAAAGATTATGTAATAAACCAAGAGGTGTGGGGTAACTGTGACAGCTTATCCTATCTTGTGTTTAGTATACATTTTTATACGTACTCACATGTGATTTCTGTTAGGTGTGTTTTCTTCTGATTATTACGTATTTTTTACTATATTGCTCTATCACATATGTCCCTTATATTACTTTAATTTTCTTTGTTTTGAAGGCAATTCAGTTTTATGGGCTCGGTTTTGTTCATTGTTTCTTTCACTTGTCCTTCTTTTCATGATTATTTTAGTAGGATTCTGCCATACTTTGGTTCTGTTCATTCTAGACACCAAACCACATTTAATCTCCCCAAATTTTTGCCCTTGCCTCACCTAATATTTTCCAGGGATGACTAGGCAGTCTTTGCACAGTTTATCTGCTTTGCAGTCTGTCTGCTGCTCTTCTGTGCTGTTTGTCATGTGCTGTTTGCTCACACTTCTCTGGATAAGAAGTGAAAATATCCTTGATCAAGTGATCCTCCAAGACTGGTAAAGGGCAGCAGACCTTCTTCAGCTGAAAAGAATCCAAGAAGCACAAAATGCAGTTGCACCAAGATACCCAGAACTTTGTGAGTCTGAAAAAAACTACAGAAGTAACTATCTCTATTTGTGTAGTCTGAGGACTTCCACACTAACATTAACTAGTGAGTTCACTAACACTGTCCAGGTTTTGCCTTCTATTATGACAGAGAAGGCCTTAGAACTATGACACAATAAAAGTAAAAATGGCAGCTCATTTTTATGTTTGAACCTTCAGGGTTTCCTTTTCTCTGCATGAACATCTTACCAAATTCCACCACAGATTTTCATATAATTAAAGTATTTGAACACTTTTAAGAAAAGCTAAAAACAAATCGGTTAAAAACTCCTTCTTCTTTTACCTATTCCTCCACTATTGAATCATCTTTCTGCTCATCCCTCCATCAGAAACATATTATTTCCACTGCAGTTCATATCCTTTCACCACTTGAATCTGCCTCGCCTTCCAAAATTTTTTTTAATTGATTCCTTTCTTTTACCAGAATAGGAATCCAAAAGACAGTTTGTCTTTTCCAGGACTCCAGGGAATAAGAAGAATTCTTTGGTGGGCTAATCTAACTGCATTGTTTCTAACATGTAGTTCAGTGGTACACAAATATCTGGGGGCCTTTTCAAGGGACTCTTCTAGATATTTCTAAATCTAAAAGAACCTGCCACTATCAGACACTGTAAGTGCAATAATTTGTTGGTTTATGATCCTCTGTCCCATGTAACAGGGCCCACAACCACAAAAGTCTGAATACCGCAGTTTAGGAAGGGAAAATATTTTCTACATGTGCAGAGACTCTCTCTCAAAAACAGAATTCAGAATCCTGAATCAGAGAGAAGAAGGGAACTGAGTGGTGATAATAACAACAAAAAACAAAGCAATGCAAAAAAAAAAAAAACCCTAACGTGGAAAAACAAATCAATTTATGTAGTTAAAGCACTATTACTGACACATTGGGTGTGAGATGGATGCAGAAGCTCTAACATGACCCCTCACAGAAAGAGAAGTAAATGAATCAACCAGTAATCCCAGGCTAAGTGGCAAGAATATAATCAAACCCATGTAAATTATTTACTCAAGGGAGGAATACTGACAGTCCTTATATATGGTAACATTAATAATCACTTCTATTAGGGATGTGGAAGCCTGTGCAATACCATTCACCTTTACCTCGTCTTCTGCAAAATTCTTGTTCTTTTAAATTTTAGCTTTCATAACACAATGCAATATAGAAAATATAGAGAAAATTTACATCAAGGCATGTAATCTTAATTGATAATGCTTACTAAGAGAAAAAAAGCATTTAGAGAATAATACACATCTGGGAAGAAGTGGAAGACTACAGGTTACCTGTACTAAAATAAGACTAGGACAAAATGGCTTTTAAACCTTCATTAAATGGTTTCCATCCCCTAAAAAAAACCACACAATCTTGTTCCAATTTGAGTAAGTTTGGTAGTCCACAAAAAAAAAAAAAAAAGAGAAATAGAAATAGAAATAGAAATAGAGACATCAGGCTAAATTACCAGGCTAAGATTGAAGTACATTAGGAAAGCTGAAGGAAAGTCAGACAAGAACATTTAAATAGAGAAGGTTTTTACCACCAATGCTAAATCAGCAGAATTTGGCTGCTTCATCACTGCCATCTCTCTTGACAAACAGGAGAATCTTGTCTGGGCTAATGTCAGTTTTTGTGCCATCTTATGTAGTGTCTGGCTTCACAAGGTCTGCTGGTCTGAGCTTGGCCCTGCATGTACACTGCCTTGGGGACGGGGACCTGGTGCTTTCGGAAACCGCTGCTCTGGAAAGAGCTGCCAGGTGGACAGATTGGGGTCACAGCCATGAAAGCTTCCAGATTCCCAGAACAGCTGGTGCTCTGCACTAACTGACATCCACAGTTATGGAAAACATCTGAGCAGACAGGGGAGAACACAATTGCACGGTTTCCTTGCTACGATGTCATCTCTTCTGTAAAATCCACATTAAAAAGTTACAATTTGAGTCAGACAGGTAAAAGAACTTTTGACCCTTTAAGAATGTGACAGCTAAAAAGTCCCAGTAGGAGACTGGGAAATGGCTTTCCAGTCCTATACTGTAGCCACACTCTGTTTTCCCTATAAGTAGTCCCTCCTTGTTGTCTATTCAAGGTATTGCTGCATTCTTTTCTGGATAGGAACCTCTACTACAGAGAGATATTTTCTTAAATTTCATGCACATAACACAAATATGGACATAAATGCCAGTACTGAATCAAATGAAATATGCCAAAGGCAAAATTTCCCAAGTGATAGTGCTCCCTTACATAGAAATTTATGAAGTGTTTTTAAATTTTGTTAGAGGTCAAAGGTCAAATCATTAAATCTGAATCCTTTTAACCATTAAGCAATGATACATGTATTAGCATTTTTAGAAAGCCATTCACAGAACAGTTTATAATTTTACTTTATAGCTCTCAAAAATTTTTGCACTCTCACTTATAACCTTTCACCTGCAAAACAGTGGAAATTGGAAAAAAGTTTCCAAATTCTTTAATTTGTATTGTAGTTCCATGTCAATAAAACTAATCAGGACCTCATTTATCAACAAGAATCTCTTTGCTCATGATACAGCCCTCAGACAAAACAACAAGAATATATCATACAATTGTAAAAATGGGGGTTTTTAGAATTTTCACTGATGTCAACTCCTGTGCATGTTTGGGAACAAGGGGGGAGCTAAAAACATATAACAAGATAAAGAAGGCTACATTTGTGAAGATACCTATTTAATTTGATACAGAAAGACTTTAAAGTTCTCACACAACAGAAACCCTGTTCTCCATTTCTGGAATCATAGCAAGCGAACTTGCTTTATATCTATAACAAGCCATAATATCTGAAAGTCAAGGTCTGTAATGAAAAGGTTCCTGCCTGTGTGTGGAAACTCCTTGCCTTCCAAAAGTTCTGACAAATTGCGATCTACCATTTTAAAAATCTGTGTCCAAAACTGTAACCTTCTTTTATTTGACTGTCCATGACCATACACAGATCTCAGAGTCTTCAGATGTATTTTCAGTAATTCAGCATAGGAACCTGTAGGAACATGGTGAGTCTCCAATTTGGCCTGTGCACACATATCCCAGTATACAAGTATAAAGTTAACAAACTCAGTGGACTTTAGATCCCATTTCAAATGAAAAAGCTTAAAGATATCAGAAACTTTCTTAAAACTGAAGCATCCAATGCGTCAAAAATATCTTAAAGGAGAAGATGAACCCTTTTGTCATGTTCTGTAGGAGAAAAATACTGATAATAGGAATGTTTAGGTTTTCAGTTAAAACTCTCTGTACATCACAGCACTAGAAAAATTTGGAATTCTATTTGATGCTAGCAAGTACAACTTTCTGAGAAAAATAGTAGGAAAATGAGAAACACAATTTGACAGCACACAAAAAAAATCTTCAAAGAAAACACAACAATATGCACTGCAACACATTTCTCTTTTAAATCAACACATAATTCTACAAGCATCTTAACAAAAGGAAGTACTTAGTTATCAAAATACATATGATATCGCACAAGGTTGTACAAATGGAGTAACTTTGTTTTTTACATGCATATAGTCAAGGAAAAAAATTGAGTTCTTTTCCTTCAGTCCAAAACATAATACCTGTATTTTTTTATTTTAAAAATAATTAATCTAAAAAATATACTTAAATAAAACCCAAAATTGTGATTTCCCTGTACAAATTCAGCTATTTTTGATAGCTGCCTTTAGATGCAAAGCATCTGCACATGGTTCTTATGTTACCTTATTTTATTTTATATCTTATGCTATGTTGTTATGTTATACTATGTTATGTTTGTTATGCTATGCAATGCTATGCTATGCTATGCTATGCTATGTTACATCTTAGAAGCTGGTCTTTTACAAAATTCTGAATACAGTATTTTTAAAAAATCAGTCTAAAAAACTTGAGATTTTGATTATGCTGCCCTATCTCTTACCACCTTACTTCTGCAATATTCCACCAGAAGGAAGACTTCTGAAGACTTTTTTTGAAAAGGTTAATTTACTAAAAGTAAAGTTGTTTTAAAGATAATTCTAAAGAACTTTTAGAAAGAAGAGAGGGAAATTTCTGGGTAGAAGGAAAAAATATTCTTGCTAATGCAGCTCTTTGGTTAGCAGTGTGTGTATTTGGAAACATTGAAAAAGAAGGGTGAGGGTGTTGGGTTTTTTGTTTGTTTTGTTGTCTGGATTATTTTTTGAGGGGGATGGTTTCTGGCTATTATGAGGGATATACTCATATTCATGCTCAGATCCTTATGTTTTCTCTGCCAGTGTCAAAGTACTTTCTATCAACTTCCTTTTCCACCACCTAGGTTTCAGTACATATGTGTTTTCAGACTAGTATTTCCCACTGAATAGCTACTCAGTATATTTAATAAGTGATACAGGGTCCCTTGTTTCATTCATCCTTTTTTAGTCTGCATGTAATCCTAAATCCTAGTTATTAATCAGATCATGCCTTATTTCCCTATAAGACTTTTACATTATGGTCATCAATACTTACTCTTTGAAATCCTTCCTGACAGGAAAAATTACGTTCCACGGGGTTAATGTAGATTAAAATGTCCATGGCAGAACATCTGTGTGAGACTGAGAGATAAACTTTTCTTGCTCAGTAAACAACGCTTGGGAGCACATTCTGTAACAATGCAAATAATTAGAGAATTGCATGAAGAGCTTTTATTCTCCTCCAGAAGAGAAATTAAAAGAAACTACTAGCTCTGGGAAAGGAGTTCAATTCTTTGTAACATGACAAGACACAAAGCTACTCAAGAAAACATAATGATCCCATTTTTAAAACAGCAGAGTGACTTCTAAATATAAAAGTAGTTCATCCCTAAGCATTAAACTATCTAAAAGTGTGAACCAGATTCTGAACATGCTAAATGTTAATGGCAAAGTAGGAGTTTAAGGGAAACTAAAAACCATGGAATACAAAATATCAATAATTGGAGTTGCCTCAGTATCAACCCAAACATCTTTAGCTCTGACAGCAATGAATTCTCTGGTATCAAATAGATTTTTTGTACTTGTCAGTATTAGAGAAAATAATTTTTATGGCAAAATCCTTTAAGAATGTAAAACGTAAAGAATTTAATCTTTCAAATATAAATTGGAACTTGGTATAGAAACAGAAAGAAGAGCTTTATTTGGTACAATAAAATATCAGCTTAATTCTTTGAACTAGAAAAAATAAAAGAAAAAAGAAAAGGAAACCTATACATGCAATAACCTAAAGGAAACAACAAAGGGCAGTGAGCCACATGACTGTATTGTGATCCGTGACACCCATAACATTAGTCTAGACAGCAGACAATAAATGACTAAATATTTTATTCTATGCATCTAACAACAGCAGGCCTGAAAACCTCCAGAGACTTGAATTTGCAGTAAAGGGGAAATATTTCTCATGAATTTTTTTTTATTTTCTTGGGTAGCTTCAATATGATCCACCCAGGAAGTCTTTCCTGGAAAATATCTACATTCTGTTTGCTTCCACCAGCTTGGTGAGATGTATTATGTTCTTAGTGTCAATCTTATGACATGGTTCCTTGAGAAATCTAGTCCGTGACAGCGTGACGCGGATTATGAGGATATCAGGAAGTAAATGTAAAGGTATTATAGAGAATTACCAATGCTAAAGGGTGCTATAAAGGTGATTACTTTGAAGCTCAGGATAAGCTACATTTCTAGCTATCTTTCTTACTGTCCTAGACTTCTAATTTGAAAGAAATGTTTCAGTCACTCTTTGCAAAAGCAGATTTTGAAGCAGCCTCGGGAGAGAGAAGAAGTGCTGGAGCATTTATTACAGTCTGTCCAAGAAATAACAGGGTTAATAATGTTTGATAAGCCTACGCAATGTAAAGAGTGAAAAGAACTGATGCATTTTTAAAGGGATTGTCAGTCCCACTTGAGGCAGGCGCAATAGTCACCCAGAGAACTCTGTCAGTAAGCAATGTCATTAATAATGATTCATGGATATGGATAATCACAACAGCTGTGTCCTCACCTTTAAGTACCTCATACAATATTTAGAAAGTGCTGGGAGATATTGCAGCAGGGAAGCAACTAAATTGCTAGGAGGCAATACTGGTTTAAATTGTTTAATGTTCCCCCTTGAAACTGGTATACCGATTTTTCGGAGTGAATCTCTCTTCTTCCATCTCTCTCCAATAAGCCTGTGGCAAGCAAAATGAGCAACATGCTAATCGTCTAGTCAGTGAAATCTTACAATGGTGTGATATGTTGGCATCAACACAAATATATATCATCAGCTTATGAATAAGTTGCCACCAATCGTCCTTCCTCCATTAACATAGAATAGAAACATACGGAGCAGTTTCCCAGGAACATCTTGAATTTTAAAATTCATAAGTATTTAATGTTCCTTTTTTTTTCACTCTGAACTGTTTTAGCTCAAAAACATGAATTCATTGTTTTCATGAAATAAGATGTATTTCATCATCAGACTCAGCAAAAATAACCTATCTGCATTCTCATTATTCTTGAAAACAGGACAAATGTCTAGTAAAATATTCCTCTTGTCCTCTTTAAGGACTATAAAAAATGAGCTCTAAAATTACAAAGTAAAACTGCTTAAATGTTAACAGTATTGCCAATATTGCAATGATCAAAAGAACATAGTGAATATTTCGTAGGAGAGAATCACCATAAGGTGGGTCCATGCACAGCTCCTGGACCCTTCCCATCCTAATTTACTGAATGACTGAACTTTGGCCCCAGAGCTCACTCGTGGATGGCATGCAAGCAAATACAAACACAAAAATGTTACAATTTCCTAGTTTTTGTAGCAATTCAGGACCATCTTCACGCCAAGGTCTGATTTAATTTACCAGTATATATCTCAGAAAGTATCCTAAGCGCACTACTGGTGCTTCAAGTCATGGGCCACAGGCTCTACACCTTCTCAAATTGTGTTCTTCTTCTGCTGGTCCTCAGTGCAGTAAAACTGACAAACTTTTGCATTGTCACTGTTGGCTTTGCATTAACAATGCATGGCTGTCACAGGCAGAGTGGGAGCTTCAGACAAAGCTGATTAGAGAAATCCTTCCATTGAGTCACAAGGTACAGGAAGGACCCCCTTGCTTTCTAAACTCTTTCACAGAGAGTCGCCTGGGTGTGGATCCAGTCCTAGACCCAGACTTAGTCAACAGTTTATGTCTAAAGAATTATACAGGCATAACTGAACCTTTATACAATATACAGGATTAAGCATGGCAAACAAATATATTTATGTAAATATAATAAATAATTTATTTAAATTGATTTAAATAATTAAAATTATCAGCCAAAAATACCTTAATCAGAATTATTCACTATGCAGTACAAATATTTGTAACTACTAGGAGAGCATAATGTGTTTTGAAGCAATTTTGAAGCAATTAGATAAAAGCAATTATAGTGACACTGTTATATTTAAGCTAGCAAAAGAATTATTAAGTAGAGACTGATGGTATTTACCTGACTGATGATACCAATGCCTGTGGGCAAATCTCTTTCTCTCAGTCTCAAGGAGTAACACTGAGGGGCATCCCCACTCAAGGGCAGGATCTTCACACACCTTAGGGAGGCATGCTAGAAGTCCTCACAGCGTAAAAGTGGGACTGGCCTTTTATAGTATAAAGTGATTGTCAGTCATATGTATTTTTTAGATTATGTGTTGTCAGCTTTACACAGCAATATATGCTTTGTGCTGAAAAAGGTGTCAGCAGCTCTTTGCTTCATTCTGACTCTCCCCTCTCTATCAGGGCCTGCACACTCTTGCTGCTTCCTGAGTCAGTCAGGAAGCACCTGTCTTGCATGTCCTCATGGTGGGTCTGATAGTTGGTCAAGCTTGTCTCAGCATTCTTCGACACTAAAAGCAGCAGAAAGACCTTCCTTGCTTGACCTTATCCCTGATCGGATCCTGCTTGCTCCACCAAGCAGCAGACCCTCCTTGTTCAAGCCATCACTGAAAACTTGCAAAAAGTGTGCCGACCCACTCTTAAGGTTAAGGAACATGATCAATTTCAAGCTGTTGCCAAGCTGTTGCATCCCTGCTTAGGCAGGCATAGCATGGCATTAATGGTGTGCAGCAACAGCAGGGTGACTGCTATGAAGAAGGATTCTTTCACCCTGGCACAGGCCTCCTGCACTAGAGCCAATCCAGCAGCAAAAGCTGAGTGACTCTCAAAGTGATGATTGGAAACGCTGCTTTGTGGATCAGAAAAATCACAGAAGTAACTCTGCCAACTATCCTACCTCTAACTACTTCATGCCTTTAAGTAATATTCTGCACCAGTAGCTGGAACACCGATTCTGTCAGTGCTGATTAACACCAGGGGCATTATTGCCAAGTGATTCCACTCTCCCTAGCATCTAGTTGTGTAAGAGCTTGGAATGACACACCTAATCAGAGCATGCTGTTTAACAGTTGGAGCTCATAGATGTACATATCTGGCGATGCCACGTAGTCTCTCCGTAACTATTATTCATGTCTACTGAGCACTCACTGTCTTCCCACCTCATTCTTTTGCCATTTTCATACAGGCATAAACAATTCTTTCAGTCAGTATGAAAACTTTGATACAGAGAAAACACAAATAGAAGTGGCTGTTATTAAGAAACAAAACAATCTTCTGGGGAACCCAATTAGACTGCTTTTCATGGGCCAGTCTTCTACACTATGCTTTGTTTATGGAATCCATGGAAACCTCTATACTAAGTGGTATAAAGAATAATAGTTGTTAAAGCATCTATTTCATTTTGATCCATAAAATATTATAAAACATTGCAACCTGTATTTTATTTTCCTAGCAAATTCAATTTTCTACAAAACATCTATTGGGAGTCTAAAAGGTAGTACTCGTAAAGATACAAACCCTAGTAAAAACACAAACCTGTGCAGCTCATATTTCAGCTACCAGCATTTTCTGAGAGAGGAAACCCAAAAATTACCGAAAAAATAGTTCATTCACCAAATAAAATTAATAACTCTGCCATTCTCTTTCTTGAAATCTTGTTCAGTATCACAGAACCACAGAACCACAGAATAATTAAGCTTTGAAAAGACCTCTGGAGATTGTTCAGTTCAAGAGCTCTTCTCAAGCAAGGTCAAATACATCAGGTTGCTCAGTGTTATGTCCAGGCAGGTTTTGAGTATTTGCAAAGATGGAGACCCCACAACCTCTCTAGAAACCTATTCCAGTATTTTAACACCCTCACACACAAAGAGAAAAGTGTTTTATTTTCTTATGTTTATGTGCAATTTCCTATATTTCAGTCTTATTATTAAATAAATAGTTGTGGGTTCAAATTATGGTACTCATTTTCATCTGTGACTGACATGGACATTCAAACTTCCACTTGCAGAAATGAAAGTCAAATTCATTGCCACCAAAACTTTGAATATTTTTCATTATTGAGTTTTTAATTGGATTGATAACCTACAGGGTAACCAAGGGCAGAAATTTATCCATTGGCATAGGATTTTTGTCTGCTTTTGAGGCAAAGATCAGTGAAATAAAGTAGCTCTTTAATCACACTTCTTATTAGTTTTGCCTCAAAAGAGGACAACAGACAGTTGGCTAATTCAATGTCATGAGACAAAATGCACACATGCCCTATGCTGAAGATGAGCCAGCTGTCACAATCAGCTGCACCAGGCAGGTTTCCAATTTATGAAGTGGAACATTTAACATATTGGTTCACAACACCTACCCTCTTGCCAATCATGTGAAAACGAAATTAGCTATGGTCAATTTAGCTATGAGCAGAACATAGAAGGATAATCAGCCACCTTATTTAGCATTATTTCTTTGTCCCCAAGAGTGTACACATCCCATGCCTGTTGAATTATCAAAGGGAAAACACATTTCATTACTAATTTTTGGAAGGCGGAAAATAATCTACAAAATTTTAAATTGGACCACCTCAAAGTCAGGATAGAAAAACTGTAAGGTCTTGAAATGTAAATATAGCATTTAAAATTCAGAAGGAAATGTTAAAGCTCATTGCCATCAGGATTTAAATTTTCTTTGCTGGTCTGCTTTTAATATTTTTTCTCTTGAAGATACCTTGTTTAATACTGCAGAAATTAGCTTCACAGAAATAAATGGTCAAAAGCATTAAGACTAGTTAGTCATCTAAATTCTGTTCTATTCTATTCTATTCTATTCATCTACTTCATTTATGAGAATTTACTTGAGTAAAATGGTTTCACAGAATCACTGAATGGTTGTGGTTGGAAGAAACCTCTGGAGACCACAGAGACACCCTGCTAAATCACATTCTCCTGGAGTTGGTTGCACAGGACTACATCCAGGCAGGTTTTATATCCAGAGAAAAAGACTCCACAACCTCTCTGAGCAGCCTCTTCCAGTGCTCTGGCATGCTCAAAGTAAATAATTTTCTCATAGTCATTGGAACATCCTGTGTTTCATTTTTTGCTTATTGTCCTGTCACTGGATACCACTAAAAAGAGTCTTCACTGGACACCACCAAAAAGAGTCCCATCTTTAAGATGTTTCACAGAATCACAGAATATTCTGAGTTGGAAGAGACCTCCAAGGATCATCAAGTCCAACTCTTAAGTGAATGTTCCCTACAGAGATAAAACCCACAAACTGTTGAAATTATTAGCACCATGATCCAACCACCTGATCTTATCTCAGGATCAGTTGTATGCATACAGATAAGATCACCTCTCAGTCATCCCTTCTTCAGGATCAACAGTCCCAGCTACCTCAGTATTTCCTCACAGTAGAGGTGCTCCAGGTCCCTCATCATCTCTGCAGCCTTCCTCTGAACCCTCTCCAGAAGCTCCACAGCTCTCTTGTACAGAGGAGCCCAGACCTGCACACAGAACCCCACATGTGGCCTCATCAGAGCAGAGTAGAGGGGCAGGATGACCTTCCTTGACCTGCTGGCCACAGTCTTCCTGATGCAGCCCAGGATGCTATTGGCCTTGGCCCACCCACCTTCCTGTCCACTCATGTAACCCACACTTCCTGAGCTTACCTGTTGGAACCCTGGGTTCAGAGAATTTAGATTTCTGGGATATAGTAATATACATGTAACAAGATGGAGGATTTTGGATGTAGGTTAATTCTTCTTCCTTCTTCTTCTCAAGTCTGGGTGATCTAGTATTGGTTCAAAAAACCCTCAGTGTAGAACATGAATGATTAGTTATTGGATTGTAAGCAAAAATAAATTAGTTGGCATTCCATAATTGGGTTGTTTGGGCTTTAAAAGGCCTTGGAAGATCGGACTCGGGGGCCATTTCCACCTTGTTAACTTAGAGGCACATTCCGTGCAGCTGTGCCATAGATAAGAAATAATAAACATCGAATCTGAAGAAAAGCTCAGCATCTCCTGCATTTCAATCCAAACTCTGAGTAAAAGAACCAAGAAACAGAGGCAGAGAAAGAAAGGAACAAAACTGAGAGTTTTAATACTTACCTATGAGGATGTTATGGGAGACAGTGTCAGCAGCCTTGACATCCGCACATCCACTGCTCTCCCCTCATCAGTCATGTCATTCCATCACAGAAGTCTATCAGAATGGTCAGGCATGATTCCCCCTTAGTGAATCCATTTGACTACTCCTGATAACCTTACTTTCTTTCGCATGTTTAGAGAAGACATTCAGGAGATATTTTCAACATCTTTTGGGGATGAAGGGGACAATGGAGAGACAAGTTTTGTTTGTTCATTTGTGGGGGAGTTTGCCCCTGTGGTTCTTTTCCTCTTCATCAGCACAAGATGACACAATAATTCTATTTCATAATAATTGAAATTCAGGCAACTAGATGAATTGACATAATTTTACAAAATAATGTAATTTTGTAAAATTAAGATTAAGTACTAAGACTCTAAAATGCCAGATAAAAAGGCAGTCCAAGGTCTACTGATTTAAGTATCAGGAGAAAATTAACAGAGACACACCAAAAAGCAGGAAATTGTATAGCAATAATAAAGTTACTAACAATAGGGAAATAACTGCAGGTCACAACCTGCTCTTCATTAAGTGCTCCATTTAGGCAGAGTTGAAGGGAAAAAGAAATGCACAGGAGAATATGAAGTTCATTCATTTCAGGTTAATTCTCTTTTTTTCATCTTATGATTCACTTTTAATTCCATTGGGGTAATAAAGTTGTGATATTTAACTCCAGGGAAGAACTATGAATTACTGGGGTGTTGTAGTGGGTTCGGTTTGTAACCAGGCGGAAACACCAATTTAGTGTAGTGGTTTGGTCCAAAATACTCATTAATGTTTACCTTCTGTGAGATAAGAATTAGGAGAAAAACAAAGCAGGCATTAGACTTGAAAGAATATAAAGAAGTTTATTAACAGACCTAAAAGAGGGAAAAAGAAAAAAATAAAATCATACCACAACTTCAGAACTCTTCTCCTCCCCCCACCTTTCTCCCTTCTCCCACTGACAATGTAAAAAGACAGCCCTTGAGATGTTCAGTCTGTTTACCAATTCTGTAATAGCCTTGTTCAGTTCATTTAGGAAGAGGAGTCTCTCTTGCTCATGCTATGAACACATTATCACAACGAGACAGCCGCCGGGTTGGTTCTCTGCTCTCATCGTGTGAGAGTCCCTTCCCACGACTTGCAGCTTTTCCCACAACTGCTTTCGAGAGTCCAATCTTGAGCTACGGGGGTGCAATTTTAAGGTTGAGCCGTTCAGAAACAAAAGTTCTCTTCACCCATCTCTGGGAGCATTTCATCTCTAAGAATAGAGGCCCTTCTCCTTCCCTGGGAGCAAAGGGTCCTCCTCATCTTCATCTCTAGGACTATCTCTGGGAGCATCTCTAGGAACTGAGGTTTTCTCCTTTCCCATTTGGAGCAAAGGTCCTCATCGCTTCCATCTCTCCCTGTTCAAACTTCTCATGAAATTACAGCTGCGTCAGCATCTGCCTATCTCAGCGCAGGTGCTTTTGCTCACAAGTACAAGTTGAACACTCCACCCCCCATGCCTTCATGAAATTACAGCGGGTACTCTGATATATCATAGTTTGACAACAGAATTTCAGCTTTAAGCATTTCTTCTTTCTCCTCCCTCAGGTTTTCAGCTCTTCACAGCACTAAAAGGATTAATCTCACCCAGGCCTTGCAGCTGGAATTTCGCTTATCGCTGTTGGTCACATGATCTGTTCTGGACAGCGGGCCAGCTTTTGGCTGAATCTTGGCCGCACTGGAGAGGGGGAGCCGGGCTGCTCTGTCTGCACAGAGCAGAGCTGTGGGGTGGGTTCTGCAGGTGGAACAGGGCCCATCGGCTCCAGGATGGCCGTGTCCCGGCCCGGCCTGGCCCGAGCAGAGCCTGGCCCGGGCCCACCGGGCCCCCGCACGGGGCCCCGCAACCACCTGCCCCAGCGCCGGAAACGAGACAGAGCTCTGCCCGGGGTTTGTCTATTCTTAAGTGTGGATCACAGAGGCGGTCAGAATTTAAGTGGCTTAAAAAATCATCCATATTCAAACTGGCCATCTGATATGTTCTGTCAGGTCATAGAGGAGCTGTAAGCACCCCTTTGCAAGAACATCAGTTCCAGAACTATGCTTTGCTAACCCATGACAGGTGTTTTGTATGACCTTAGTAGATACACAGAATGACAGAATCACTTATTTAGGAAAACACCTCTGAGAACATCAAGCCCAACATTTGACCAAACTTGTCAACCAGACCACTGCACTATGTGCCACGTCCAGTTGCTTCTTGAACAACTCCAGAAAGGTGAATCTATCACCTACCTGGACATTCAAAGGTTTAACAGCCCTTGCTGTGAAAAAATTCCTTCTGATGTCCAGCCTGAACCTCCCCTGGCACATCCTGAAGGAATTTCCTCTTGTCCTGTAATTTATTACCTGGGAGAAGAGAGTGAGTGCCACCTGGCCTAGTCTCCTTTCAGGTGGTTGTAGAGAGTGGTAAGGTCCCCCCTGACCCTCCTTTTCTCTAGGCTAAACAAACAGCTCCCTCAGCTGCTCCTCATAGGACTTACCCTCTAGACCCTTCACCAGCTTCCTTGCTCTTGTCTGGACTCACTTCAGCACCTCAATGTCTTTCTTGAAGCTAGAACTAACTACCTTTTTTTTACATTTATTTAATCCCATTTTGTTCATCTTTTTGTTATGTTAGATGAATAATAAAGAAAGTCTATACTAATTGAGCAAAATAGTTCTTTACAAAGACATTACTTGCAATGAATCTTTGTCATCACATGTATCAATCACTATTATAAATGGTACAGTGAACTTACAGACCTGTCTTAAACAAAATAAATTATTCTCAAAAAGAATTGCGAAATATGGGGAAACACTCTCTCTTACATTCAGTTTGACTCTGTATATTTTCTACATCAACACACAGAAATCTTCTCAGGTCATCCCTGAACAAGTACAGTGCAAAGTACTATTCAGAAAGAGCTTACCATTCTGCAACAAAACTTTCATTTGCTTGTTAGCAGAAATGGAGTGAACACAAAGAATAGAAGTTTCATTATTTATTTATTCATTATTTCTGGATAAAAGCTAGAACCTAGTTTTTCCTCTAAGCCATTGAAACTTCATTGATGTTAAAAGGTTATGTGAGTTAGGCAGAAGAAAATGAAGTTGTTACTTTTAAATGCTGGGGTAATGGAGCCAAACTTTCTCTCAGAAACAGTAAAGAAATGTGTTTCTAAGACCTTGACACTTAAATCTTTTGTATGATCTGTGGTTTTCCTTTTCTTTACCACTATCTATTAGTGTGCCAGGGTTTATTTAGGATTTCTTTTTCTAACTGAACGGATACACATATATAATTAGACCTGATGTAAGCTTATTGGTCTACTTAGACAAAACCACTTTTTCTTCTCTCAGTCATTATCTCTCAGGTGTAACAGCTTCAGATTTTTTGGGGTGCTTTTGTTGCTACACCAAGTGCTTTACAAATCAAAAGTAACAGACTTACAAATTTTCTGTACCATGACTATTTCAGACCAATAATACAATAGACCAGATCCACGTTTAATTTTAAGCATAGATCAAAATTATATTAATATCAATGGCATGCATTACGTAATGTAAATAATAAACCATTGGTTTACTGAAATGGGATTTGATTTACTATTCAAACTTCTATTAACGTGTATAGAGGCATCTCTCTTCTATAGAGACATGGACCATACCCAGCTACCAGTACTGTTCACAGCATGGTGTATTAAATCTTCAAGAGAAGTACTTGTCACCATAGGAATTTGGCAGAAACAGTCTGAATATGGAGAAAGGAAAAGAAAAACAAGGAATATCAACAATGTTGTACTAAAGTGGTCGACAGGGCATAACTGGTCAGAGGAACACCTAAGGGTGTGGGAATACTGAGTGGACCACTGGAGTTTTTCTCATCTTTACAGCTGAGATGAGACGGGGTGTCTGTTATGCCCTTTGTTGTAACCAAGCAGCTACTCTTTGCAGTTCAATGGGTTATGGTCCTTTTTGACTGGTAGTGCTCAGGATAAAGGAAGGGACACAGCAGCAGAACAGAGCTTAACAATGCAGGCACAAGACAGGGTTGCAGAAGTCTTCCTGTGACTGCTTAGCTGATGAGGAGATGAAGGAGTGAGGGGAAAAATAAATTTCCTTCTGACATTTCTGGATAAAATAAGGCTGAAACTGTGGAGTGTTGGGGTGGCTCAGCCTACTCTCAGGCTGAAACCATCAAATGTCAGTCAAACCAGGGCCATCCACTGGGTGGATTTCCCCACCCAGGACAGTGGATCAGAAGGCGGACCAGAAGAGATCACTGAGGCCTGGGTTTCCTCCCCCTCGGTGGCTCCCAATCTTAAATTATCTCCCCCTGTTCCAGAAAGTTCTCCCTTTCTTAGTTATTAATTGGCTCCCTGTTATGACTCCTGCCTCTCTGTTTTCCCCATTTGTTCTGAAAAATTGTATCCTCCCCTCTGCTTGTACCCCATTGGTTGTTTTCTCTTTCCCTGCCTTGTTCCACCTCCCCATAAAGGGGGCTAGCCCGCTTCTTCTCGAGGCTTTTTTTCCGGTTCCTGGACCCTCCTGCAAATAAACCTGTTGGAACCCATACCAGAGGCCCCTCCCGCCTTCTTTGCTTTCCGGACTAACGCGGGTCTAATCCATCGGCCGCCTGACGTGCTTCCTCTGAGGAGGAGCCAGCGCACGCACCCATCTCACGCTGATTCCACTGAGCCGTCCAGAGAGGACGCTGTGGAGGCCAACGCTGCGTCCCCTCTGCCCGAGGGCGCGCCGGGGCTTGTGATTACAAGCCCCCGGTTGCATTAGTGGAGTTCCTGTAGGGAACCAGCAGCAGGGAAGTTTTCAGCTTGGGGGGGACCTCACACAAAGATGTGTGATTGATCTGTTCCATGCAATACAAATGTTTTGCATCAGGAAAGGTACCAAAGGGAGAAAGGGGAAGAGCCTCAATACTGCAGATGATACAGACCTCAAGTGGCCCTTCAGCTGCGTCATGGAGTAATGCATCATGGAGTATATTTCTTTAGCAGCTTCAAGAGTTTTCAGAATTCCAGTACAAGCTGTTACAAATCACACTATAATCAATAAAAGAGTTTGAAATTATAACCTTTCTTTGAGTTTGGAGTGAAGTATCTCCTGGTAGAACGGTCAGACTTTCAATGAATGAGTAAACCACAACTAGAAAATATTCCCGCCATTTTGATACTGAAGAAACTCAAGCCTATTCTGAGGATGTTTTGGTAAATGTTAATATTAAGCCATCAGTTGGGTCTCTGTGTGTGGCATTTGCCATTTGTGTGTGGTAGCCATGAGTAGATGTGGATCTAGTCTTGGTTCAAAAACTGCAATATTTTCTTTATTGATGATTGTTTATTACTTTTTGCAGTTTATACATACTACTCATTGAAATCTGCTAGATTTCAAGACAAACACCAGTGGAATGAGTTCCAACTTTTCTGAGATTGCTACCTCATATAAGTGAGGCCCATATTTAATAAATTCAATTTCTACTTTCAGAATTCATGAATTCTGAGAAAACAGGCAAGTCAGAAAAAAAAAAAAAAAGTGTTTTTCTGTTCTGGCTGGAGCAGAAGGCACACTTGCTGGAAGTGGTAGCATGTCTATTGCCTTGTGGTGGAAGAAGGTTGGAAGGACTTTCTGTGAAGCTCCATATGGATGCCTGCAGGCCCACTTAATCAGAACACTCATCTTCCAAGATGCTTTCCACTGCCAGATCTTTCAAGCTGTCAGGCCCTGCCAGCACCATTCTGCCCAGCATGGGGACACCACTGAAATTCAGGCTGGCCACAGCTGCCTCCCATGCTTCACCTGTGGCTGTGAGTACATGCTGGCTCCATGGCAAACATTCCCTGTCTGTGCCTAAAACTGCTCAGCCACACAGCATGTGTCCCTTTCTTCTGTCTCCAAGCATATGGATTTTTGACACTTTCAAGAGGTTACTTCCCTAGCTAGCTCGAGTGTTCTATGATGTCAGAGTCAGATAATAGAAACTAATAATAATTTTTAAATAAAAGATCTCACAAAGAAGTTTGTTCCAGTACCCATAATGCTTCAATTTTTTTATTGCTTAAAGATATGGTTTCAAAAATATGTCTAGCAGAAGAAATATGTCTTGCCACCTTAATTATAAACATGTTGGAAAAAATGTGTCCGGGAACTTCTCACTCTCCTTGTAAATGAACTTAGTCTGGACTAGACTGTCACAAAACACCTAGGTTTGAGCTCAGTTGCAATGCCACCAGCTAATTACACATCTTTCAGTTATGCTTTTTATAAAATTATCTGACATTATTTCACTGTCAGTTACATGTTATGACATAATATAGCTATGACTTGTCAGCAGAGAAGACAGCTAGAATCACTCACTTTAATGAAAGGCAGAATAGCTCGCATTTTTTCCCAGAAATGTTAAATTTATGAAAATTGACCTTGAATTAATTGGACATGAAATCCATCTCAATGGAAAGATTATTATTACATTGTATTACTTGTTAAATCACTATTTTTTCTTTTTCCTTGTACAGTGTTCTTTTTTCCTTCTGCTACCTTTTTTTTTCCCGCAAAGACGAATGAAGTGACAATCACTTTTGAATTGCTGAGAGCTATTTTCATGTTACCTGGAGATTTCAGCAGTGACACCTTGCTTATACAGGCAGTGCTCATCATCTATTGGCAGAGTGTCAACTGAGAAGCCACACTCATCATTACACGAAGTATTCAGCCTTTTTAAGGGAAATCTTTTTTTGGCTCTCTTTTTGGAATAGGTAGTGCTAGAGCAGAAGACCAGGAAGGGGAAATATCTGCATGTCAGCTCTGAGGACAGCTACTAGAGTTGGCCCTCTTGAAGGCTACGAGCCTGGGAAGAGCACCCTGTTGCCCTATTCTTCTTTTTCGAAAATAATAACAACATTATTAGGGAACAGCACAAATTCAGGACACTAGTGCACAAAAGAAAAAGGAGCTATCAAACCAAAACCAGGCTTCTTTTATGCTTATTGATTTCTCTTGTCGAAACAAAATGGAGCACAAAAACTACTGCTTTCAATACCTTTATGTCATTTTTTTGACAGTACAAGCAGAATCTCTCTCTAATGGTGTTACAATCAATTAATTTTCTGCTTCTGTTATGACAGAAAAATTCTTTTGTTTGCATTCATAGCAAACGTGCTGATATTTCAAATATGCCTAGAATTCAGATGTTTGAAAGATCTCTATTTAGATTACTTTTTTAAAGCCTAGTGAAAACTAAAAAAAAACATTCCTCACAACAAATGCCTAAACAAATCACATAAAGAGTAATGTTCATAAAATAACTAATCATATTTTCATCTGTTCTTTTTGTGGCATAAAGCAAAGGCCATAGAAATCTAAGGAACATATTTTGCAATTAGTTCAATTGATTTTAAAACAAGGTTTGCTTACATGAAAAGGGTAAATCTGATACTAATCTGAATTCTACTACTATATAAGTATTCACAGTATTTAGTCCAGAGATAATTGTGTGACTTAGACAATGTGGGAACTTTGTGGTACATTAACTGTCATGTATCCAAGGACTGCAAAGTGCTAGAACTCTACATCCACAGAATAGCCCCATTTTTATGTCCCCACTAAAGCTGAATGGATTAATATCTTGTTTGTGAGGAAATAACACATCTGTTTGTGCAAAATGAGCCATTCGGAATTGGACTCTCATAACAATTTGAGGCAACAAACACTGTAATGCCTACTCACTTCCTGAAGACAGGAGTGAGAGGCCTTGGAGCAAATAAGCTACTGAGATTGTGGGCAATTTAGAAAGGTTTTACTGCAGCCAAACATGAGATTTAGAGACAAGATGGATTCCAGGAGTCATGTTGGGTCAGCTCTCTTACTGAAGTGACCCCCATTTTAAACTTAACTTGATAAGGAATTTCATAAGCTGCTGTACTGGTTTTGGCTGGAGTTGAGTTAGTTTTCTTCACAGTAGCTGGTATGGGACTGTGTTTTGGATTTGTGCTGTGTTGATAACGCATGGATGTTTTTGATATCACTGAGCAGCACTTGCACAGAGCCAAGGCCTTTTCTGCTCCTCACTCCACCCCACCAGTGAGGAGGCTGGGGAGGCACAAAGAGCTGGGAGGGGACACAGCCAGATCAGCTGACCCAGCTGACCAAAGGGACATTCCATACCATATGGCATCCTGCTCAGTAATAAAACTGGCCATGAGGAAGGTCATCTGTGGCTGCCAATGTTTGGGGAATGCTTGGGCATGAAGCCATGAGCAATTGGGGTTTTTTGCGTCACTTATCTTTCTTGCTTTAATATATTTTCTCCTTAAAAATTTTTCTGTGGTTTCTGATATTTTGGTTTGTTGGGGGTTTTTTCAATTAATTAATTGTCTTTATCTCAACCTACAAGTTCTCTCATTTTTGCAGTTGAATCAGCAAGTGGCTGTGTGGGGATGAGCTGCTGGCTGGGGCTAAAACACAACAGCTGCATTGCACTAATCAATAGATTACTACTTTCCTAGGAAAGGTTATCTTCAATGCCATATTTCCCTTGAATTGTAAAGGAAATTTCAGACAGTACAGTCAAGGCTGTTTCTTACAGAAATTCCTTGTAGGAGTTCAGACAGACAAAGAGGCATACTTCAGTCCAGAGGTTCAGATATTCAGAAGTAGCTCTCCCATTAAAAAAGCCACTAAGATATAGCACTGAAATCTAATATTAAAGACATTACATTGTTGGTTTAGATTTCACAGGAATTATATTTAATCAGAAAAAGATTGCAGGCCAAAACAGACTTTCTTAGCTCTCTCCTTAGCTGAGCTATCCTTAAGTCATCTACCTTCAACTAAAGTTGCAGTACTTTAGCTTTTCTGGAATAATAGCTTCTAAAAAGTGTTCTTCATTTGGTGATATTTGTGTATAATGCAATTGTCTAAAAAGAAATTTTAGTACAAAATTATTGAAATACAAAGCTTGGAAACAATATGATGTTTTTGCATCCCCAGCTATATTCTCACTGCAAGAAAACACTGATCTAATCTATATTTTTAGTGTGTGACTTTCTTTTCTTACTTTCAACATTTAAAACCATTTGCTTTTCAAATTATTCTTAGCAAGGCTTAAAATATTGTTTTGTAATTTCTCGCCTAAGGATTTTTTTTTACCAAGTCATAAATGTAAGTGGAAAACATACAGCAATAATAAATTTAGGATGAAAGTCATAAAGGAAAAACAATATTCAAATTCAGATTTGCCCTACAGTTATAATTGTGGTGTAATTTGGTATCAGAGCAAGGCCAATGTACACACCCAATGCACTAAGTTATTATTTGCCTGGTCCAGGAACTCCCCAGATGGTCTCTGCATAGAGACTGAATAGATATAATGGACTGGCTCAAGATAAAAAAAGGTGATTAAGATACTTCCCAGCCTCCTTCACAACAAAGTTTTTGACTAATTGCTGCAGGATCTCTAGAGTTGGGAATTTTGGAAAGGTCTAGAGATTTCCCGAGGCAGTTTCTGCTGTGCATAAACCAATTGTTATGTTTAAATATGTAGATCTCCTGGGTGGAGACTGGGACTATCACAGAGAATCTCAGGTGATTCCAAATTGTAGAACCAGCCATATTGTACATAACAGTAAGTACAAACTGTTACCACAGATGCAGCATCATAAAATAAGTCCTTTGTACGTCGATAAGATAGTTAGGATATATTAAGATCAATACAATCAATAATGAAGGATTACAGGTGTTGCTGAAGAAGTTATGTAGGACCTTGGGCAGCTGGAGTACAAAAACCAAGTAGAAAACTGATTCAGGACATCTATCCTGATTAAGCTAAAGATGTTACAAGGACTACTGCAACAGAGATTTCTATTACTATCCAGACAGCAAACAGTCATTATTTTTTAGAGATTTGGTCTTCTGTGTGAGCACTGTCTTATGCAAAGAGGAGTTCTTAGCAATTTCTCTGTGTCTTCACCGCAGTATAGAGTTTAGGAAGATGAAAACCTAAATTTCACTTCTGTTCACTTGAAAAAAAAGATTGAATAAATGAAATAACTGAATAAATGAAATAACTGAATAAATGAAAAAGAAGACTAAAAAACAAAAAACTCTACCTTGGACTGCCTGCCATTTCATATTTTTTCTAGAAAGCTATCTTTATGATTAAATGCATTTTCTGATTATAAGAAGCCTTCAAAATTCACTACCTTTATTTTATTTGAACACTCCTTGTTAATACAAATATAATAAAAAATATAACAAAGTTAAATTCTTTTATAATAGCTCACATTATGATAAATGTATGTTATAGGAAATTTTATAACAACTTGCTTCAGAGTTCAGGTGACTTCAGTTAATCCTTCAAACATTGCTACTTATGGTATTCTAGCTGTAAGGCACATGAAAAGAGAGAGGGGTCTGTCATTTCGTTGACCTTTGCAACAACTGGATAAGCTTTCATCAACTTTCTCATTAGCTACATCTGACTGACTAG
The DNA here is from genome assembly GCF_017639235.1 of Corvus kubaryi. Lineage (NCBI taxonomy): Eukaryota > Metazoa > Chordata > Aves > Passeriformes > Corvidae > Corvus > Corvus kubaryi. Next base: position 11,738,261 of record NW_024580666.1, on the reverse strand, counting down.
GTTAACCCAGACAGAGGAGCAAACGCCAATCAGGTCATTTGCATGCTATATCAATGGCATTCATAAAACACCATTTGGCATTCCTATGGGAAGTATAATAGCACAATCTGAGAGCTTTTGCTTTCACTTGTTGTTGCAAAGTAAATGGCATTGTTTACCTTTAGGGATACCATTTGTTTATAATCTTCTAGGAATGCAAATCATAACTGCAAAAGAAAGAAATATGCCTCTGGATGATCTGTGAAGGAAAATAAATTAACTGAAGAAAGAAGGTCCAAAATTTATTCTAACTCACCTAAAAATTTTGGTTAAAATATCCACGTTGAACAAATCTCCAAAGATCAAGCAATGTGTCCTACCTTGGTCAGAGGCAATAAAAGCAGGCAATTGTTTTTGAGATCAAAAGCTCATAAAAACACAGGGTGAGAGGTAGCTCATTGTATATTATATGCAGTCATTATATAACCAAATGTTAAAATGCAGCCTGTAAGGGTTTTTTTTTTATATTATTATTATTATTATTACAGCACTGGGTATAATTTCACAATCTCAGGAGCAAAAGTTTGACAGACTCAGTTCTATCCCTGGTCCTTTTCCCCTAAAATAGTGTACAAGCTGTAGCAAACTCTGCTTTATCATACTTCATTTCCACTCATTTATGAGTTCAGAGATGCTGCCCGGTGTGAGAAAATTGAAGGAAAAAAAAAGTCTTTTATTTCCTTTCTTTCCTTCCTTCTTTCTTTCTTTCTTGTACACCTAAATTAGGAAGTACTAGAATATAAATAAATATGTATTTTCAGTTGGAATTACTCAACTCTGTGCAATCTAAAATTGTCTTACATTTCTTTGTGATATTCAAGCAGACCAGAGAGCACCACCAGCACTCACTGTTCCTGTTCAGACTTTCCTGAGGCCTCCGCAAGCCCTCCGTGTATGAATATATATCTATATATATATATGTCTATGCATGTGTATATTTGGCATATTCCTTGTATAACCATGACATGTAACTGCATCTGGGAGATTAGTAGTGAATGGAATGAGTCATTTTTTCTCATTATGGACCTTGCAAAACATGTTATGGATCTTTCCCTTCAAGGAAAGCTATTTGTAAACACTGTCATCACTACATTCCACAGGTGCATTGCATTTACCACGAAACCACACTGTGCCTTGGAATGTCATCTGCGTATACATAAATAGAAATTCTGTGCCTTTTAGACTGTGCTGAATTCAACTGCAGGCGTAACACAGTGTGCTTGAGAGTCAGTTCTAACATGTTATTGTCCTCCACATTTATGCTTTCTACAGGAAAATGATGGGAAGTAAGGATCAGTTAAATAACTCTCGGTTTCCTGCCGTCATGACTTTAAGCCCAGTTGGAGATTAGGCACCACACAGTCAGTTGCTCAACCTTGCCTCCTCCTCCCCCCTAACCCCAGTGGAATGAGGAGGAGAATCAAAGTAAAACTTGTAAGTTGAAACAAGAAGAATTTAATAATTGAAAATAAGTACAGTAATAAGGGTAAATAATAATAAACAAGTGATGCACAGTGCAATTTCTTACCACCTGCTGACCAATGCCATACCTTCCCTTCATCCTTCTTCCCCCACTTTATATACTGACACAATGCCATATGGTCTGGAATATCCATTCGGTCAGTTTGGGTCACCTGTCCTGGTTGTGTCTCCTTCCAACCTCCCAACCATCCCCAACTTCCTTGCCAGTGTGGCTGTATGAAAAACAGAAAAGGCCTTGGATCCGTACAAGTCCTGCTCAGCAACAACAAAAACATCTCTATGTTATCAACCCTATGTTAAGCACAAATCCCAAGCATAGCTCTGCTCTAGCCACTGTGAAGAAGATTAATTCTGCCCCAGCTAAACCCAGCATATCTGCCTATGATAGCACCTCATCTGATGTTTTCTTCTTTTTCTTTTTTATGAATCTTGAAGCTCTGCTGAAATTATTTACTGCAAGTGTATGAATAAACAAAGTATATACAGAATGAGAAAGTGAAGTTGAAATTAAACTAAATACACACACGTATATTCTAAAAAAAATGTAAAGTAGATTAAGGAGCAGATTAATGTGTTGAATGGAACATAAAGATACTAATAATTAATTGTTGCACATTTATCTGTACATATACTGTGCTGCCTTTTTCCAAATACTGATGTACTTAAGCATGAGTAGGCAAACTCCTGCTTTCTATATTCTCTTTAATACGTAGTACTCGAGCTTTGTAAAAACTGTCATGGAAAACAAAAGTATAAAAGTGCAAAGAAATTTGAGGAAATTCCTGGGAACATGATCTTTTACTGCTTACATAACTTTGAACTGATTACATAGCTACTGAACTTGTCATTTGTAAGCACTATACTAGTGTTTGATAGCTACACTTCTACCAGTCTATGGGTTTCTAATTAGCAGAGGAGTTGTCTTCCTAAATTTAAATTAAATATTTACTGGAGACATTTATACTCAAGTTCTTTCAAATATAGGACCTTGTACTTAATGTAAAGTATGCATATTGATATTTTACTGATTATAGCTATATTTTCATGTTAATTTGAAACCTAGACTCTAGAGATTAAATTAGAAGAATAGATTAATAAAAAGGCATTTACATATTTCACTTACTATTCAGTCCAACTTGTTTTCCGATTAAGTTCCGTTTTTCCTGTATGTCCTTAAGCCTTAGAGGGATCTCTGATAATGGTGTCTGAATGCTGAACACTGCCTTATTCAAATGTGGATTATCTTTGTGACTGCCAGCCACCCCTGTCTCAGTAATTATTGAGATTTTTATAGTTTAACCTGTGCTTCCAAACAGGTGTTCCCTGCAAAGCACAGACTAAAATAACATGTGTAATACTATGCTTCTGATTAGTGTAATTAGTATCTGTAGTATAGAATTTAGAATTTCCTACCATGATGCTGTCAAAAGAAGAAGACTTGGAAACCTCTGTGAAAACATTAGGAAAACACTGTGAAAGATTTCATTATGGATTCAAATTTTAGGGCCTACATTGTATTCATAAAATGCATCTGCTTATATAATTGCTATTTGTTGGGTTTTACACCACTGTCAGACGCAAGGGACATCTGCAGTATATAATAGCATATTTATGCATCAAGTGAAGTTTTGAAAACATGGTCACATAAATAAATTATCCCTCTGAAGGATGAATTAGCATAATTTATATCAACATGCACTGAAATCCATATAATTTTTTTTCTTGTTTAAGTAGAGCAGGTGAATGTTTTCTTGTACTTGTCATGCCAGCATTCTGTTTTACAGAATCAAATCTGTTTTACAGAATAATCACAGCCAAACCAATAAAGATTTTTTCTGTTTTCAATATAAATAAGATTTGGTCTTCTTAATGCTTATCAAAGTGTTTCTCCAGTAATTTTACTTGACAAAATATTTTTTAAAAATTGTTATATAGTTTCCTTAGAAGAGCAAAATATAGGGAATTGTGACATGAAAAATTACAAAGAAGTTGTTTTCCAGGTTTTTTATTGTAAGCCATATTTTAGGCTGGGGGAATAATTGCTCTATACTTAACTTTTCCAGTTTCTGGAAGTCATACTAAAGTAGTCCTGTTAACAGACTGATCTAATGATAACTTCTAACTAGCCAAGCTGAGAGCTGTTTGGCGTTTTGAAGGACCTGAGGAAGATTCTTTCAATGGACAAGGCAGTTCTTGTGACTTCTACACAATTTCACATATTCAGTGTGTCACCTTGCCAATTCAAGACCTCTTGCACAGCTACTCCTTGTGGACTGCTTCTCCCAGCATGACCTGGATGGCCAGAAACCCCGTGGGAAAGGCCAGCTCTTTCAAACTTCCTTGAACGTACAGGAAGTGACTTTGACAAATTAAAATGTACATTTGTAGGCATGTTCTGGGGGTGATGCTTCTATACAAGGAAAGCATGCTTTTTTAGGAAGCAGTTTCATTTGTGGGCACTAAACCACACCAGCAAGAAGGCAGTGGGGGGTCACCTTAACCCAGTGGTGCTTTGTGCAGTCACCAGGTACTAAACCCTCAGTTTTGCCATCAGTTCTGTTTTGTATTGCACGACAGACAGGGTTTACACTCAGAATATCTCTATTTTGTACAAAAGATTGTCTTCTTTCAGGAAAGACTTTGATACTGAAACACAGCTGTCCAATAAGGTTTTGCGCAGAGACGGTGTCCGACAGATTGATTGGCAGAGCTGCGCTACAGCTTTGGATAAAAGGATTCAGTAACGGTTTAAAACATATCAGAATTGCCCTACAGCCACCTCTCCATTGACTGCTGCTCTCTCAGCTAGGCTAACAGCCACTGGGATAATGGACTGTCACAGGCAATGCACAGCACAAACAGCTTTCAGCCGGTATTATCCAGAGAGCTTGGCACTCTGATTACAATGAAATCCTACTAAATGTGAGGCTGACTCCATGTAATACTCCTTTGTAGCGATTTCTTCATGTTCTCTATGGTTCAGGGAGGCCTAATGGTCTCCCTGCACTCCTAAACGCCCTGCACAACACAGAACTTTACCCTGGCACCGGGAGTACTTCCTCTCCCTCCTTCTTCCCCTGTTTAACTACCTTATCCCAAAGGTGCTACCTCCACCGCTGATGGACTCAGCCAGCAGTGGGTCTGTCCTGGAGCCAGCTGGCAGTGGCTCTGTCAGACCTGAGGGAAGCTTCTGTCATTTCCTCACAGAAGCCACCTCTGGAACTCTGCTCTACCAAAGTCTTGCCACACAGCCCTGACACACTTCTCTCTTGCAGTTCTCAGCATTTATAGTACCATACTTCTGCACTGAAAGTTAAAATTTGGTTGAAAGCTAGGCAAGGGAAGACAAGGCTGATACTGCAATGAGTAAGGGGAGAATAAAAATTCCACTTATGTAGCTTCTGGTACTTAATAATGAAAAAGGCTGCATCTACAAATGACCATCTCGTGCTATAGAAGTGTTTCAACATGTTTTATTGAAAAAGAAATTCTTTTGCTCTGAGTATATAGCTACACCATGTGTTAGTAACTTTATCTCTTTGTGGGAATTTTTTTTCCTAAACAGAAATGATACATAAAGTTCCATTATAGCATAAAAGAGAAACCTTTAATTGGGAAGGCACAGACACAAACCTTTCACTGCCGCAGTTCCCTCATTAACACCCCTGAAAACAGTGTCTATAAATGTACCCCACAATCTAAATTATCTCAGATGCTAAGATGTGCCAGTATATTTTCAAAGTCCACTTCTACCTTAAGAAAAATGCAGCCCTTCAGTACCTTTCAATATCTGTAATTCCACTCCATCTAAATCAGACATACTCTTTCCATATTTGCTAGTTCCATTGAAAAATCCCTTTTATCCACACACAGTTAATGTTGCTCACGAAGCTTAGATAACAGAATGGCAATTTGCTTTTACATTGACAAGATCATATAAACACCCCTCTTTAGTCACAAACATCAGTTCAGATAATACAGTATTATGCTATTACACAATATTTAAAAGGAGAACATAATTGAAAAATTATTGTTAGTCTTGAATGGAAACTATTTGTGCATTTTCAGTTACCAAAGATAGAGTGTTCTTCATGGGGATAAAGAGTCAAAGTATATGCAACATATATATACATATATGTATTTAATTATGACATATTTTCAGTTTTACAAAGCATTCTTAAGATAATTCCAGTGTTCATCTCTCAGACTTGCATACATACCCAGTTACTCTGGGAGCAGAATAGCTCAGAGCCCAGAATGACCACTTGTAATGGAAGTGTACATACCTTCACCTCTGACTTCTCAGGAGTGGGAAGGGTAGACTTAAGTATTAACCAAATGCCCTCCTGTTTAATTCTATTAGATGTTTTTGTAAATAATCTGCTTTATCATGACTATCTTATGCAACCCTATAGCACCAAAAAAAATGTCTTATTACTAGCACCCAAATTCTGGCCATCCCATCTTAGTGACAAAACACCCAGCATGCTGTATTTCACATTAAGCTATCAGTCTTCTTTAGTAAAACTATTTCCAATTCTTTCTGTAGGTCTCTGAGGCAGCTCACTATAGAGCAGATCCTCTTGTTTAACAAGCTGATTAATGAATGAAGCCTTTTTCCTTTTTTTCTCTCTCCTTCTTTTTCTTTACCCTTCTCATGGTAGACACTGAAATGAATGCTGTCATTCCCATCAGGAGCCCACTGGACAGGTAATATTCAGACAAGCCTCTGGAAGTCCACCTACGCAATCACTTTCTTGTCAGAAGAACATTGCTAAATCTCACATTTTCTCTCCTTCACTCTTTGTCTTCCCACATCCACCTTCATAATGACTGTCTAATTTCCAGACCACAGCCAAAATATTTTTTTAAAATTCTGATTTTTATTAGTAGATTCAATTACAACTGCATGGCATTTGGAGCTGTTAACAGTCAGAAAAGTAGAGGACTAAGATCTCTGAATAAATAAAATATAGTGGTGTCACTTTTTGATGAGTTGATAGAAAAATAATTTTTGAAAGTGGCAGGAATATATTGGCAGATATGTGCATTTAGGAAAAAACCTTTGGTCTTACTAATAAACTATTGTGTAATATGTATGTTTTACATCCATTAGCACATACTAAAACACAAACAAAAATTAGGACTTTGTGCCAAAACTAGCATAGTAATGGTGAATATCTGGAGTTTCAGGAAGCTGTATTCATGTCTTCCTTCCTGTTTCAAACTAAACGATCCCAATTTACTTGATCTCCTTTTGTATAGGGAGTGGGTTGACCCTGGCTGGACACCATGAACCCACCAAAGCCATTCTATCGCTTCCTTCTGCAACTGGGCAGGGGAGAGAAAATTTAATGCAGGGTTCCTGGGTTGAGATAAGGACCAGGAGAGGTCATGCACTAATTACCATCACAGGCAAAACAGACTTGAATTGGGGATATTATTTGAATTTATTATTAACAAAATCAGAGCAGGATAATGAGAAGTAAAATAAATCTTCAAAACACCTTTACCCCACCCCTTCCTCCTTCCCAGCTCTACCTCCTACCCCAGAAGTGCAGGGAGACAGGAAATGGGGGTTTCGGTCAGGTCATCACAGGTTGTTTCTCCTGCTGCTTAGGGAGAAGAACCTTTCCACTGCTCCAGAAGTGTCCACGGGAGACAGTTCTCCATGAACTTTTCCAATGTGAGTCCATCCCATGGGAGACAGTTCTTCACGAACTGTTGCAACATGGGTCACTCTTCCATGGGATACAGTCCTTCAGGAACACCCTGCTCCAACATGGGTCCTCCACAGGGTCACAAGTCCTGCCAGGAAACCTGCTCCAGCATGGGGTCCTCTCTCCATGGGTCTGCAAGTCACTGCCAGGAGCCTGCTCTGACACCGGTTTTCCACAGGTTCACAGCCTTCTCTTGGGCATCCACCTGTTCCAGCATGGGTTTTCTCAGTGGTGGATCTCTGCATCCCTGTGATCCTCCATGGGCTGCAGGGGCACCATTGGCTGCAAGGGGATCTCAGTTCCAGTGCCTGGACCACCTCCTCCCCCTCCGTCTCCACTGACCTTAGTTTCAGCACAGTTGTTCCTCTCACATATTCTCACCCTGCTCTTCTCTGGTCACAATTACGACTGCTCAATAACTTGTTTTTTCTTCTTAAATTTGATTTCACAGAGGTGTTACCACCATTTCTGATTGGCCAGTCAGTGGCAGGTCCATCTTGGAGGCAGCTGCCATTGGCTCTGTTGGACATGGAGGAAGCTTCTGGCAGATTCTCACAGAAGCCACCTCTGTAGCCACACTACCAAAACCTGGCCACGCAAATCCAATACATCACATTTCTTAGAGCTCTGCCTATTCTCACTTGCTGCACAGGACAAAGTGCTCCAGCTCAGGTGTTGCCAAGGCTCCCTAGAACAGAAGACTGTTCATTCCAGGGAGGGGTTTTCCCTTCTCTGCAACGGTATCATACTGACTCAGGCTCCAGATTGCCATCCAGTGTAGTGTCCCTGGCCTCTTCTGTAAAACAGGTTCCTATCATGCTGCTGCCTTTCCTTTCAGTGTTCGGGGGGGACATAACTCTTCAGTAGCTGTCTAGGGAATCTGGGGCAGGAGTTGCTGATGCTACAGTGGTACCTTGCCTTCTCAGCATAAAAATTCAGGTTATTAATCTTACCTTTAGTGCATTAATCTTAGGTGCATTCATGTCAGGGAGAGTCCTCATTTTCCACTACCAGAGCATGACAGATTTCCATTATGGTTCAAGCATAGACATTATTCATATTTTTTTATTTTCTGTTCAGTATATAAAACTATCTTACTCAAAGCAAGAGTCTTACCTAGGATAACAGTAACACCTGTAATAACACTGTGATGGCAATAAGAACTTTAGATCATATTCACTGTCCTACTCACATGGTAAAAGAGAGCTGAAATTAAAAATAAGTGGATATATTAAAAGTTGTTTTGGAAAAAAATAAAGAAGCCAAGAAAACTGAATAGCTTTGATGATTAACAACTGGATTGTAAACTTAGGGAATGAAGTTCTTTATATATTTTTAGTATGGTCTGATTAAATACTGAATATCTTTAACCAAAATACATTGCTCTCAGTCCCTCCTGTGTAAATTCCAATATGATATAATACAATTTACATTAATTAAAAATATAAAAACACAGCTTCATTGAACAGGACCAGAATCACTTTGGCAATATACACAGTGACACTGTAAAAAGCAGTATTTCAGTAGACATAAAGACATAAATCAGAAGACCAGAATTCAATAAATATTTTTTTAGACAATTTGGTATAGCCACATCACTCATCATTAGCAAACTGTCAGTTGCAGGTCTTTGGATTTCAGAATTAATTTTTCAATCATTGCAGCAAGTGAACACGAAGTGAGTACATCTGGCCATATGTTGCAGGTTCATAATCACTGGCAAAAGCAAGTGCCTGTCAAGCTCTATTACCAGTAAACCTACCTTTTCAGTGAGAAAGTAATTGTCTGCAAACATTGTATTTTAATCACTCCAAGGCAAATTTCTCAGGAATTCTTTCCTTTAGCCTCAGGATATCCTGGGTCCAGCTCACATGTTTGATTGCCATGATCCGTAAGTGGTCCTCAGTCATAGCCATTTCTCTCAATCAGCTCTGCAAATGGAAAATGCATGGTACACAAGATCATTCCAATCCTGTGTCTGGACTGTAATTATTCTGGCCCATGAACTCTGAAATGGCTATGAGACACCATAAAAATAAACAAATGTTCATGATGCTTATTCAGGGAAACAAAACAAAAATAAACAAGCAAACAAAAAACCCCAAACAACAGCAACAACAAGCATTTAGCACTTGGGTATCACAGAAAAAGAAAAAATATGCTGTAAGATTATTGACTCATATCATCCGGACTCTCAGCATCTGCCTAGCCTTTGAAGGAGGAAACTAACCTTTATATCAGAACCATGAAAGACTTTTAAGTTGCTAGTGGGGAGATTTCCTGCTAAGTGAGGCTTAGACGCAACAGAGCAACTGTTCTACCCAGAACAAAACAAACCACAGCTAAAATCACTCTTCATTTACTGTCCACTCACAGAAAAGAGGAAGGATTCACTTTTCAATCAATATATACCCTGTTTATTTTCTAACTCTAAAAACATTGTTTTAGCTCAAAGCAATGACATTGCACAGGAACACACACAATGGATTAGCTAATGAATAAACCAGCACTAAGAATAAAACACATGAAATGACAGACAAAATGCCATTTATAACTACATTCTGCACCCAGGAATTAAGAATTCAAATTACTATAAATTTTTAAAATACAGACTTGTCAAGAGGAAAAACAGTAAACATAAAAATGGGGAAGGAGATATTCTGAACAAAAAAGAAGTATATGTATAAATATTCCTATTGAACAAATTTTTTAACTTAATAAATCTCTGGAATTTCAATAAGAATTTTTGATGCTTACTTGTGAACATTTAGTTATTTAGTATGCATATCATTATGACAGATAGACAGACTGGACATCATCAGCAATATCCACAGCTGTCGAGACACAAAAGCAAGAGCATATTCCCTTTGTAGCCATGCCAGGTAGCTGGAATAGGTAATTTCAGTAGAGGAATTAGAACTGCTCTGTGTGAAACTGCTGTTCATCGTTGTCAAGTATAAAAATGGGAAGAAATTAATGTCTTATTTTCATGTTAGAAACAATGTGATGTAAAATTGAAGTATTTTCATAACAGAGAAAAACAATCCCATAAATATGAATTAAGATTAAATTGAATATAAATACAAAAATGCAGTAGTACACAATCACGGCTACATTTTCAAGTAGTAATGTGATCATGTTTTCATTTTTGTCTTTTATATTATATTAAAATTTATATTAAAGTATCAGTATTTTAGAATCTTTTTTACTCTTATCTCATCTGAACCTCTCTTTCCTTGGATTGTAGATGTTGCAAAAACTTTGCCTAAAACCAACAGATGTTGTACTTTGACATCAAGTCAGTGCATTTTAGTTCGATAGTTATTTCTGGTATAGCTATTATATTTGAGAACAAAAATTATTTGACATTATATTCTTCCTTATATGTAATTATAGCAACAAAAGTACATTACAGAATAACATGATTGGTTATTTTATTTTCATTGAAATGCTGTGGGGCTAATGATGTCTCTAGATATGCAGCCAGAGGTTTTCACATCACCAAAACTCACATATTCATACCCAAGACAGAATCTTTCTATTCCTTTTACAATAATGTCAAGTTTTTCCACCGAGTTTTCAAAAAAAAAAAAAATTACATGAATATGTAAATGTTTTAAACAGCTAAGTAAACTAAAATTCCTATAAAGATATTTGGTTTGCATATGTAAAAATTAAAAGGTGCAATGTCTCTAACCTGTAGAACTTTGAACAAAAGATTCTGTTCTCATGCAGTTTCCCAAGTAGAGATCATATATTTGTCTGATACTCTTTAAAAAGCTGGAATTCAGATGTGGTAGTATGGGACAGAATGGTTAACGCATTTTCAATACAACTGCACAAGGAAAGGCAGAAATACCAGAACTGCATTTCTCACTTCTGTCTTTGAGTTTGTTTGTTGGTTTGGAGGTTTTTTTATGATGGTACCAGCAAAGCTGAAAACAGGGCTGTATTCTCTAAGGAGATATTTCTGTAAGTGTAAAAGTAACAGTTGACTGCTATTTTAGCCTCTTTTTTTTTGCTTTGGTGGCAGAGAGGTTTTCAGCTTAAATTTCAAGAATCCTTAGTGTTTGTCCTTTCTGAAGTACAAATAGACATCATAGCTTACACCAGTCAAAATTTGCTAGGTTACTTTTTAAATTGATTTTGCATTCCTCACTCTCTTCTTGAAATCTCTAGTATTTGAGTTAATAGTGTTTAACATTTTTCTAGTAATTTTTACTTCAAGAACATCAGGAATGTCATATTAGCTTTTAGCTAGTTTATACAAAGGACTTTAGATAAGTCCCAGAAAAATGAATCATCTAGTCTCCTACTTTCTTTAAAAGAGAAAGAAGTAAGAACATCAAGTACTTTTTCTAAGATTTCTCTAAGATTAAGTCAGGAAGTGCTACTGGAAAAAGAAAGCAAAACTTTTCCCAGAAATTTAAATTTCAGATGTTCTTTTCCAAAGGATGAATTGGAAGAAAGAATTATCTCATTTCACCATGGATTGTAAGAGTACAGGGTGAACTTTAGTGCTTTTTTTGGTGTCTTTTTAAGATCTAGTATATGTCTTTTAACAAAAAGGGAACAAATAGCACACAATTTTCAAGATGGGGCCCTGCTGAGTATACTCAGAGAGGTTTTCTGCTTTGTTACCTATTGCTTTCTGAATCACTCTAACTTGTTTTACTTTTATAACCATTCTTGAGCCAGTGCTTATGCGAAACTGTATGTCAAAACACCATGATTTCTCTGCAGAGGAAAAAAATGCATGACCACCACTGCATGCATAAAGGTAGATGTGGATGCAGAGGGAGGTTTCTCTTGCCTGTCTTATTTTACCTTTGTATATGTTGACCTTTATATTCCCTACCACCACCCAGGCACTTCGTTGCATAACATTTCTGTAATCCTTCATTGTCAGCTTTCTTGAATATGAATATGAATGCTATACTGAAGATCTTACCATCAACAGTAAGTTGTGTCACAAAGTTCTTTGGGTTTCCTTTCCAGATCTTTCATGAACATGTGTCATTCTGTAGTAAGTATAGGTTTGATAAATATAGGCTAATGACTCAGGAAACGTTTACAAAATTTGCTAAACTATGTCACACAGATCCAGGAAAAAATGGGATTTAATAAAATCTCACACATCCAGTGTGAGATTTGATTCTTAACTTTATACTGTATGTTTTTATACTATGTGTGAACATAGATATTTTCAAATTATCCTCAGTCAATGAAGAAAGAATATATACCATTTTGAGTACTTAAAATATTTTTGGCCTGGATAGTGTCTCATGTTTTTCAGACCAATTATGAAATAAATATCTTGATTTGTAAATAAATTATAAAAATATAAAAACTTATGTTTTAAACAATGCTCTATAGCATAAAAATCATCAGAAAATGAACGAGAAAAGGTCTATACTCACTGGATTTCTGGGTTGTTTTGTGAAATGGGACAGAAGGAAATTTCGCTTTTTCTGGCTCTCCCTGCTTTATGTATGTCTACAGAAACCTGATTAAAAATGTGATTCCTGGCTGCTGGATTTTTTTTTTTTTATTTCATCAGCTTCCTTTTTCTTTTTTCTTTAATAATGAGCATCACAGAGAAGTTGAACATAGAGAAGTGAATTAAACAACCAAGTCGTCTCTTTTTTTGCAGGCTGAACAGCTCAAGTAAAGGAGGCACCAATATTTCAAGTCTTCAACAGCCAACATGAGTCGGTTACTGTTTGTTTCCCCCGTTTTCCTGCTTATAAAGAAAAGTATATTGTAGCCTGTGGAATAGAGAAATGATCTATAAGCAGGACCTTTTTTTGCTTGCCAGGAGGACTTATCAAAAAATGAGTGACAGTAATATCTACTAAGACATTTAAATCTCTGCATGAGTGAGCAATGGGTCATTTTAGTGCAGGTGTGACTGATGGAGTTAGCAAGTCCTATAACTTTACATCGCTTTATTGTTTTACTGAGAACTGCATTCAGCTCCTGGCACAAATGTATGCCTCTCTCAGGGAAAGTGATTGAAGCTATTTTGTAGTATTCAATTTGGTTTGAGAGTCTGAAAATTCAACTGTTTACTGAATAGCTCATTAGCCACTTAGTCAAAATAAGCCAGTTGGACAGAGATGTATTTTTTTTAGTTGATCGGCCAGCAAATTATGGCTGACATGGACTACAGAACAGCTTAGCTGGTAGACTACACTGCAAGGATATCTTCAGTGAGAAGATATTTAAGATAAGTGTGTGGTGCCCCTCCACCCATGCAGAGGACCTGTGGACATGTACTTACAGACCGTGTAGACTCTAGGTCAGCATATAGAAATATTCCACCACAAAATCTATGCATATTGCTTCACTGTAGCATTTGTAAGGAAATTTCCACTACTTTTTTTTTTTTTTTTTTTTGACTATTGCTCACCAGAATCTCAGTTGAAATAGGTTAATGCATTTTTTGTATGTACTGGTTTGGCCAAATTTAGAAATATATCCTCTGAGAGAAGGCAGGCTACAGCCAGCCCTCCCCCACCAGGTTTGGGAAAAATTGAATTTTCCTCGAAGGAAAGTGAAAGAGATAAAAACTATTTATTTAATAAACACACAGGAAAAGAATAATAATGCTGCATAATAAAACCTCTTGCTGTGGAGAGAAAAACCTGGGGAAATTTCAGAGTCCTTCCATAGTCTCTCTCTCTCCCTCCTTGGAGCTGGGACAGGGTGGTGGGCCCACCTCCAGGGCCAAGGCCTCGGTGGAAATTCCTCCAGATATATTCTGACGTTGAAACAGCCCAGCAGAGAAAAAGGGGGAAAAAAACCGAAGTCCCAGGAAAACAAAAGTTCAACTCTCTGGAGGAAAAGGAGCT
>NW_024580666.1:11485185-11723766 GCF_017639235.1 Corvus kubaryi | reverse complement strand
AAACTGCTTTGAAAAAGTACACTTTTCTCTCTCCCCTCTCAGGCTCAGTTTAAAGGCATAGAAAAGCATATATACTAATTTCTGGGCCCAGGGCAGCAATAGGGAATACAACATCAAGTCACCCCAAGACCAAGACACTGTAGAAAAATCAGCAAGCCTTACTGGAATTTCCATTCTAGTTTAACTTTGACCAAAGAGAACAAACAGCTGGCCTAGTGATGTCCTTCATTGTCAGAAACAGCAAAAATTATTTCCTGTAAAAGTTTTTCCTTCCAAAAAAGTACTTTTAGCATCATTTTCATGTTGAAAATAGATTTTCAACCATGATTTTTCAAAGTGGTGTTTGGAAACAGATGTGTGAGTGAACAGATCATTTTCCTACTTGTGAAAACATTGCTCATGTCAGCACAGGAAGGATTGTTGATATGTGTGCCACAGCATACTGAGTGTCATTATTGGCACAGGTCAACATCTGGAAATTTTAAATTCTTGAATTTAAAAATATTGGAAGAGAAATAAAAAAGGATCCTACTTTTTAAAATAAAACCAACAATAGATAGAACCTTAGTTAACCTGTTTATGGTTTATGCAGGCTCTCTGCTTTATTGAATTAGTCAACAGACATTTTGTAATTCTCATTTTTGTTCATAGGATTGCTCCCTCCATAAGATCTGTCATCTTTTAAACCACCTAGAGGTATGCAGCATCACTTTCTAAGTTCCTATCCTACAGAATCACCTTGGCTGTGGCAAAAGGGAACAACAGGACGTTGTGGATGGGGAGCAATGGAAACAATGTGTCACCACTACAAGTGAGCTCCCCATCTACCTCCTAGAGCTGCATCCTTTATTCCCTCACTGTGACAGTAGACTACTGTGGGGCCTGACGTCTGCTCAACCATAAAAGCTAATTTTGCGTAGTCCAAATGATTCCTGGAAGATGATACAAGATCCAGTGACTAAAATATTTCAGATGGCCTGAAGCACTCACGCAGGCCAAATTCAACTTGCAGCTTCTGAGAGCAACAGCTTGCAGAACAGACTTCTTTGCCAATGGATTTACCAAATAAAAATTACTTTGAAGTGAAGGGGCTGGCCATTTTTTCTCACATCATTTCAGTTTTTAAGCTTGAGAAAATGCCAAGACAATTCTGGATTTTGCGAGATTTTTTATTTGAATGGATCATAGGTGCAAAGGAAGTTGTGTTGGTAAAGCTCTGCGACTAGACCAGGAATATCAGCCTGAGATCAACTATGATTTTCTTATACTTTTATTATTTGCAACCCATGCCAGTTATTCATTTTCTTCAACTGTACATTCTTACTGAAACAGAATTTTTATTTCCCAAGTGCTGAAAAGATGACCTAAAGCAGAAGAAAAGTCCTTGTCTTAAGATACTCCTTTAGAGCCCAGCATTTTATTTGAAAGCTCCCATGCTAAAAGTAAACATAAACTGAGTCTCAGACTTCTCAACCCTCATGAAAAAAAAGTTCAGCAGTTCTGATGGGCTTTTAGACATTATTAGTGATGTGCACAGACTGAAGAGAAGATTCTCCTTTCAACAAAGCCATTAACACCCTACTTTATGTACATGAATCTTCTGTGATGTTTTAGTTTCTCCCTCCCCTTGTGAGAAACTGCAGGAAACAAACTTCTCGGACTCATCACACAATCAATATTCAGTACATTAAAACCCCAACATATCTCAATGTAGATGCTGAACATTTAATCTCTGTCACTAGCCCTGTGTACTTTCTTGAGTACACAGAAGGAATTTCAATAAATATTTTATAGATCTCTTCAAAGGCATATTTTTTCATTTTTTTCTTCTTGTGTTTTATGACTCCCTCTTATCAAAAGGTACAATAATCATATGGACAATGACTATCATATTTTTGTGGTTCCATAGCTTGATGCTAACCCCTTAATGAGGTTCTTTTTATTTTAATTTTATCTTCCCTGAAAAAAGCATTAGATGCTTTCAACTGAAAGCTCTCTGGTTTTAGGGTTTAGTTTTTCTCATCTATAATTACCATTAACACCTCTCTGAACTATCCTTCTGATAGTTTTATTTTTCAATACTTGCTCTTTCACACCTTTTTTAAAGCTTCAGTATTTATTGTGGTGGGAATTAACTTACCACTTTAAGAATTTCATTAAATTTCTCATTTAATTCTTGGGGTTTTTGAACAACTTCAGGAGAAATCCAATAAACTGAATTTGTCTAGAGGTTCTACTAAGGTTTTTCCTCTGTCTTTCAGAACAATTATATTCCTGCATTTTGCTCTGAGATGGATGAAACAAATGAATAAAGGAATTATATTTCCCCTGTATACACCACCACCACCACTTTCATGAACTTAGAAATCATTCTAGCACTTCCAAGCATTAGAAGTACAAAAGTCAAAAATTCCCAAAGTAGTAATGAGCATGTGATTAAGAGTTTGTTGCTGCATTTCACAGATTTTGCCTTTTTATTTTAAACAACTTATAGCATCTGAAGAAAACCTGGGCAAGTCTATTGGAGTTCTAGTGATGTTTTGAAAATGTATCATTCATTGTTGTTACAATCATTCATTTCTCAGTTATAAATAAAAGGTGTCTGTTTCACTAAATTGCAAGTGTTTTATTGTTTTTAAAGCAGAAGAGAAAAATACATGCAAACACAACCTCTCAAGCACTAAACATCCAGAGATAAACCTGAATAGGATATTACTGCAATAATTGAGGGGAATTTTACTTCTCAGCTTTATTTACAGTTTCCTAGTATACTGTCCCTTTCAGTCAAGCTGTCTCCATTCAACAGTTTGTCTAATTAGGTCCAGGGTTCTGATTAATTTTCTGTATATTTCCTCTGTTATTTGTACTTCATTGTTTTTGTTTTTTTTTTCCCTGAGGGTAGTTTGTTTGCACCTACAGGGATCTAATATCCCAAAGTAAAATATAAAATAAAAGTCACAACAAAGAGCTCCATCCAGTGGTTCTCTTTGTGACTGTATTTCCCCTGTTCATTTTGAGCATATAATTTAGATGAATGCTTTGGAAAATGTGTGTGAAGGATATGAATATCAATATGAAGTAAGCAGACATCCCCCAAAAGTTTTTCTCCCATAACTTCACTTTCTTACAACACCAATCTCCTGTTCATGATTAGGAGAGACAACAGCAAAACACTTGTAACCCAAAGAGAAGAAGGAGTTCACATCCACAGAAGAGACACTTCCCTATATAACATTTTTGCTTTTAACTTGGAAATTTAGAAGCAAAGGTATTTTAGCTTTACTTTGATTTTGAGTCAAAAGATTTTTTTTTAATCAAAGGAGACAACATCTAGTTTGTTAGCAAATAAAAGGCAATATTTTCATTGCCATAGTCAGTTATGTGTGCCTTTCTGCAGTAACGTTACAAATAAAATTATGAAAAAGCTTCAAAGCATCTTGGAAGCGTTAGAAAGGTGCTGTAGTGGGGATTCCTACAACACGTATATACAGCGAGGCCTGTGGAAAAGAAATATAAGGACCAATTCTTGGTAGATGTTTTCAGAGAGATGTTTATTCTCCAGCAGCATGGCTGGTGACTTGCCGAAGAACTGTAGCAATCACGGGACCAGAGGGTCCTTGCCGAGCAGGGGAACACAAAACAATCGATGGAGAACAAGGTTGACCAGGAAGTAGGGAAATCCTGTGCCTCCACCCCGGGGCCCCTCTCCCAGGGCCCCACATCAGAGGGGAGGAACCCCAACAGAAAGGGAGACAGCTAGCATTGCTTAGAGACTAATCTGAAATGACCAGATTTCTAATTTATAAAACCAGGACAGCACATGTCAGGGAACCATCAACCGTGGCTTTGCAAAGATACACCTCTAGCCCCATCCTTTGTCCCATGGACCCTTGTTTACTGAGAAATTCAAAAGACTGTACTTGAGGAGAGGACTTGTAGAGCAATTCATTCAAAATGAAGGCATAATACAGGTTTTTGAAAACTTTTGCATACCAACCCATTTGAAAACCTTTACATATCAAATCTATCATGCTAGTTATTTCCTTTTGTGAATGAAGTGTAACTGTGAGGAGTTAAATATATGCAAGCAGACATGCACATTGCTCTGAGGCTGAGGCTCCTTCATTTTGCTGGCCATTTTCTTTTCAGGTTAAATATTCTTTTCTGTAAATTTGACATGCAAATTACAAATAAAATTACTGTGGTTTTAGTTTGAAATGGTAATTTGCTGAAATTATCTGCCAAGTAATGTTTTAATTATTGAAGAATTGCATTTTGACCACTAAAATACTGCTCAAGGCTGTGAATTTATGCATCTTCACAAACTCTTATATTGCTCTTAAGTGTCTCTTTATACTTTTTCTCTTTGCCATCAAGTTTTGTACCCACTGCTATAGATTCATATGTATTTGTTTCTTTTCCTTAATAGAAATATCAAACTCTTCTGAAAGTCATTCTTGGATTGCCACAGAATAAATGTAATTTTTTTACTGATAAGCAAGGCATAGCTATTCATTATGCCTAGAGTTAAATACGGTATTAATAAAAATAATCCTGATTACTCTAAAACTATTTTGGCCAAATTATTCTCTGCAGTAGAGCAAGTAAAATTAGACAAGCAAGTACAAATCTGTATCTTTAAAGATATCTTCCTCTGGGTAAACAAATAAATTATCCTATTTTTAAAAAATACTATGCTATTTTCTCTTAATTCTATATCTTTAATGCTCTACTAATATTGAAAATAGCATTTGTTCACTCAATATAAGATATCAAAGTCAGTGGCATAGAAATACAATTTAAAGCATTAGGGTACTGTACTGTCAGAAATTATAGAAACACAATACATTGTTATTCCAACACAAGTTTGGGCTGAAATGCAAGAAGAGTAGAAAGACTTGTAGGTAGTCCAGCTACAGGTGATAAGTTCTCCAAAGATCAGCACATTTCTCCATTGAAGATAGATGTAGTAGTCTGGGATCTGATATTCAATTTGTTGCTGTTTTTCTTGTAATAATTTGCCAGTTTGAAAATTTCTCTAGCCAAAATTTATTTCCATTTCTGCACCATATTATACACAGTGCCAAACCTGCTGTTGTGGAACTGGTCATGAAGTGAATGTGGAAAAATACAATTCAACTTAAAATGAGAAGGCAGTAGTACTTTCCAACAGAAGAGCTATGCAAATCCGTGACAAAGCAATAAGTCTAGAGACAGCAGCTGGTAGTTCCAATTACATCTTACACAAGGGATCTTCTCTTGTTCTAGGTCAGAATTATCATAATTTAGGAGCAACAATATGTGATAAAAACATATAAACCTGTACAACACAAGTCAACGAGAAGCACTAGGCATTTCATCATCAAAAGAGCAAAATCTACAAAGTATTCATAATACATGTAATTTAATGCATGTTAATAGACAGTATTTCACAGCTTTATTTAAAGATGAAAAAATCCCAAAGACTTCTGATTTTCCACTTATATATGCAGTACCTAATAAATTTTTATTTTTGGACTTGTTCATGTCTAAAAAGAATTCAGATTTATGTTTTAGAAAGTTGACAACATTGCTGCAGTAGTTATGTGAGCCTATGTATTTTTTTCACCTTCCTGGGCTAGAATCAGTAGGCCAAATACTCAGTCTGAGTTTTACATGACTGCAAAGCAGGTTAAATAACACTATCAAGACTGCTTGGAAGAGATATGTCTAGACATGGCTACATGCTGTCAATGTCATACCCATCACAGCCGCCAGTTTGATACGCCTTCTAGGAGGATGTGAGATGCCAAACTTTCACCACAGTGCTATTTAGAAAAGGTGTGCAATTGTGACACTAAAACACGCAAAGAAAAAAATATTCTGGCCAAAGAGTCTTTTGACCAGGGTTTTGGCTTTTGCTTCAGAATGTGCATCACCTGAAGTACTCTGTACCTGAAGTACCAATTATAGTTACTTAAAATCAAGGTCTGTATTGAATTATGTATGCATAGGTAAATTACATAATTTCCTCACATTTTCTTTGAGTGGAATTCCTATTTAAAAATAATAATTGATTTTAGCTTTAATCTTTGAAAGAGTAAAAGGAACAGAAAATAAACATTCCCATTGCCTTTTCATTGATTTTTAGCAAGAAGTTTTACATCTGCTGACCAAAAAATAAGACAACTATCATTATATGAAGTATGCATTACTTCCCATGCTCACTGCCAACCTTAGAATTATCATCTAAATCATAACACATAATCTCCCAGAGCTGGCACTTCAGGAAAATAGCCACTCTTCTGACTAGATGCTTATTATAGAAAAATGCCAACAGAAAAATAGCAGGAAATTAATATATTACATACACAATTTTCACTTGCATATTTGGGAAGGGTGCAGGAAGAGAGAACTATGAAAGGGCTCCTCTAGATTTCAGTACATGTTAAAGTACTTTGAAATGGGAGGAAATGTTCTTACTGCTCCATCAAGAAGGCAAGCTGTACCTGATAAGAGAAGTCATAAAGAGTGGACAAGGCTTCCTTTGACTTCTTCAGCTCCTACATCTTTCAGTCACAGGCTCATTGTTAGAGATGCAATTGAGATGTTTATCCGAAAATGAAAACATTTCTTTCTTTGCCAACTGCAGTCTGGTGTCCTACAGAGACTGCTCTTTCTGATTCACTTCCAGAGAGTATTAATGTAGACTGACCACACTAAGATGTAACCTAGACCTGCTAATGAATTAACAGGGCTTCTCTTTTGCTTTCATAGCCACAGACTATTGATTTCTGCAGCAGTGCAATATATGAAGTTAGTCTGTGGTATAAATAGATTTGTCTTGCTGGATTAAATCTTGTAAAATTGAAGGATGGAAATTCTGTATAAGCCCATTATTCCTATATTTGCTTTACGTATTGTTTCAATAAATCAAAGATGGAAACTACAAGAGGACTTTACATAATTTCAAAAAAAATTAAATGATCACGTACAAGAATTTCTTAAACTAATCTTTAAAATCCTGGTTTCAAATATCCCAGAGATCAAGTCAAGAGTAAAGAGTTCTTTTTCTCATAGTAAAGAGAGTTAGCAAAGGGTTTTGTTACTCAGAGAAACTGAGATCAGAGAAATTTCAGTCTTGTTAATACTTGTGTGGAAAATATTTTATAGTATCTCTGCTTACCCTAGAATATAAACAACTTTCCCTAAAAGTCTCAATTGTATATAGTAAAATTTAATATAGTCACAATTTTGAAGTTGTCTCCTTAACCTCTCTTTGCCTGGCACGTAGTTGACCAGCTCATTCTCTCTTTGGGAACTGGTCTCAAAGACTGCAAATAGAACAATTAGTAAATAAAATAATCAAAATTTCATGTGTTGAGGTGAAGGGAATTGGACGCAACATTAGAAAACCGTTGTGCTTCAGCTTAAGACTGTAATTCCTTTTCCTATGAAGCCTACCTTTACAGTTACCAGGCAGCCTGCTAGGCACTCACAGAGATTGCATATTGGGTCATTTCAGGTATTTTTGCTGTTTTTCAGCTACCAGTGGTTAGAGTGAAGAAGTTACGATCATGGAGAAAATATTTCAATTATGCAAATGGATAGGGAGGATCATGCCACTCCACTAGACGTGTGATGCAGATGATGACTTTCTCCTTGTCCTTGCCTAAATTTTTTATCTAGTACCTCTCAAATGCTTTCATGCTTTTTGTCAAATGAGTCACTTCTCCATTTCACAGATATTTGTTTAGATATAAAGCCTGTATTCTATAGTACAGAAACGGAAGAGGACCAGGATGCCTCAAATGCACACTGTGTTGTCATTTAAAGAACTTTTCCACAAAGAAAAGCAGGAATGATGCACAAAGCGGAGAAAATTCATATCAAGTATTACGTACTGGAAATAATATGACCAGTTCTGTCTCACAGTTTCCTCAGGTATTCCATAAGCTGAATAGGTGTTGAAATGAATAAACTACTCAAAGCTAAGTCTTCACAGCCTGAGGTGTTATAAACACAGTTAAGAGGAAGCTGCAGAGACTTGGACAACCATTACCCATATAACACTGGACTCCATTCACCTGCATTATCAATACAGCATCTCTTCCTCAGAGCTACATTAAAAAAAGAACTGCTTTTCTCCCTCCAGTTCATGATTTATTATAATAATAATAATGTTTTTAACATAAAAATATAATTCTTCTCTTAGTCTTTGCTTATTCCTCATTACCTGATGGTTTTATAGTATGGAGATTTATAAACCATAGCAGTTTGTTTTCAAAAAATAAAAGTAACTTATGCCCTTCTAGCTATTTTGATGGCTGCATTGGGAAGCTTATTCAAAATTAAGTCACCCAGTTTTATACATAAAATAAAGAAGCTGATCAAACACATGGCTATTAACTTCACAAACAGCACTTCCTCTTTGAAATTATAACCATGAATGAAATAAACCCATAATCTCTAGGAAAAAAGTCCTTTTGAAAATAATTGAAACAAATATCTCAGATATATAATGACTAAGAAATGCAAATAAACTAGAGAGGTATGTATCAAAAGAAAAAGCATACATTTTGTAATGAGACAGGACATGAATATTGTTCCTCACATACAACTCATAAAGTTATGCACCTTAGGCAGAGGCAGCAGTCAGTAGAGTGTAGTCTGAAGTCAGCAATTACCTCATTGAGGTATCTAACAGTAATATTAACGTGGAAAGAAGAGGAGAATTAATATATTTCACCAAACCATGTGATGCCATGCCCTAGCATCAAATCATAACAAATTTAAGTCATATAAATCTAAAATAAAAAGAAAGAGGTTAATCCATCTTGAGAGGATAGAAATTCCCAAGCATATGTACTGTGTGATTCTGGACAGCTGGAGTTGAAAAGATGTACTTTTCTCTAAGGTTTGCAGTCAGTGACGCAGGGTGTGGAGATTCGATACTGTACCTTACATGTCAAGTTGGTGTATGCAAGGAAAATCCTCACACTTGAGTATAACTGTAATAACTTACAGTAGTTTTTCAAACTATTTTTGTTCCTTTGTTCCATTATTGCAAAGCATATGCTTTGATATAAATGTATTTTTTAGCCTAAGTTGTAAAACAAACTCTGTAAACATAAACGAAAGTATTTTGTTCACAGTGTGCAACAAGCCTTAAAACCAGGATGCTGATGAGCAGCACCAATCATGTTATTTACCAAAATGTCCAGAGCCTCTCTGATGTGCCATGTGAATTGATTTGGAAACTGAAAATGTGAGAGTCCATGCAGAATGGTTGAGTGACCAGCATTCACATAGGAAATAGTCCAACTTTCAGCAAATAATGGAATGAACATTCAACCCAAAATATCTTAACAAAAAGTTTTTGCAATACTATGATAAAAAATATTTGTATCTCCTTTTCTTTAAAACTAGGAATCTCAACTGGCTGCTGCAACAGATAATCTAATGTGGTCTGGACAAAAACAATATGCTTAAAAAAAAGCAAAAACCTAATTTCTTAGATTTAGGATTAAAATCATAAATACCTTTCAACTGAAGAAGTCAAGTAGGAGGCAAACCCATGCCATGCTAATCTGGTATCTGAAACTGCATCTGGCTAGAGTTAGATCTTGACTATCAACTCCCCAATTCATCCTCCCGACCACAATTCTTTTGAAAGTCTTTTCCATCATACCTTTCAGTCCCCAGGGAAGAGAGAAGAAGTATTTCTGTGTTCATGTCAACCTGGCAATGAACTCCATGCTCTCTCTCTCTCTGGTTTAAGCATTAAAAATTTCAAATGGTCTCTAGGCAAGCAAGGAGGCATATTGTGCTGCTCTTTTTATTACATGAAAAATATGGACAGAACATTCCATTGTTAAAAGAACCTGCAGCCTCCAGATTCTGAAATAGCACTTCATTCCTCAGACACTAAAACTGTTCCTCTCTGAAGAGCCTTTTGTGACACAAACACACAGAAAGCCTTCTGGCTGTTTTATTATCTTACAGAGCCGTGTGTTCTTTTGCAGAGGCCCCACGCCTGCTGCAGCACCAGCACCATAAATAAACAACACACTGCCACGCTGGAAAGGATGAGCCCTTTCAACAGGCCTCCACAGAGACAGGCGTCTCAGGGCTGCCTGCTGCTTGCAACAGTGAAGTATGATGAGCAGCAGGAGGGGGGCAGGCACGGACAGCCCCTCAGGAGAATGCTGGCTGGGAAAGGTTTTTAATTTATCTGCTTGCCTTAGTGATCGTCCTGAGGATATTAGACTTCTGCAAACTGATGGCCTTCCCCTTGGGTGCTTTCCCTCTTTGCTTGCTCCCTCCCCTCAGATGTACATGCACAATGCTGACAATGGATATACCGCTAGGACGGGTTTGAAATCAGCTAAAGCCAAACCTGGGTAACAGGCAGTCTGGAGGAAATCATGAGAAAAATCTACCATCAAAGGTGGTGGGGTGCCCTTTTGGGAGTCTCACAAAGGTATAAAGTACACTGTCTATGTAAGTATTTTTGCTATCTTTTCATGGCTAAACACTGAGCACTTTCTGCTTGCTTGAACAATTGATGGATTTTTGTCTGGTCAGATGGCAAGGCTTGTACAAGTTTAGATCAGAAAAGCTCTGATGTGTTGTCATGCATAGCATCCATATCTCCATGCTGTCAACAAGAGGAGGACTTATGAATCCTGCACCTACAAAGGTGATATTTGCATTCTTCGGCATGTCTCAGGAACAGCTGATAGAGGTCATCTGGCTCCTCCGCTGCTTAGTCAATAGCAAATGGGATTTGGAGATGCTGTCACTTTACCCAAGGCAAGCCAAGACAGGCTATGAAAGCTACTATGTCAGCTGAAACAGGGAATCCTGAGCTTCTGTAATACTGAATAAATTCTGGACATCTTCAACAATTATGGAATTATAGAATGGCTTGGATTGGAAGGGACCTTAAAGATCATCTAGTTCCAACCCCACTGCCATGGACAAGGACACCTTTTATTAGACCAGCTTGCTCAGGGCCCCATCCAACCTGGCCTTGAGCACTTCCAGGGATGGGACATCCGCATCTTCTCTGAGCAAGCTGTTCCAGTGCCTTGCAACCCTCACAATCAAGAATAATCCTAATATCTACTCTAAACCTACCCCCTTTCAGTTTAAAGATATTCCCTCTTGTCCTGTCACTATATAGCCTTCTAAAATGTTCTTCTCCATCTCTCTTGTAGGGCGTTCCCCTTTAGATACTGGGATACCACAATTAGGTCACCCCAAAGTCTTCTCTTCTCCAGAATGAACAATCCAAATTCTCTAATCTTGTCCTCATAGGAAAGGTGCTCCAGCACTCTGATCTTCTTGGTTGCCCTCTTCTGGACTTGATCCAACAGGTCCATGTCTTTTCTGGGCTGGGGACCCCAAAGCTGGATGCAGCATTCCAGGTGGGGTCTCACCAGAGCAAGGGGGCAGAATCCCCTCCCTCGCCCTGCTGGCCATACCGCTTGGGATGCAGCCCAGGATAGGATTGGCTCTCTGGGCTGTGAGTGCACATTTCTGGGGCGTGTCCGGTCTGTAGAAGATTATCATTCTGCCCATAAATAAAGCCTTTTGTGAGCACATTGCAGCATTGCTGAGTAGCCTGGTGACATGAGTTCTATGTAGGGCACAGCTGGTGTCCCTCGAGCTATACATAGCAACTCCTGCAGCCTCTGCATGATATGAAAGTGCCTCTCAGGTCTGATGTGGTGAATCCCAAAGTCACATCAAATTCCTTTTATACCATTTAGGAATTTCCTGTACACAAATTAAATATTTGGTTCGTAATCTCTAAGATTACATCTGAGAACCTTCCCTTGCTAGAGGCTTAATATTCTTTGCAGACCTCAAGGACTGAAGAAACTAATATTTGACACAATCTTTCTGAGAAGGCTGGCTCACCTACCTCCAGGGTACCAATCCTACCTACCTTCAACCCCATTTCCTGAGACAAAGAGTATTATTGCAATCTACTGTATACAGTGGCAGCTGTACAAGAGATCGATTTAAAAAATCAAAATGGATCCATCCCAGCAAGTCAGCTACCACTGAGTAGAACTAAAAAAGAGATATGTCTCCCAGGCAAGTAATCAATGAGTGGAATTTGAGCCATCACTGGCCATCTTTTCAGAACTCACTAGCAATTATTATTCAGCCACAAACTACCATAGAATGATATTTTATATTTGTCTTCATGCATGATATTTTTTTCTTTATTCCAGATTTTTCATCCCTATCCAGTGGTGACTTTTCAAAATCATCTGGCACACCAGATCTCCATTTCAAGTCAGTTGTATGTCTTTCTACCTGGTGGCCTTTCTTTCAGCTGTCAGCTTGTAAAAATGGTTGTCAAATCCTTCACAGTGGACTGCCTCTGCTACTGTCATTCTGGTAGTGCCATTCAGGTCTGATAATTCCTGATGAGAACCTTGTAGGAATAAATTCAAACAATTATTCCCACACATCAAGTAAGAACTGCTATTTCCCACAGTATAAAAGTTAGTTCCTTAAAATTCCATTGATAACAAAGGAAGTTATGAGAAAAAAAAGGTGGTGCCCTCTTTTTTCTTTCAAAACAGTAAAAACATTCATACATTCAACGTTACCAATTTACCTGAAGCAAGTCCATATTCATACATATTACTAAACAAGAAGACAGTAGAAACATTATCCTGTCTGACAAGTAATAGAGAAATTACAGGGCTTGAAGGGAAATTTGAAGATCAAAGAGCCAAAACACGATTTCATTGAGCAACTGAAAATTGGAAGAGAAATGAGGGAACCATTAAGACATGAACATAGTTTACACATAAGCTAAATAGTATCTTACCAACAATTTCGATTTAATCACCTAAGTCAATTGTTTAGCAGTAAGTATATATCAAAAAGGTGGTACTGAAGAGTAAACTAAAAGGCAGCAAATAGGCTGCTTAACAATTTTAAAGTATATTTATGCTTGCTAGGTCTACTTGTCTTGTAACTAATGAGGGAAAGTACTCAGAGGGAAAGGATAAAAAGATAACCAAAACCAAAATACTGTACAATAAAGGAGAAAAAAGCATGCCTTTCTTTCTTCTGAAAATTTGGTCAAATTCTAGGACTCACAGATCTGTAGAAAAGAGACATAGAGCTAGCTGGGTGAATCTTCCAATAGAACAGACTCTTAAATGCTAGATCACTTTGAAAGCCTCTGTTTGATGGCACTTTCAAAATTGGTCTTTTTTCTGTTGTTGTTCCCTCACAGATGCAAAATATGACAAGTTCCTGTTAAAATCTTATTCTTTTTATTAAGATATGTGTAAAGTTCTAGTGAATTTCCTTGCCTGTTAAACATCTTTCCATTACACTGTGATTTGTTCTTAAAGATCTGACTAAAGAAAAATGCTTCTTTGACCTCCTCCAGGTTTTGCTGAGAACAAAATTGAGCTGGGTTTCTAAGGTCCTCTTTGAACTTGATTTTACTGCTGAAGAAAGGCTACAGTTAAATTAGGAACTTCAACAAGTTTCTAAAACTTGTATAAAACCCTGTCTTATGGACTTCTTCCTCTGTCAAGTTTTAGTTTTCAAATGACATAGTGCATGCTATTTAAAGCTTTTCTTCCTATCTCTTGCAAAGTGTGTTATGGAGTAATAGAGCTATGGCAGCAAATTTGTGAGTTTTTCATACCCATTATTCCAGAAAAATCTCCAAGTAATAAAGTGATTTTGTGGTCTTGATGGCAAATGAATTATTTTCAATGCTTCATTTATTGTTCCATATAAAATGGGTACCATTAGTTAAGAGCAGCACAAAAAAAGATATTTTGTTCATTTGAAATCAAAATTTATGGAACATCTAACTTCTCCAGGGAAGAAATTCTTCTTTTTCCCATGTGCCTAAGAATAATCAATAATTAGTGATGTCTGTGAAATTAATGATTCTATGAACATCCCAAATTCTCTATTTTCAGGCACAGCTGATATTTGTGGAATACCACCAAGTCAAAGAACCCAAAGAAAGAAGAGAAGGTACAATTTTAGCTAGGTGGGATCTCTCTTACTCTGGAAACGTGACTGATATCTGTTTGTCAGAGCTTCAGTTCATCCTTTGACAATCTGGGTATCAGAAGTTATTTTGATTTATTATCTCATCATTTTTACCAGCTCTCAAATTGTTGTTCTCAAGGGAATCATTTCCAAAACACATTTCAGCAGTGGTTCATATGAAAGTACTTCCTATTCATCAGGAAGCAGTCTGCAAGTGAAAAATCTAACATGTCTCTTGTCTGTATCCTCTTTAACAAGATCCAAGACTTCAATATTGGGAAGTGCCTATGTTCTGAAAAGTTGATTCCTAGAGAGGAAAACTATTTTATATTTGACATGTGATACCTGGGACTTGATGCAAAGCTTCTGGCGACTCCACCAGGTGCTGCAGTGTGCAGATGGGTAACTTGCACCCGGGCAACTATTTAAATATTGAGGTTTTTGCTTCTAATTTTCGGAAGCTACTGAAACTTCTGAAAAACTTCTGGAAACACTGAAATTTTTTTCCAATCTTTTTCTCACTTTCAATTCTGGACCAGACAGTGATAAATATATGGGCCTAGAGTTGTGCTTTACACAATTCTATTCTGTTTCAGTTTAAATCACTCAATTATATCATCCTATTGAATAAAGTGTCAAGCCAACTCACTACACAAGTTGGTAAAGAATGCTTTGGAGTAGATTACAGGTGAGTTGTGATATATAGCTATGTCTGGTGCAAATTTTGTGTGGGTTTTATTTAACCCCTTTGGGTTTTTGCTTCTTGAGGGTTTTATTTAACCCCTCTGTTCTTTTGCTTCTGGATGAAGGTAAGCAAGATGAAAGCAGCACAATCCCAGGAGGAAAGAATAAAAACTGAGATTGGAGAATATATCAGGGAATGACACCTGGTGGAAGGAGTTGAGGAAAAGATATGGCAGAATCAAGCTTCATTCCAGAAAGATTCAGAAACACTGGCCCAGAAAGACACCATAAGGCCTGAGATAGTAGTTATTTGGACAAAGACCAAAGGATCTGTTCAGAGGTTCATACAGGGAACTGTTACAAAACAAATACTGATAAAACAATGCATACTTTGCAGAAAAAAAATAGAATTACTTGTTTATGGTCTGGAAACTGAGTTTGGATGATTTCCACATGAGTTTTTATATTTTATATTACTCCTCTTCTACAGCTCTGTCTATGGTAAATCCAATTGCAGTGTAAGAGATTTGTTTACCTTCAGCATCTGTTCTACACATTCTGCTGGGAATCCTGAAGTGCAAAATTAATTAATATTTTCTCCTTTTCCATTGGCTCTGTCCTCTATGAATAAATAATGCTGGTCATTTATTAAATATTTGTTGTCTCTCATTTCTTGTATCTCACATAATTAAAAAATGAATAACTGCACTACTAATCTCCTGTGAAACCTTAGCAACAGTCTTCACCTTTGCTTCCCTGTTACATTGCCTAGTCTCAACAGTCCTCCTCTTATCTGATGTTTAAAACTTTTCTAAGCTTCACTTTGACCACAGATGATTTACGTTTTTTCCCGTGGTTCATTGATATTTGTTTTTTAATTCTTCTCTCTTTGAGTATCATTTTCGATCTCTCAAGCATGTGCTTGCTTAGCAGTATAATTACTTTTGTGTGTGTATTGCTCTTCCTCTTACCACTACTTCTGGCTCCTCTTGTATAGATTAAAAGTTCTTCTTTTGATATTTTCTATCTTTGTTTTCCCTCCTACATGACTATATGACTTTAGTGTCATATTTAGGCAGACTTTGGTCTCTCATACCTGTGTCCCAGGATCATCTCCTAACTCAGTATTACTGAGGCAGATTTTTGTGTTAATCAATGTAAAACTAAGAACTGCTCATTTCTATAGTTTGCAGTATCTCTGGTAAAATGTATTTGTATTTTATTATATTTGCGGCGTCCACAGGATAATTTTGAATCACTTTTTATATGTAAGAGATCACAGTTTATACCTAACAGGTATATCTCATCACAACAATAGAAAACCATGTAGGAAATTTTATGGCATCACGATCTCAAGTTAACTTCTCCACGTGTGTCACAAACTCATCATGTCCTCAAATCCAAGCCAAAAACTAATAAGGTAGCGAAAAGTAGAGGTGACTGGTTTTTTTCTGCACCTAAAGGATCAGGACAGCACCAAGGACTGACCTGTTTCTTTCAGCTGCACTGTGTCATACCCCAAGACTAAAGTAACAGCCATAGTGAGCGCCTCCCCACATGGAAAACTCCTTTCCTTTTGGTGCAGGATGACTCTCACAAATGCCACAGCATTACCCTCCAGCTCCATTAGTAGTCCTGAGAGTGCCTGGGAATCAAGTACAGTTTGATTAGTCCTAAAATGCCTCACACATAATGGCTGCACACGGCACCCAAATGCAGATCTGTCCTTTTACACAACCAGTGTTGGCACCATCCCTCGTGAATAAAAGTCTAGTCATCCCTTCTCACTCCATATGAGCATAAATTCCAGGTTAAATTATAACTACATTTTTATAAGATGTCCTCTGTGTAATCTTTTTGATTGGGAAGCTGTTGCAGTGATGAGAAATCTGATAGACTATCAACAAATCTGCGTGCACTAATTGAGCTGATATCCATGTAAGGCAAAACTAGCTGACTCCTTCGCAAAGTCAAGGCAGAGAGAAAGCTTGTGAGGTTTTGTGGGTCTTATCAGAAGGTCTTTCTATATTTATTCCCTGAAGTGGCTTTGGGAAGAGGAGAGAGGAGGGTTTTTGCTTCACAGGAAAAAAAAAATCTTCTATCATAAAAAGGGAGAATGAGGTATACAGGGAATATATGTCTTTCCAAATATTTTTAAATTTTTTGGAAATTTTATTTTTAAATTTTGATTTTCTGGGTTTCATGCTTATTTTATGAAGGGGCAACAAATTGATCCTATGGATTCTATTATCTCTTGCACTTTTCTGTTCCAGAGGTTACCTGCCCTTATGTTTACAGTTTACATGTTCAAATTATAATGCTTCTTTTACATTCCAATTAGTTCGTCCAAAGTTTCATGACACTGTTTACAATTTCTTGTTTAACGTATTTGAGGTTTAAGCCACAGTGGTCTCCAGGCAAGGGCAGTGCTAAGCAGGCAGCATAAAAATGAGTTTTAACTGCTCTTGAATAAAAATAAGTCATCACAATTAGAGGGATGGTCTATGATGCAAAGCATCATGCAGTTCAGTAGCAGGGGTCTGCCATGTACTGTGCCTCTTTTGCTGCAAAATTCCTAACTATTTTGTTTTCTCCTATAGAATATTTGAGTTGTATCCATTCTTACCAGAAGACAAAACTTTTCTTTTCAACACAGTTCTCAGGGGAGATTTAAGGTCATCTTACTATGTATCTTCTGAGTTATCATGGAAAGGGGGTTAGATTTTAGCTTTTTGAATTTTTTAGAAAATCCTTGATGGGATTCTGGCCACTGCTTGATGATGTAAATCTCTGCTACAAGCCCAGCTGAAGCATTCAAGGTTATGCTAATTTCAGCCCATGACTCTCCTGGTGGGATGAGAGAGGTTGTAAAATTCAAGTATTGGCTAAGGTCTAAAATGTGAATATTTATGTCAAGCTTTTCAATTGCCAAACAACAGGTACTGTACAGTTACAAGTCTTCTAAAGGTGCCTCACTGCTCTTACAGAGGGAACTGGAACAGGTTTCCCAGAAAGGAAGTGAACTTCCCATCCCTGGAAGTGTTCCAG
Organism: Corvus kubaryi; assembly: GCF_017639235.1. Taxonomy (NCBI): domain Eukaryota; kingdom Metazoa; phylum Chordata; class Aves; order Passeriformes; family Corvidae; genus Corvus; species Corvus kubaryi. The sequence continues at coordinate 11,706,003 of NW_024580666.1, read as the reverse complement.
GCAAGGCTGGATGGGGCTCTGAGCAACATTCTCTTGTGGGAGGGATTCATGTGTAAAGCAGGGGGGATTGGAATTCAGTGACCTCTAAGGTCTCTTCCAAGGCCGCTTTTTGATTCTATGAAAGACAGTCATATTATCAAGAAAATAACTCTCAGAAAGTATAAGCTCTACATAAATATTCAATCTTTTAATTAACATATGTGAGAATGGAGTGATCTGAGTAACACCTTTATGAATTGTCAAGTATAAAGAGCCACAAATCCTCATGGCTATGATGTTGTTTTCAGTGAGCAAGTCTTGCTGCTGCTAGGTTTAGAGTAAATCCTACACACCAAAAAAAGCAAGGAGAATAATAAAATATATTCTCTTGGGGATCAATAAAGACAGATTTTTAAATTTTTTTATAATATTTCTATATACATAAACACATACAGATATATAAGCAATGAAGACATCGAGGGGGCACTATTTCTCCCCAACTGGCTTTGCCCCCTACTCAGCTATGAACCTATTTGAAATGCCACTAAAGTAGACAGAAGGGCCTCTACTGTCTTCAGCAAATACTAAGTCAAGCCCAGAATTACCTCCATAAACATCATTAGCTTAAACATCTCACAAAATGGCAGCACTGATATCCCAAACCCCAGGCTGATCCAACTCATTTGCTCAATCAATATCTCCTCTTTGACTTTATCCCTTGAACATCTAACAGATATTTCTTTGGGAACTGTGTGCTAAATGTGAAACATTGACATCCTGGAGGCTCACAAAAACTCAGTCTAACAACTTGGGATTTTTATTATTTCACTTTTTTTATTTTTCTGCCCCAAGGAGGAGCAGTGCAAACCTTTCCAGAAAAACAGAGTGACCCAACACTTGACAGAGAAATCTTAAAGTTTCATTGCAGTCTTTGTATTGGTACAGAGACTTTATTAAATAAGAAGAGGTTAAGAAAAAACCAACAAAAGCTGACTACTATTTCACACTCTGGTGCAATTGTAAATGATGATTATGTGCAGTACAGAAGCATATGCAGTCTCTGACCTTTGTTTTTAGGGCCATAAAACTCTTCTAGTTATAATGACAAATGCCTCAAAGACTGTTCTATTTGGAACAAACACTAGCTGCAAGGTGATTTGAGCCATCTCTCATTTCTGCCTCTTACAGATTTTCTTTAGATTGGAATATTGTGATTAGAAAGCTCTCCTACCAGCAATATGCAAGCAAACAGGTTGACAAAAATAAGAGTGGCTTTAGAATAGACGCTTGCATCTATGATCTGATTAAGTGCAGAAAAGACCATTGTCATTCAAACATTTGAAGCAAAAAGAGGGAGGGAGGGAAGGAGGGAGGGAGAGAAAGTGTTTCAATTCATCCAATCTGTTTAAAACAACATTACACCATCAGCTGTGCAGAAAGCAATTTTTTCTCTGTTACAGTCTGCATTAAAATCTGTTGGACCAATTCTCAGTAAAGCAAGTATCAAGTGAAGTCAATGGAGTGTCACCTTACAGGAGTAGATACAGATCCATATTTCAAAGTTTGTCTTTGTAATCCTTGTAGCAACAACATCACTTTCCCTCTGAAATTTACCCATTCCCTTTCTAAGCACAAAGGGATGCTTGCTACCTGTGCCTGTGAAAAGAAAACTGCTTTAGCCCAGATAACTCACCTAGCTCTAAACCTGCATGTTCTTTTCCCCACAGTAACCTGTGACCAACAGTGCAAATTCAAAAAATAATAATAAAAAAAGCCAAGTCATCTACTCACATTTATTGCACTGTTGTAGCTGAGGTTATGTTAAACTTACGTTTAGTTACTCAAAAGATGTGTGTTGTCTGCCTAAAAGTGCTAACAAATTTAGACTTATGTTATACTTTGTAATGATTCACCTTATTCCATCATAAAATGTACAATAATTCATCAGCAGAGGAAAATAGAATCTCTTTTAAGTTTTAAGTTCTTCCAAGTACTTAAGTTTTGATGATTAATAAATCATAAAGAAGTCCAAAATTTAGCTTTCTCTGTAAGTTATATATGAATTCCTATATTATATCAGTACAGCATGCAACATATGATAATTGCGTTACTACAGGTAGCATAGGAAGATTTTATTCTTGTAAAGCTGTTTTGAAATAAGTTGAGGCCTATGTAAAATAATGATTCATTAAGATGGCTATTAATTTCAAGAACACACTTTCTATTCCCAGAACCTATCCTGGCCAAAAGCCTGTATTCTCTATTTTCTGTATTACTCAAACCCCAGTTGGTCTCACTGTAAGGTCCCTCCTGGGAGGTCTGGACAGGAAACCCCTGGTAACAAATTACAGATTTCTACCTCCAGAGCTAAATTAGTAACCTTGTTAGATGTAACAGCTGAAGTCTGTTATCCCTTCTGGAAACATGAGCTCCTCCATGGTTCCCAGAGAGGGATGTGACAGCTGAGAGTTGTATTGCTTTAATGGATTTTCACTTGTGTCTTGATCATTCAGAAATATTCCTCCTCTTAATCATCCAGGCTGTTACAATTTTTTCATTTTCTTTTTCTGTTGCACACATTTATTAGAGCTAGTTTTTTCCACAAAAATTTATGAGGAAGGGAATTCCTGCATCAGTCTTTTTTAAGGTGACCCTATGCCCTAACATCTTCACAAAATATAGCATTAACAAACTAAGCCAGGCTGTGACTTAGCAAAGTTCAGAGATAATTCAGGCAGTGAAATCACAGTGATAGAGTGTCAAATGTTTTCTTCTGCACTATAAAGGAAAACATTCTCTTTGAACTCAGCAAGGACTTTGTAGGACAGGAGGATTATTTGAACCAATTTTCAGCACACTCTTCTCAAACTGTTCTGTGTGTTGGAGGAAAACTGCAGATCCCTTGAATGTAAATTGCAAATTGTTTCCCCCAGTCAGATAAAGGACACACACAAGGTTCTCCTTGTATTTATGTGTCTGGTGGTACTTGAGTCTGTGGCAAACACTTAGTCAATAAGAGCAAACATCAATAGCAATAAAAAAGGCTTGTCTTTCCTTTTCCTCAAAGTCAATGGAATCTGTCTCATGTGATTTACTTGCCCCCTTTTGCAGGTAAAATAGTCCCAGGGCTGGAACAATTCTGTTTGATAGGCACATTTTACAACTATTTAAATGGCTGTCAATATCATCATCCATCTTCTGCCATCAGAAGTATGCCTTGCTTTTTTATCACATCTGAACTGACCATATGCACGTAGGGACTGTGTTGATATCACCTTAATTTCTCTAATTCAGAAATTGCATGGCAATTTAGATGCCACTAAAACCTATCCAGCATTGCTACATCTTCCTAAGACCAGCTAGTGAGGATAAACAATCTTCAAGATCCACATTATCTGAAATGCCCTTTTATGTTTGCCATTTATTAATTACAGAACTGGTTTCTGTTACGTAGCTTTGTTTGCTTTAAGAAAGGATGATTGTCTGGTAACACCGTGTGGTTAACCAAATAGCAGATGCCATTTCCCAGCTTCTAATTTAAGTTTGGCTTGTGAAGGAGAGAAACAGAAGAGAATGAAGGACAGTCAGAGCTATCCAATTTGGTTTTGATTTGTCAAAAATATGAATGGTGTTATTCTGTGTCACCTTAGCCTGGCCCTTGTCCCTAATGACCACTGTACCTTCACACATTTGAATGTCTCGAAAAGAATTCACAAAAGGGAATTTGTTAAGTACAGTCTTGCAGAACTAAATGGACTTCGGTAGTATTTGTGTGCCATGCCATAAGCGTCAGCAAACATTTCATCAGGCTTCTGAGTAGTTCCCTGTGCTAAATTAAAAGCACTCTGTGATATATTTTGAAAAGAAAGTATTAAAAGAGCCTAAAAATACACCAAAAATAGGAAAGGAAAGCAAGGGGGCCAATGAAAACAATAAAGCATTTCAAGAGAAGGTGATATTAGAAGGACAGAAGGGGGAAAAGGAGATAAGTAGAACAATAGCTGTGTAAAAGAAAATACTCAATCCAAGTATGAATATGATGAGTCATAAACTAACAGTGTAAGTGATGTCTGTTATATTAATTGCATTGACTTTTGGGGATGTGTCTGGAAACACAGACACAAATTTTGTAGATGCACATAACAGTTACACCACAGCAAAGTTTTGCTCCAAAATATTTCTACCAAATCTGTTACATTACATTGACTATGTCTTTTCAAGTAAGGACCTGACAGTAAAGTTCTCAGTGTCTGTGTTAATCTGGCTTTCCTGTTTCATAACAAACAGATCACACTTGTCACATACAGTCTGACCTCCCTGAAATTTTTCACTTTCTTCATCTTTGCCTATACTATTGTTCAAGACTATTCATAGGGCTGTGTCCCCCTTCTGGAATAAGTGCCAGTATGATTTTTTAAAAATGTCCCTCATCTGTTATCATACACAGGAATGTGATCAAATCGGGAATTTTCCTTGATATGAGCCACTGTAATGCTGAATTTCCTGCAATGAATCTCAAATAGTTGTATCTGTTTTGTCCATAGAACTGGAAATAAATTTTTATCTGTTTTGAAAGTCAGTAGATCAAAGACAAAGGTATGGCTCATGATTTCTTAGCCTGTCCCAGCTACAAAGTAAAATTACTTCACTTGAGCTACTGTGACAGTGATTGTTTAGCATCCTGTCCAGGATACAAGATGGAATTTTACACTCAGTTTGCAGTGGAAGAAATAAAGACATAAAAATTGCTAGTATAAGATATAGAGACAATATCAAGTCATGAATAGATTGCAGTAAAGCTTAAAATCAAACAAAAATTAATCTGATAGTAAACAAAAAGACTTCTGTGGCTTTATTGCCAGATGCTGTAAACTCACTTTAACTGTGAATTTAATTGATGTTCCTTTCCAACATCAGTAGATGCTGTGGCAGTTTGACAGTGTCCCAAAAAGGGCTCTGCAGAGTCCCAGGGAGCACAACTAAGCCTTGAACTTCAGAGAATGACACATTAGAGCAAGAGGCTCAACCTTAGCAACGAGGCTTACAGCATTATACTGGTTAAAGATTATTTCTCACAAAGAAAAGGATTAGAGATTCTTGTTTAAAACAAAAGCTGACATTGTGCTTTATAGTTATATATCCCCAAGGAGAGGAACAACTGTACCAGCCAACTGCACAGACCAAATGAGCTGAGGTGTTAATGTGGACTGCACCTGCACTCATATATTGTGAAAAGAAGTCTCTAGACCCTGTCTAAACAAAAAAAAAGGTGTCTTCACAAAGGTCCTGGCTTATTAATGCATTAAGTCTATGGTTATTCACTTAAACCTGTATAAATACACCAAAATCAGTAGCAATAATGGACCTGCATTTCAATGCCCTATGAAATTTGTGCCTCTATATCCTCTAACCAGATTTTTAACAGGTTTTAATTACAAAAAAAATATTTTTTTATATTGTATATAAACTCTTGTCCGGAAAAAAAATTATTGGAAACAATACAAAATTTAGTATCACTGAAAATCTTGAAAAGCAATTCAGTTTGGAGAAACTGCATGTTTTTGTACAATCATCCCAGCCTTGTCTTATATGTCCTGCAGAAAGGTATGTCCAGAAAATTCAATACAAACAATGTAACAATGAAGCTCAAAAATAGCACATTACCTTTAAATTGCATTGGACATTACACGTGTCTGGATAGACAGTAGGATGCAGTAACATATTGTGCAATTACAATTACATTTGTAATTCCAGTTTTTGTGACAGTCATGTGTGCAGCAGGATGCTCTCTGCCTGGAATGTGCAAAACAACTCAAACAGTGCTGTTTTGCAAAGTTACTAGTGGTGAACTGAGAGGGGGTGTCATGTTTCTTTTGGTATTGAATTATGTTAAAACTTGCCTGACTCATCAACCCCAAAGTTAAACACCCTGATCTCAAGGTGAAGATGTGGCAGACATGGTAAACTATCCTTATCTAAAAATGCTGAGCTGGCACAGCTGGCCTGAGACATATGACTGACAGTCAATCACTTTAAACTCTCAAAGTCCAGTCCCACTTTCAAAAGGCAGGCTTTTCTAAAATACCCCTTGAAGTGCATGTGGAGATTCCTCCCTTGGGTGGGGATGCCCCTCAAGGTCACTCCTCCAGACTGAGCAAAAGAGATGTGCCCAGGGTCATTGGTCTGGGTGAGTAACATCAATCTCTACTTAATAATTGCTTCTTTTTTGCTAGCTGTAATACAGCTGCTTTAATAGAGCACACTATACTGTACTATACTAGTAGTTTTAGCTTCTATACTGTGTAGCAAATAATGCTGATTAAGATCTTTTTGTCTCTTCATTTAGCATAGTATGTCATTCATTCTTATATAAATATATTTGGCTTGCCATCTTTAATCCTGCCAGACAAAGTTGTACAAAGGTTCAACCATACCTCTATAATTCCTTAGATTTAAACCACTGACAAAGTCTGAGTGTAGGATTGGATCCAGCTGCACCCAGGCTCTTTAGAAAGAAGGGGCTACTTCCTGCACCTCGTGACTCAATGGGAGGGCTTCTCTTATTAACTTTATCTGAAGCTCCCTCTCCACCCACGACAATGTGATACTATTTGCTGATTTATCTGTGACAGATTTAATGTGTTGGCAGATACAACTTTCAGCGTCATGACAGCTGTGCATGTCAAATCTCAAAAGTAGTTAGTATAAGTTCTCAGTTTATTGTTGCACATGAGCTGTTGTTTTGGACTTTCCTCACTGTATACTAAAAATTCACAGTCTAGCAAGTATTTTTAAAATATGTATACAAAGGATTCAATTGCAGGCTCTATCCTGACACAGTTCAGTGTAGGCTTTTTCTACCTTTTCTCTGAAGTGGCTCATAGTCTAATATAAATTGAAATGTCAATACCTTGTATGACATTTACCTTGGCCTAGCAGGAGATCAAGAATAAAATAATAAATGGATTTTCTTCCTGTTCAGCCGGACTCTACAGAATGAAGCTCTTATTTTTAGCCAAGTTTTTTTTTAAATATAAATTTTGCTTATTTTTTGAAAGCTCTTTTTCTAATTTTTGCCACAATCCCCTGGATCAAGAAGCAGTAGCTGCAGAGACATTGGCATAGCCATATTCCTGGAAGCATCTGCGCTAAATCACCGCTCCTATGACGAAATGCTGAAGGAGCTGGAGCTGTTTCAGACTGAAGAAGAGAAGGCTCAGGGGGATCTGATCAATGTGTACAAATACCTGAAAGGAGGGTGTAAAGAGGATGGAGACAAGCTCTTCTCAGAGGTGCCCAGTGGCGGGACTGAAATACACGCGGCTCCCTTTGAACACCAGAGAACCCTTTTTCACTGTGAGGATGGCTGAGCACTGGCACACATTGCCCAGAGAGGTGGTGGAGACTCCCACCTTGGAGATATTCAAAAGCCATCTGGACATGGTCTTGCACAACCAGCTCTAAGCAACACAGCTTGAGCTGGGGGGCTGGACCAGAACACCCTCTTCCCACCTCAGACACTTCCGTAATTCTGTGTTTCTGTGAAATCTGCTAAGATGGACTGTGTTTCATAAGACAGTCAAACCAGCATAAAAAAACCCAAGGTCTTTTATGGAACCTTTACCTATAGACCTAAATATCCTCGATTGTGTACATGAGAAGAAAGATGAGAAGAAAATTAACAAAGGAGGATAACATAAACTAACTGGGTTTTGAATCACAGTGGAAAAATGCCATAAAAAGACAAACAGCAACTCCCTAAATTAAAATAATATAATTCATAAATAGTTTAAAAGCATTTTTCACCATTCAGGATTTCTTTTTTCTGGCTATTAGTATAAACAGACATCCTTGGATACTAGGAATGCCATTTTATGGCTTTCAAGGGCAAAATAAAGTTGCACTTACTAAAGAACAAATACATGAAGGTTGCCTACTGCTCGGTGATTTAACTTCTAGAAATGTTCTGCATTTAAAATTTCATGCATTTGAAAGATTTTTTGCTTTGTTTTGTTTAATTACCAGGATGCCAATTCATTATTATAGCATCCTACTAATGATGGAGGGTACATCCTTTATTTATCCCTATCCCTTTGTTAACCATACTTATGAAGTGCTACGTTTCAAGAACTGTAATGACCAGTGAGAAAAAGTGCTTATTTTAATTATTTAAATTACTTACCAAATTTGAAGCCACATAAGTCTCCAGGAAGGCAGCCTGCCTAACTGAAAGCTTGCAGCTGCAAGATGACAGTGGGCACACCCTTCAGTTACACTGAACTGCATCTCTTCCTCTTCAGTACACGTTCGGAGAACTTATTCTACAAAACATGTAAGGATGGTTTCAGAGGGTGTCCCGAGGGCTGAAGTTGATAAATTGTGAATTACTTTACCTGGTAATATTTCATTCCTGATCTGTATTGTCTGTGAACCTCTCCTAGTAAATGTGGAGCTTTTACACTCCCTAGACAATCTGTCTGCTGCTGAGCCCTCTGAACTCACATTTTTCTAGGCAACAGGCAAGCAAATCCGTGTGAGTAAAAAAGAACACAACCCACCTCTACTAGGTAAGACTAAAAACACTTTACAGGTCCACAGGAACTTCCAAGAGATTTCATTTTTAAAGCCAATTAGGAAGTTTGGATTTTGGGGGCATTGGGGGAAGCAGTGGAACATGTAAACAGAAAATCACAGCTTTCAGATGCTCATCAGCACAACAGAAGCATACGGCTGCAGGTTTATGCAGTGTATTAGACTGTTCTATGAGTAAAAATGGCATGCCCTTAGGACATATATGCAACAGAGCATGCTGCTTTAATAACTTTCAATTTTGTTAATATCTGTAGTTGCTAGATAGAATGTATTTTTCTTATTACTCCGTGGATGGGCTTTTTCACTCTTTCCCCTATCCTAATCCAATATATCTTGCCATATATAATCTAGACAGGGCGAGTAGTGCCGAGCCTGAAATCACTTGGAATGGTTCCCGAGCGAGCCGCGCGCTCGCGGCGCTTTGGGAGCGGGGCCGCCAGGAGTTACCGTCAGTGCGCAGCGCCCTCCTGTGGCCGCTCCCTGGAACTGCAGGAGAGCTGCGCTGCTCTCCCGTCCCCGCGAGCGGGAAGGGGAAATGGTGCTGGCACTGATGATCCGCCAGGGTCGGCAATTTGCAAACCTCTCTTTTCCCCAGCCTTAAAGAAGCATTAATAAAAGAGTAAAGCACCAAAGCCATTAAACCTAATTGTTAATTTGATGGCATATGAGTACAAAACACAAACGGGCAGACTGTCCAAAACCTGCCGAGATACTGCTTTGTTATGTCCTAATAATCACTCTTGGTAAATCTGATTAACAATCACAGGAGATGACAGAAACATTTTCGGGTCTTTCGTTTCTTATAATAAAAGAAGGATTTTTATCAAGAAATAATACATGGGACATGATATTATAGGGGAAAGTTATCAGGAAAAACTTCATGCTCTGATCTAAAACAGCAGAGCAAGACTACTTTCAGGGAGGCATAGGCAAGGCAAGGGTAAATTGTCTGGAGGCTGCAGCCACGCAGCTACTCACGGAATTGCTTGGGTTCTGTGGCTCCTCAGAAGCTCTTCTTTGGCCTTGATTTGCAGTGCATCAGAGAAAGCAGATTCAGTCACAGCTCTGGATAATTACTTGAATTAATGAGACAGTCCCGCAGCTTAAAAATGCACAAATACACAAAAGAGATGTTTATATCAAACTAATATATCCATTTAAATAAAATCCTGGTAAGAATCTACTTACAGGGCACCTGCAGACCCCCTGGCTGGGAAGGACAGGGTGTATTCAGGACACATCACATCCTCATGTGTGGAGGCACCTCTTGAAATCAGCCTTGGTTAGGGACATCTTTAAAAAAGATCAAGCAAAAATGAAAAAAACACTCCAGTTTTCAAGATTCTCACACTACCCATCCTCTTCCTTTTACTCTGGTGAGAGTAGCTTATTTCTGTTCCAACTGTATTTACATCTAACTAAATGTTCAGTGGCATCAATGGTGAACTCTGAAGGGATTCAGCTCCACACTGTCTGCCTTGATGCAGACATGAGCAAAACAGCAAACAAATGGAAAATATGCTCGGGTTTTCAAAGAGAGTCAGGTCTCTCTGCCAAAAGAGACAAACAAACAAACAAACAAAAAATGCCACCTTAATTCATCCTTCACTGTTGCACAGAACTTAAAAAAAATACCAACCAACCAACCATCCAAACCCAAAAAAAACCCCAAAAAAAAAAAAAAAAAACAACGGAGCAGACTGCCTGAGAAAGCTCCACTGAGTCCCTTTTCTGCATGTTTTGCTAGTTCACACTCTCTTTCTCCTGCTATCTCTGCTTTTACTACACACACTTTGCCCTTAATTACTAGCACAAAGCAGTACAGAAATGTAAATGTGCCGTCATTTGGAGAGAGGGAAAGGAAACAGAGCTATATAGGACATCTCAGTTATGCGTGGTCTCTTGAAAAGCCCTGCTTTCACTTGCCACAGACCGAATTTGTCACCTTAGGGCTATGGTGAAACCCACTAGTGCCAGCAGAATTCAGGCACTCCAATCAGGCTCCTCTCCATTAAAACAAGCAGTTTCTGTATGTAAGTCAGGAGAAACCTGTGAGATTTGTCCATTGCTACACCCACAGAGATGACCAGAACTTACCAAACTGCACTGATCTGAGGGTTGCTGCTACATGCAGAGCACCATGCAATCTTCCTAGAGGCTGTGTGGAGTGGAATGCAAGTAGCACCAAAATCAGACACAATTCATAGTTGTTTTAAATACTAAAGTTTTATAGACAGATAAAATACCTGTTTGAAAAAGTAAATTTCTCCATCATTCCTCACTTTGCTGTAAGATTTATTACAAATATAAACCAGTGCAGTGTCCTCTAAAACCTACAAATTTTATATAGTGTCATGTTGTATCAATCTTTGAATAATTTAGAGCAATAGTATATCTGAATGCTTACAATAAGGACAAGTTTATGGAACTTAGTATTTACTCTGGTGTTATGGGACAAAGAGGAGATATACCAGTTATAATTGCTAAACCATAAGAGAAAATATTTCCAAACAATCAACTGGATAATACATTTATCTTTTTATAATATATATACCAGATTCTACAAATATTTTGCAACCTTTTTTTTTAGTGTGACATATTTTTAAAGGTAAAAATATTATATTATATGAATTAACAAAATTGTGAAGCCCAGTATATCACAATTCCCAAAACTGAAGAAGCAACTTGAAATCACTTTATATACTTCACTTTCTAGAATATACTTTTAGGTTTATTTTAATGTAAAAATGAGAAGTCTAGCTCTCTAAATGTGACTCATAATTTTGGTACATGTTTTACCACTCCTGCTCATTTATACATCTTCTCCTGACATCTTTAAAAAATTATTATAATTAAGCTGAGTGCAAACACAAGTCCAGTCCTGTTACATTTACTATGAGGAGGCATTCGTAATCTTTATTGTGCGATTTTCCCTTCTACTACTGCTTTCTCTAGGAAAGTGCTTGGGGAGGATATTCCTGTTGCAGTTTTCTCTGGAGACTTCTGCAGCTGGGTGTGGTGAGTTTATTCACCAACCAACCAAAAAATGTTAAGCATAACACAGCACGACAGAGATACCAATCTCTTAGACTATTTAGTTTATAACTAAAATTACAAAGCTTTCATTTTTTAGCATCAATGTTGATTGCCACAGCTGGTAATGAGGCATGAGTGCTCACTTTTCTTGTAAAGTCTTGAAAATGCCAGAGGAAATAGCAAATACTTGTTTCTCTCTCTAGACAGATGCTATCAGTTACACAGACTGGCTAACTGTGGATGTCGGTTTGCTTAGGAACTGAGTATTCTCAAAAAGAAATTGAAAGCAACCTAGGAATTCATCAAGAGATGACGATTCATCAGATACAAAACCTATAAGTCACTAGAATCTGGTTGAGAGCAGGAAAAACTATCAAAAGCATCTCTGTATTCCTCTAACCACTAGAAATACTATCTCTACAATCTGTATTCTACATATATGTCCATAGCACATAAAAAAAGCCCTTCCTTTTCATTCATTTTTCAGAACTGGTATTCAGAATAGTGATAGATCCTCTATCAAAGAAAGAAGACCACTCTAGAAGGATATTTCAATCTGCTTCTCATTGCTAGTCAATAGACTGCCAGATAATAAGATGTCCATTTTAATTGCAACTTTCTTACTGAAAATATATGTAAGTGACTGAGCTCTGAGACAGTGTGAAAGATCTCAAAAGATTCTTGATAAGACAATTTATGGAGTTGCAGTCCCTGCTTGTTGCCTTCAATCCCCTATGAAAACACATCCTGTGCTGCAAGTCAGTGAAACCAAATGAGTTCTTGTACACTCTGGTTTGGGCCCAATTTGTATTGAAACTTATCACAGTGATAAGGTAATTATTTTTGTTTATTTCTGCTTTATATTACAGCAAAACAGAGTTAAAGAACTGGAACTGTTTTTCGATCTGATGCCAAACAAGTTCAAAATCTGACAGGCAATTACCTTTTGGCACAAAAGTAAACAAAGAAACGGGAATGTTTCATGCTTTGTTATACATCTTTAAGTGCATTTATTTGCAATATAATATGTACTTAAAAATCTTGCTCTGACTAAATAATGTTTTATTCCCACTACTGGCTTAAGTCTTGCAAAACAGGCTACTTTGCACAGGCTAGCTCTCATGTCTGAACAGAAACTCAACCTCAGATCTGAAAAGTCATCTGGAAGAGTGGAATAACCCAGCAATACTTCAAGGGAGGTAGGAAATCCAAAAAATTCAAGAATACTTGAAGAGTAATTATCATCAGATCTGACTATATCTGATTATATTCTGTATCAGCACAGTAGCACAGGCATCTATTGCATTTCCAGAGGTCTAGTGCACGAGGTGGAATCCTGTTCCTTTTCTAAATATTGTCTTTTCTAAGGACATAGGCTATATTTCACCCATCACATAAAAGAGTTAAGATGCATAAAAATAGAGAGGTTTGTTGGTGGGTTTTTTCGTGTCTGTTTATTAGAAGTCTGTACAATAAATACATTGTTTAATGTAAGTGTCATTTCTGTGGGCTGAAGTATACAATTTTATGCTCTGTGTTAGATTGCTAGTAAAACCAAATATTTCTGGCACTAGTAAAATAAAGACTCTCTAAACACAGAAATGTGAAGAGAATGGCCCAGGATACCCTAGAAATAAGAGAAAATTATTTTTTAATACTGTAGAGCATTGAGAGCATGGTTGGAGTAGTCAGATTTTCAGAGAAAACCCTGCCAATACACTGAGGCAGTCAGAACTAAAATGTGTCATCTGCCACTTCTGTCTTATCTCATTGTTCCCAAAGTCAAACAGAAATCTAGCCAAAATTATGAATTTTCTAAACTTGAAAGAGTTTAAAAGTAACAAAACAAACGTGGCCTGAGAATGCCCAGTGTGTGGAGGGGAAGAGGCAGGTGGCACATTTCAGGCTTGGGTGACTTTCCATCAGGAAGCCAAATTTGTTAGCAACTTTGTCATGGGCATGTCAAGAGTACGATGTCTTTAGACATCTTCAGCATATGCAAACAGAAGAGATAATGTAAAATAAACATAACACATAATGTTTTCTAGTTAGTTATACCTGAATTCCAGTGGTGATCCCAGCAGGATTTCACTCCTGCATGGAGTTTGGTGCATCCCTTACCATGCAGTCAAAGATCAAGGTCTTTCTTCTCCATCCCTTTATAGCTGGAATGATGCTTCAGAATGCTTTGTTCAAAGGGGTTGTTTGTCTGCTAGAAAAATAATAATAATAATAAAAAAAAGACAACAGATAAAAAAAAATTATGGTATGAGAGAGAAAAAGTATTATGGTCAATTTAAAATCACTTATCTCAAGGCAGCTTGTTATTTTCTTTTAAAATGTTCTTTTTCCTACTGTTTCTTACCAGGCTAATTGTGTAAAAGAGTTATATTTCTGGCCTATTGCAGTTGGTACTTGTTGTCAGTATAGATGCACTGGATAAATTCCCAGAGATCATCTGTGACTTTCCAAAGAGAAATACAGCAAATAATAGCATTTGCTTTCTGCTTCCTTTTTCCGCAGCTGTGAAAATTACATTTTCCTGGAATATTATTGCACAAATTCTGAACTCAACATTACTTCCAAGGTCCTCATAAGTATAATTTAGTCCAGTGGGATTCCACATAGGAGATCCAGATGGGTGCTGTACTATATACTTAGAAATTACTAAAAATGTGTAAGGGAAAATTAAAAAATTTAATAGACTAGATCATTTGACACACAATTGTTTCTACATAACTTACAGGACTATTTGCTGCTAGATTTTAGTGATGTGTCAATCAGAAGTTGCAGAAATTCTATTGCTGGTAGTAAAGCCCTTGTATTTTTGGCATATTGCAGCATACTTCTCTACTGGATCAGAGCCTGAGTACACATTCGTAAGACAGACCTCTTAGTTCTGACAACTGTGTTGAAAAGCCTTTTCTCATGATAATGGGTAAAAAATGCTTTCATCACTTCAGTTAAAGGAAGTATCTTGGTTTAGATGTTGGATCAGGTAGCAGTTTGGTTCATTCAAATGTCATTTTATCTTCAAATCAATTTCAAGTCAACACAGTGATTAAATGCTTTCACTATCTATTTTTTCCAGAAAATAAATATTCTTCCTTCCTGTTAGAAGAGCAGCTTGTTTCAGCATCTTCAGAAGCAACCTGGTGAGAAAATATTTTAACACCCTTTTTCCTTCACAGCTTGCTTAGGTACTTTAGGTGTGATGCTCAAGTTGCTTACGACTGTGACTTCTTTCGATGCGTAGTGTTCCATACCACCACTATTTAAATTACATCTCATTTGCTGCCGATTCGAACATTCACACTGATGATTCAGACATTCATCTGAACATCCTTCAGGTAGTAGCAAATCACAAGTGATCCCAGTTGTACAGAACAGGGTTACAAAGAATCAATCACAGATGCATGCAATGGTGGGTCACTGCCTCTCAGATTCGTAGCAGCATATAATAGCAGAGAGGAAATGGTGCTTAAAGTCATTTAAAGCACTACAGTTAGTGGCATTTGCCATAATACATTTCATCTGAAATTTCAGAGCACGGTGCTGCTGTACTGACTGTATTTTAACCACTAAAGTCAAATGTCAGCTCTTCGTCTGCAATCAAAGCAATGACTACAACACCCCCCAGCTGAGCTAGCTTCAACCAGCTGATGATGGGAAGCAAATTTTAGTGTTCATTGAGCATAATCCCACTACTTATTTCTTGCCATTCCTTCAAGACCCACTATTCTACTAATTCTGAAGCGTGTATCTGTTGTTTTCAACAGACTGATGAGGTATGTAAGTCAAACATTCACTGTGCTACTTTGTGCTTATTTGGCTTCAATATATGAAACAGTAGTCATACTAATAAGCTAATTCTTCCAAATGTTAATTCATTAATTTTTTTTAATCACAAGTTTTCTCATGATTCATCCATTTCCTAATTTTGATCATTCATTTTATATTATGTTATTTTTACTTCACTGAAAGAACACCAGATACTTTTTATGGATTCCTTGTTTTCTCAGACATTGTAGCAACTTGCCTCTGTGAGGCAAAACTGTGATGAGGCAAATAAAAATACTCACACTTAGCACTGAGTCTGAAGTTTTAAACCTCTCACAGAGGACTGAAATCATTGTTGGAGAACAGTGAGAAGCATTCACAATGAAGTGAGAAAAGAAAATGCAGTCTAAAGGGCTGGAAAATAGGTCACCTTCACTAGACAACATAAAGGACCTACAATGCAAAAAATTTTCTGAGAGCTCAGCCCCCTGTTGTACAAAAAGAGATGACACCATGAAGAAAGAGAGTACACCTGAAACTCAGCAACACACTGTCTGTCCTGCAGAACAGATGGAAGGGACATTGCTTTTCACTTTCATCTGCTCCAATTTATACGTGGTCTGAGGCTCGCAGCACTACTTAGCCACTACTAAAACATAACTCCAAAGTGCACAGTACTTTTAGTACAAGGTTGTATCTTTACTAAAGGAAATATGAATATTTTTGTTTTATTTTATCTCCAGATGGAGGGAAAACAGATATTTCTCAGTCTTACGTACATTTTTTTCCTTCTTAAAAACAATAACCCTTTTCCAAATAATTTTGAAAATGTTTGGTTCATTTTCAGGTTGCGTTAACTGAGTGCCTTTTCCTAATAAGCAAAGCGTTGAAGCACAAATGCCAGCTTCAACCTTGCTTCCATCTCATGCATTAATACAGGCAAAATTCAACTCTGTAGCCCAGAGTATGGGAAAACTGAAGAATATGTGAAATATCTGCATCAACAAACTGTTAAATTTAACAATCAAATTACCAAGGATTTTTCCACTAACTTTTACCTGTAACGACTAAATACCATTTTTTGAGAAATCTATCCAACAAAGTTATCAATGCCTATTCTAAACTGAAATTGTTGTGTGCCTGATATCTGAGCTATATGTAATCTCTTTTCCTGCAGAATGCATATTTACCTCTATTTTGTTCAATTAAAGTGTCTCCTTTAATCTACTTGCTCTGGCACTAAGATATGTTAACTGTCTGTTCTTTAACTGCTTTGCCATAAATAATTAAATTAACTTAACAAAACCATGATTTTCACATTACTCTCTAAATTTCATATAGGAAATACTGTATCTTGGCACCATAAAAAGTATGCACTCCTAAGATTAAAGAAGTGTCACAAGATAGCTGGATTAGCTGAAATGCTCACCACCCCATCTGAGGAGTAGTAAATGGACCGTTACACCTAAGCTCACTTCTAAGATAGACAGATTCGCATTTGAGAAATCTTTTTTCCTTTCATCCCCAGGTTTGAAAATATGTGCACTGGTTAGATAATTTACATAAGATCTGACATTTCTTTCTAGCGATTGGGACCATGCTTACATCATTCATCATACTGTATCACAGGTGATGATATGCTGTTACATACAGACTTTGTAGGTACCTTAAAATACAGTTCAAAAGGTCTTACAAGGATACTGGCTGTCTACTTTTCAAGAACATAACCTTAATATATCAGTGTATTGCCATTTTATTGTTCTTATTAATATGAATGTTTTCTCTCATATAAATTATATTCATTATTATATGCTTGTGTCCAAACTCCTGCTCCTTAGTTTTTCTGTTTAAATTATTCTTGTACATAGAAGTTAAGAGAATTTTATCTAAACATTTCCAAAATACATTTGGGTTCTGTACCTTCCAAACAATCATTGCTATAGGCCTCAATATAAATGATAAATAGTTTAGCACAACAAATATAAAGCTGGATCATAGCCAGTCTTCAAAACTATACCATATACTTATGAATATTGTGGACAGTTCTGCTTAAGCCCACCTACCAATAAGTAACTGGTTTGTTTTCTAATAATAGTTTTAAACTTCTACTGACATACTCTACTTCAGCTAAGTCTACAGAAGTTGGAAATCCCCCTGGGTACAGAGCAGTCAGTCTGAAGCAGATTGTGGGAACACTAGTGTGAATGTCAAGGCTCACAGCAGCGTCCAAAACTCAGTTGCTCCCCTACAGCATTTCTGCAGGTTTTCTGTGCTGTGGTTAACAAAATAGGACTGCAAGATTTGCAAGCATTAAATTTTGCAATAATAGTTGCACAACAAATTTAGGTAAGGAGGAAGAAAAAGGCCAATAAACCTATCTAGAGTTTTGAAAATTCATTTATTGTCAGTATTTGCTCACTGCCATTTTATGCCATTTTGAATTCTTGCTGACCCTGGAAAGGCCTACTATTTGAGAAAAAGATTAATACAGATTACAGCAAAGCTGACTGTTTCTGACATGCATAGAATTATTTCCATCCCATACAAAAAAAGCAGGACTGACAAGTACCACTGGTCAAATTACTGATGAACTTCTTAGCAGAGTTCAATAAAGACTGTTTAATAAAGACTTTATGAAATGTTTAATATTTCATGGAAGCTTTTCTACAGGATCCTTTCACTAAACTGATAGTAAGCTTTAACCATCTCAGGTCAGCTCTGTAAAAAGTTTTTGTAATTAGAATGGAAGAAAGGAGGAAACTTAACATTTTGCATATCATCGTGTATATTTAACACTTAGAAATTTCTGTAGAGACATTGATGTAAAGACAATCAGAACTTATGAATACAGGAAGTACCAATAGTATGATTAAGAAGAGAGAAACTGGTAAGGTAGAAAAGTTAATTTAGCTGAAGCAATACAGGATAGATATTGAACAGTAACTTCAGCTTTTAATTAGACAATGAGACAGATGAGGTCAGGTTGGACAGAACTGTAATTATCCTGACCTAGTTGCAGATGTCCCTGCTTATTGCAGGGGGCTTGGACTAGATGAGCTTTAAAGGTCCCTTCCAACCTAACCACGCTATGATTCTATATACAATGGTATGATGGACAGACAACAATGTGGACCAATCCCATTACAAATCTGATAAAGAAGGGTATCATCTTACCCAGATATGAAATGAAAGTCAATATTTTCTGGGGTTTGAAGCTTTCTTCTGCATTGTATCTGGGGCTTTTTCTTTTATAATTGATCATTTTAACAGATTAGAAATCAGTCTATCAAAATTGTTAAAATAGATCTTGTGGGTAAGGTTCCCTGTAAATGTTTAATTAAGGTCTCTCTCCTTACACCTCTTATTTCCTGTGATGCTGAAGGCCATTCCTGGACCCATCATTAGTATACTTCCTGAGTGATAATCATTAAGTATCTTTTTCCATTTCAAGGTTTTACTGATATCTTGAAATAAGAATAGACTTGTTGCACAAGTTAGTTAACAGGTCTTGTGTTTGTGTCAGGAGAAAAGAGGTGGTGGAAAAATGCTGAGGTTCACTGCAAGATTTTTTTTACAAAAACTTAACAACAGCAGGGGTGTGAAGGGAGGGCAGGGTTGCCATCTATACCACTGAGACAACAGATTGATGTTACACGTATATTTGTACTTCAGGCCTGATGGGCTTCTCAGCTTACAGCTGCTGTGTTCAAACAGGAACATAAATGGGTCTCAGGTGGGATATGTGACAATGACTAAATGAGCTCAGCTTTCAAAGTGTCCCAAACAAAACTGGTGTAATCTCACTGCTGCTTATAACCAGCCTCTTTTTGGCAATAAAGCCTACTAGTTTACTATAATTCATACATAACTCAACCAACCTGGACAGGTGATTGGCTGGTGCAATTAATTTTATAATGTAATTCAAGTCCATACCAACGCAAATTTAAGATACCAGAGAGATTCACCCATTCCTTTCTCTTTGAACCAATAGGAAATCTTCAGCAGTACCAAGAAACCAGTCCTATATTTCAGATAAAGAAAATCTGATATTTGTGGAAGCACAGCCTCCTGCTGTTAGCAGTATAGGAAAATCAAGGATTTGTTGGAAGAGAGGAAGCTTGCTTTGAAAACACACAGCTGAGACCATGATGATTTAACCGTTCCGGAGACTGAAGCTCCTTTTTTTTTTTTCCTTGTGAAACTACAGAAGAACTAAAGTTGTAAGAGATCAGGCTCAAAAAAATCACTCTAAAAAGCAGAAGAAGCCATCTCCTGGAAATGTCATTTCTTTTCTCATGTATACACAGCTCAAGAAGTATGTGGGGATATTGAACTCTGTGATAAACATGATACTCTAGTATTGTCCTAGCACAGCTCCTTGAAAAAAGCTGGTTTTCCTCCTTAGACCCAAATACTTCTGCAAAAGTTACTAAAATTAAGTCTGCACAGCATTAGTTATTCGTTAACCCTCATTGCTGCTGCTGGCGCTATTAATGCCACGTTTCCATTAGTAACTGGTGTGTTTCCTTCCATATGCTTATACTCACAATTAAATTGGAAATAGCCTTTAATTTTTCAAAAGAAACTAAAGAGGATAATTGGATTTTATTTTAAAAAATCACTCACAGCTTTTAATGCAAATGCATGGGTAACATCAAAGACACTGAAAAGCTTCTGAAAGAAATAATAATAAAACAGTGGATCAGTCTCACAAGTTTAACTGGCAACTTTTCCCCAGCCAGAGGGCCTGTTCTATTAAAATATGGCGAGTACATAGCAGCTGAAAAAGAATAAAGAGAATTTTCAAGAGGTGACTGCCAGATCAACACCACAAGAAGTTACTGAGTTTCATAAAGAAATGATACATCAAGGGTGGAGGGACTACAGAGTTGCCTTCCCTGTATAATTATCAGAGAGGGCAAAATGTGCTACAGGGGGATAAAAACCAGGGTAGCTTGCAGGCAGAGTAGTGCTGTAGTTGCAGTTTAAGACCCAGAGTTAAGATATCATAGCATCCCAAAATGATGAACAAAAAGTCCACCAAAAAAAGAAAAATTAAAGGAAGGATAAAAGAGGTAAAACTTTAGAAAACTGCAGGTCAAGACCAAGCCACCAGAGAGGTGTTAAACTTTTGTGATGATGAGCTCATCATTTGAGATTCACAAATGTAAGTCAATGCCAGTTGACATTTACTGGTATTTACATGCTTTACTGAGCTTTCAGATCTCAAACTCCAAAATCTGTTTCTTTCACACACTTCATGTCTTTCATCTTTTCTTGGTTTTTTCTTCATTTCTCTTCTCTAATGATTCCCATTCTACCAGTAACCATTCCATTTTATAAACCTGCATTTCAAAAATAACTATAGATCAATACTTGAGAAAAAAAAAGAAAAAAAAAGCGACATCTACAGGGCAACTATTAATGATCAAAAGAACTTTACAAAAAATGTAACAAGATATAGGAAGGCATTAATTAAATTTACTAAAATACTTGAAATATCAACACCATTAAGTAAACATTAATGGCTATTTTCTTTAGTCTTGCCTATCCTTAAACTGTGCAAAGTGTTTGTGCTGATACAGAGCTTCATAAATATGCTGACCATTTAGTATTTTAACTCTCTTAAACTAAAAGAATGGAGTGAATTATTTTGTCACTGGTATACTAATGCATTAAATTCACACTATTCTGTAGAATTAGGTACCGTAAAATTTTCCAAGACTTCGGAGGATAAACTTTGGTTTTATTTCACTTGAAGGTCACAGAATCCTGACATGGAAAAGTTGTCATTGCAAGACCACTTGGTGATCTTGGAACAATCATTGTGACTGAGAAGGGTGCCTGAGGACAGGAAGAAAGAAAATCATACTTCTATCTTCAAGAAGGATAGTAAAATAGACCCAGAGAACCCTGAGCCTTGGAAGGTGATGAAGCAAGTCATACTGTAAGCCACATCAACTAGAAGCTCATCAAGAGCATTTTTCATGGTACCATCATTGGAAAGTGATGCTTGACCAATCTACTGATCACCTTCCATAGTGAAAGACTAGCTTAGGAAATGAGGACAGAGCAGAGGATACTGATACTGAGTACTTTGACTTCAGAAAGGCTTTTGACCCTGTCTGCCATAAGATTTTCAGAGAGAAACTGATGAGATATTCACTGGACAGACAAAGAGTGCAACAGATGGAAAACCAATGGAATGGACAGGCCCAGAGAAATGGTGGTTGGTGACCCATAACACAAACTAGTTGGAGGGCAGTAATTAGCAGTGTATCCCAGGGGTCAATACTGGTTCAAATCCTGTTCAATTAATGATCTAAACAACGGGGCAGAGTGTAGCCTAAGTAATAACCATGAAGAACTGCATTAGGACTAGCAAGTCTGACAGGAAACAGAGATTAGATAGCGGGCAATGAAAGAGACTGAAAACTGTCTGAGCTTTTGAGCTCTATGGGTTGGGATCAGAGACACAAAATCCCTAGTTGCAGGCTCCAAGGATTGCTGCTGGGCCAATCCTGTGTAACTGCTTCATTAATGACTTGGATGATGGAGCAGTGCAAATGATATAAAATCAAGAGGAGTGGCTGATACACCAGAGCCATCTTGCCATTCAGAGGGACCTCAGCAAGGTTGCAAAATGGGATGACTGGAAATTCATGAAGTTCAACAAACACCAAATCCTGCACTTGGGTAGGAATAGCCTCACACACAGGACAGCGGGCAGTTGACCAGCTGCCAAGAAGCCTTGCAGAAAACTAGTACTGGGTCCTTCCTGACCACGAGCTGACCATGAACAAGCAGTGTCTCCTCTCAGCAAAGAAGGCTAGAAATGACATTAGGTCTGTTAGGAAAATGCCTCCCCGCAGATCAGGGAAGGCTCTGATGAGCCCACATCAGGAATATTGGATCCAATATCAGGCTCCTCAGTACAGAAGAGGCATGAACATACTGGAGAGTGTTCAGTAAAGGGCCACAAAGATGACTAAGAGAAGTCTCCATCATTCTTATCCACGTGTATATATACATATATGTACTCATGATGGAAGAGGAGGAAAAGAGGAAGTCAGACTTCTTGGTGATGCTCAGTGACAGGAAAAATGTCAGCAAACACCAACTCAGAGAGAAATTCCACTTAAATGTAAGAAAAATCTTTTTCACCATGACTTTTTTGGAACACAGGTTCGTCAGAGAAGTTGTGGAGTCTCCATGCTTGGAGATATTCAAAATACAACCAGACACAGCCCTTGGCAATTAGCTAATTAAGAGTTAACCCTGCCTTTAGCAGGAACATTTGGTTAGAGCATGCCGAAGACTTCCTTCCAATCTCACTGGTGCTGTGATTCAAAGTATAAATACCACACATCAGTATTTCAGATTTTTAGAAGTAGAAAATGTGACTTAAAAGAAAGCCCCAGAAGATGAACTTGATTTCTACATTGCTGCTACTGTATAATATTCACAAAATATTTGCCTTGATAAATGATTTTAAATCTTGGGATTATCTATTTATTTGCTGTGTTAAAACCACCTTCATTTTAGCCCACCAATACTGATTTTCAATTTTTAGTTTCTTTTGAACTTCAGAAGCAGAGAACTTTCTGCTTATTTCAAACCTGCTCAGGTGGGTATACACCAATATTACCAGGGAACTTGATGAAAATAAAGAAATAGTCCTGTGGCTAAAAGAAGATTGTGTTTTTTCTAAAAAAAACCCTATAAGCTTGCCCTGCAGTTAAACTGCTATAGCAAACAGTAATAGTCCATTCACATCTATTATAAGAGCAGTATCACCTGCAGTTTTATTGACTGTCAGAAAACAGGTCCCATTTTGCGAAACAATAAAAATCAAATTTAGTGTAAAATATCCCAAGGTTGTAGCCTGTAACCTTATAACATCAGAAATGACAGCAGTAAGCCTTTTTTTTCCCCTCCTTTTTTCACTGCAGATTCCAAAAGAAACCAGAGATTATATTCCAGAGCAGGGAGTGCTGCAGACACAGGCATACTACCATGCGGAGGCACAACAAAGATACCAAAAAATGTTCTCAATTTCTTTCTTTTCCCAGTGCTCTACACCCCTAGCCAATACAGAATGGCACAGCCTGTTAGTCCAAAACTGACAGGTAAATTTTAAGGACGAAACAAAATATAAAGCATTAATGACACAATATAATTTTGCTTTTCCTAGTCTTTATTAGTTCACCATTTGCATTCACATGAATAATTATGCAAACACAGGGAAAGAACATATGGGAAGTACAACTGAACTCCTCAAGTACAAGGTTGCTCTGTTGGGTTTGCATGGCAAAGTTTTGGTCTAGGAGGGGCTATGAGAGGTGGCTTCTGTGAGAATTGCCAGAAGCTTCCCCTGTGCCCAACAGAGCCACTGCCATCCAGATGCCTCAGAGGCTGAATATTTCACCCCAAAGTACTCAGTAGCTCCATTCATTTCAATTCTCAATTTCACATGCATGCTGAAGTTAGATAAAAGTTCCCCAAAATTAGAAACAGATAAAACATGCAGTAATACAGATTATTAGATTAAAGGAACTTCACAAAATAGAAAATTGCATGCTTCATGGAAGAAGGAGAGTTACATTTAAAAACAATGGACCATATTTATATTGGTGATCTATTGCTTTGTCTTTTCAAAGAGACAGAGTCTTATCTGTAATGGAAAGGTTATTTAAAAAAAGGAATGCCAACTCAGAATCAAACATTTAATAGTGAAATGTCAGTGTGAGGTGCACATATAAATTTGGCGTAGTCTTTACAGACGTCACACTGCTGATTGGCAGATTGGAATTTGTACCTGAAGATATACACACAAAATATTATAAACTTCTGTGAGCAATCTTTTATTTTCCATCAGTCCTGACACAAACAAATGGTGAAGAACTGCATGGGAACAAAAATTCAGACTACCCACCTACTCCCTCCCTGCCTTTCTTCAGCATCTATTTTGGAAAGGAGTAAACCTACTTTTCCTGCACTTAATACAGTGTTCGACTCCTACTCAGAAAACTTTAGGATGGAGTAAAAGTTTGTATCTGAGTTAACAATTTAAATATGGATCAAACACCTAAATGTACAACTAGAATCACTCAGATAGTCCAAAGGTGTCCATCAAGAGCCATTTCTTGTACCTTTCAGAGCAGGTACATTCCACTGCATGTCTCTTGCTAGATCCCAGTTAAGTGTTGAAAGGGACCTTGACCAGGCAACCAAATAAAAATAACTTGATATAGAAGATGGACTCACTTGATTCAAGCAGAGGTTAAAGCAGGTTATCCAATTTCAGGTTTGTCCAATTATCAGTTTGGGCTTTCTTTTTTAGCCCAGCATGAGTTCGGATTTGAGCCTTAGTCAAGTAAATAGCTGCCTCAAACAGGAGCTGAACAAGCTATCTTCATTAAAACTTCTCTACAGAGAGTTTGAGTGTTTGGGCAAGAAAAGAAAGGGAAGAGGGGAAAGTAAATGAGGCTCTCAAACTAAGAGTTCCCTTTCATCTAGGCAATATAATGCAAATCTTTTCTATAATGCATTTTAAGATGTAAATTGGATTCAAGTTGATGTCCACCTGTCTTGAACCAGCAGGGATGTCTTCCCATTTTTATCAAAGCATTTCTCTGCCAATTACTGGCTGTTGTGACAGTTGGAGATTTTGTGTGTATGTGCAGACTTTTACAAATACAAACTCATTAAAATTAGATCTTTCACCTTCTGATTCCAAGAAAAACTGTCACTGAAAAATATCAGGGGTCAAGTGATCTGTATAGTCTAATTACGTCCTATAAGACCTAGAAGCTTATGTTTATGAGGAAAAAAAAGAGTCCTATTTTCTTGGTATTTTCCATTTTCAAAATTTTATTCTTTTTAAGAGCAGAAAATTTTATGTAATACAGAAAAATACTTATATTGTTTACTCACTGCAGACAACTAAGCCTCTATTCATTTAAGTAAATTTTATTTAATAGCAGCAAACAAAAATTTCCCAATTAATTTAATTCTCTGCCATTCCATAGAAAAATAGATGTTCATTAGAACAGCTCTACAGAGCTCATATGCTGGAATTCACCACATCATTAACAAGAGATAACAAGTTCAGAGCAAGTTGCTACGATACCTAACTTGTTTAAAACCACAAACTTTCATTTCACTGGAAAAGAAAACAGATATGACTATAATTTGTTTAGCAGTGAAAAGGCAAAAAAGGGAACAATCTTTTTCATCTTATGAAATTTTTCAGCAGATTGGCGTTAAAAGTTGTATTTTATTTTTCTTTTTTTTTTCACAGGTTAAATTATTCTGTTGTAATATCATGGTATGAGAAACATTCATGACCAATCTCTTGCCAATGCTCTGTGTTTGAAATGAGCATTTGTTGGGGTTTCAGGAGTTCTCCTAGTTTTTTTCTGTTAAAGGAATTTTCCCCCCATACTGTTGCTAGGAGGAGGACAAATTGCTGGATAGTTAAAGAAAACAAAGAGCTACCCATTGGGGGTGAGGTGCACCTGGCTACTCTTTTGTTTCACCTGGGTGTGTGGGCAGCTCCGTCCCCGAACGCCGGAGAGGGAAGCTGTTTTTTCGTCGGCTGTTTTTTTTTTTTTTCCTTCTGCGGAGAAAGACCCCAGGATCCCCGGCCCACCTTCCCTGCCCTGCTGGGAGCCAGGCCGTGGCTGCCCTGCCCCGCCGCTGCTTCCAGCCTTCGCTATGTTGTAGCCCTGCTCGCCCTGCCTGGACCTCCGGGGGGTTCCCCATTTGGATACATCACATCTGCCATCTGGGATGTGTGCTCGTCCCTGCCGTTCCAGCCTGCCATTCCCGAGGGTCCGGCCAGACACCGGGATCAGCTGCCCAGGGGTTTGTGAAGCCTTTGTTCCATCCCTTCCCGGGATCCCAGGCCGCCAGTGCCGCGTGCTCCCCGAGCTCGCTCCGGAGCGCCCCCTGCAGCCGCGGGGGAACCATCGCACCTGCCCTGCTCACCGGGAGCCACCAGCGCCCCTGCCGGCTGCGAGCACAACTGCACCCGAGGGGAAAGGGCCTGACAGCCGAGAAGGCTGGGACTGGGTTTGTGATTGTTTGCTGTTACTGCCATAGTTATTGCTGTTTGTTTGATTGGTTTTATATATATATATATATAATAGTAAAGAACTGTTATTCCTATTTTCCACATCTTTGCCTAAAAGCCCCTTGATTTCAAAATTATAATAACTCGGAGGGAAGGGGGTTGCATCTGCCATTCCAAGGGAGGCTTCTGCCTTCCTTAGCAGACACCTGTCTTTCAAACCAAGCATTGTAAATATATTCAATTACCAAGGATAGGCACATAAGTCACAGGTTCGGCTACCACGGTCTCAGTACCAGTTTTCCAACGTATTGAGGCATATGTATTATCTGCATGCAGCAGTATTTGATATACAGATTTGTCATTGTAGCTATATTTATGACAGATTTCAGCTGTTTCTTTAGGTTTTTTTCTCACTACCCTTTTCTACTCTTCCAGCAGAAAACATGCCTAAAAACTGTTGACAGACAGGTAAAGGTGCAAATGTTAAGGGAAAACTGAAGGAATTTTTGGTACCTGGAAGTACCAGAGGTGGAGAGGGAGACCTTTCAAGGTCTGGAATATCTTGCTCTGGATCTTAACCATGATGTGTGGTACATAAAAGCTTATTTTAGGACAAAGTTGATATAGAAAACCTCCTGAGAGGACTTCTATACTTCATTTGGCCTTGCAATTCAAACATGCAATAAAATACCAGGAAAAGTTTTGGAAACAGCAAACACAAAAAATTTACTTGTCAGAAAAGTATGCCACAGAAGATGGAGTGCTCTTCTTTCCCTCTTTGCACATATGTTGGTCAAATCTGTAGGGGGTTTTTTTGTGGGTGGTTTTTTTTTTTTTTGAAGAGGAGGAGGGAGGCATGTTTTGGCTTCAGGACATGGGGTTTTTTGGTGGGAGGAGGAGCCCACATTCTCTCTCAAACATACAAATTGTCTAACAGATTACTAGAAATCATTTATCAATAATGCAGATAATTTTTTGTTAAGATGAAAAGAAAAATCTACCAAGATGGCACTGCCAAGAATATCTGGCACATTTCAAGTTCCAGCCCCAGCATGGCCTCCACCACATCCTCCCTTGCCCAAGCATCTGTACCTCACTCCTCAGAGCATTTCCCTATTTTCTCTCTCACTATGCCCTTCCACTGGAACATTAAATAAAAGCTTCTCTGCAAAACCTCAAGCCCGATGGAAGGAAGCCTCTGTGGCTCAGGAGGAGCTGCTGGCAGACGTGCCTCTGCATGGAGGAGCAGTACCACCCGCAGGGCTGGCATGGCTGGAGCTGGGAACCAGGCTCAGGAGAGTCAAAGGCAGTGACAAAGCACAATGGGGGAGCATGTAAACAGGAAAGGAAACAGGCAGGATCCAGGAACCACTACTTGTCCCTTTCTAAGGAGACGGGCAGCTCAGTTTCTTGGACTGTAATCCCAGCAACTGCTGTGTCAACAGCAGCATGCTCCTGAGGAGGCCCCAGCCAGGACAGGACTTTACTGGGAATTGTAGGTTACGGGCGGGTTCGGTCGGGACGGAGACAGATGGAGATCTCTATAGGCAGGTCTTGGGACACAGTCGGTTTATTGTAAAGGGCGTGGGTATTGGGGCACTGCTCAGAGCTGCTAGACTCAGCTCTGAGCAGGCCCAAGAGAGTAAGCAGGTGAGAGAGAGAGAGAGGGTGTAAGAGCAAGAGTGGAAGTAAGAGTAGAAGTGGAAGAGAGGAATAGAGAAGAGAGAATCAGAATCAGAATGTCTGAAATCCTGGTTACAATACAATAAATCATCTTCTGTACTGAATATTCTAATTGTCACTAACCAATCTAATACAAGATACAAATCCTATAGCATTTACATACAGCCTGTAAGAGTTCTTATATTACCATAGAGTGTTACATCTTAACTTCTAAAAACTACTCTTTGGACCCCTTCTGCTGAGCTAGTAGGGTCTGCTCTGACCCTTGGACCTGTTTGCAAGCAGAGGGTATTGTTTCATCAAGAGGGGATTACTTCAGTGGCCATACCATTGTTTTCTAGTTGTTCAGTAACTAAGACCTGGTATTTCAAAAGTGGCTTTCATTTCGATGTTGCCTGTAGTTTTCATATTCCCAAAATCTTTTGTCAGGCAATCATATTTCCAAGGTTTTCCTGTTCCATCTTCCCCAACAGGAATGAACTCACCCACTGCCTCACAGGGACCTGCTGGAAGCCATCATAACATGGGCAGATACCTGGTGTCTCATACAGTAGAAGTTAGATAATTTCAAAGTTGTTAAGATGAGAAACAGGCATTTCCCTCATGTATCACATTTCCCTCATGTTCTCAGATTTGTGACCTCTTTGAAAAATGTAAGTTAAGGAAATTAAACTCATCTGAGTTTCCTTCTAGAGCTAAAAAATAGTCACACTAGCTCATCTGCAGTTACATACTGCACTATCTGCATTAGATGTTCCCCAGTGCCCACAGGATATTATTTTCGGTTATATAAACTGTAGTTGTGTCTCTTCCACTGTGCCACTCTGACAAAATGGAAAGGCAAACACTAAACCTCTGTAAAAGGGAGATCAAATTAAAGGGGTTAATTTGAAGACAGGGCAGAGATATTCAAAAATAAAAAATAATCACAGCACCTTCAAAATAAGGAAGTGATTTGAAAAAAGCTTCCAGAAAGGCTGAGTAAGAAACTCTAGGGCAGAAGATTTGAAGTCAAAAAATATATCCTGAGTACCTTCACACAGTGCTCCAGATCCAGCAAAGGACTGACGTATATCTTAGATACAGCAGAGGAACTGTAAATTTTAACCATTAACCAAGCTTATATAAAGCAAAAACAAATCATTAAAACCCTCTGGTTTGAAAGACAGACATCAGCACAGGAAAATCAAATTATTTTTCTCAGCTGAAACATCCTTATGTTCTCAGAGCAGATTAAGATTCCATCCACCTCTCCTGACTTTGTATTTCAGAGTCCATTTTCTGTAAGCTCTGAAATGTAGTCACATACTGTTATTTTCAAAGCAGAGTAATGTTATGGAAGAATTTTCAAAACAAGATAGATCTCTACAATAGGATAAAAACAGACAAAAAATATTAACCTCTAAAGCCTTTATCTGTTTATGTGTGTCTGCATTGTAAATGTACAAATATATACAAATGTACCTACGTACCTATATATATATATACACATATACACAGATGCTGGTATATCAATATAGATATGGATATAGCTATAAATTCAGAAGTGTGTGTGCATACACATATTTTAAAGCAAAGAGAAGAATTAAATATTTAACCACTAAGTTGTGCGCCTTGAAGGAGCTGAAACTTCAAAACTTCTTCATGCAGGAATGCCACACATTGAAAGAGAGGGTCCACCTTAGCTAAAGCCCTGCACACATAAATGTTCCTCACAGCAATTGATTGCATTTGTCCAGCTGCTACCAGGGCAAGCTGATCAGCTGTACATAACAGACACTAGGAAGAATTTTTTTTTTTTTACATTACATTATAAAAAACAATAAAAAATGTCAGCCACAAAATCTTTTACAGTAACTCAGCTGAGATGCTCTGCCTCTTCCTGTGTCTTTCCTGCTGGTATGCAGAAACACAGGGTAACATTTTCTCACTTAGTGAGATCTTTTCACTGTTTTGAGAATTAGAAATTTCCAAGCCATTTTAAAACACCAGTCTGTTTGTTCTGTTTTCTCTTGTTTTTCATTTCTTCTTTCACAGCAGCGAGTCCTGAGGGATTCGATGGAATACGCACATCCTTTTAAAGGATAATTATGCTGCCATGAGGTGACTTTGTCACTGTTCTATATCCTGCACTATATGCAGTCTTATTTTATCTGCATAAAACTATCCTTCGTTTTCACAAGGAGCATGTTAGATTTGCTATTTACTGGTGCAAACTACAGACATTTTTTGATCCAGCTCTTGCTGAGAACAAAAGGAGGATCACAAGGGGAGCAAGAATGACAGTCCATAAATGCTGTAAATGTTCTGAGCAAAGTTTACTGATGGTTAGACAAGACTTCCCCCTTTTAAGTAGCACTATGGCTACCAAGCAACCTAATTGCCACTAGGAACGAAGTCATATTCCTCATCACTACCCACTGCTTTTGCAAACACAAAGTAAACTTAGAATGAAGGTCAAATCATTAATAGTCATGCCAAGTCAAATTTGTGCAGCAGCTGCAAAGCAGCTTGAGCCAAGGCATTGTAGGAATATCTGAAGATCACTATTGGAGCAAGAAGAATATTCTTTTTTCACTCTTCTTTTATAAACCAAAGGATCACAGCAAAAGTCCTCAGAAAGCCCTTCATTAGCTGTACTCCTGACGGGCAGAATAAGCTTGGACTTTAAGAGTCTAAAAAATCCTATGCAGAAGAATCAAAGTTCTTTATTTTAATCTTTTCTGATGTTTTATCTGATAAATGATTGTTAAAAAATTGATTCTTTTAAGGTCAGTCACTGTTGCTTCTTACCTTTCTTCTAAAGTTTCCAATAATATACTAGCTTTTTTTACATATCCCACCTGCTAAAACATGCTATCAAATTTATCCTTTCAAGAGAGGGGTTTTTTTTCCTACATGTTTTGAGAAGCACATATTGCTTGACCAGTGCTGAAACTAAACTATGACTTAACTTTCTGTATATCAAAAGCCATGCAGTAGAACAGAGTGAAAAGAAAAAAAGGTTGTAGTGTCCCAACAGTTAAGGCATTGGAGTTTTAATGTGACAGCTGCAAAATTCATACATAAAAACTGCAGTTTATTTTGCTAAAAAGAGTGAAGGGCTGAGTCAGCTGTGAAAGAATCTGAGTATCTGGCATTAGGGAGCCTTATATCCTTGAAACCAGAAGATCAAACCACTGTGACACTCCCTTGAGCAGAAAAGAGACAAAACAGGGAAGAAACCCATCCAACCACCACCACAGCATCTCTGCCCAGAAAACAAAAATATAGCAAAGCACTAACTAAAGTTTATTGAAATAAAAATGAAAAACTATTTTAAAAGCAAAAAGACAAATGTAGACCATTACATAATTTGGAGCGGAAAGGTCCTCTTGAGATTTCCTGGTCCCTCCTTCAGCTGAGACAGGGCTAAACTCAGCATTAAACTGAGCTGCTCAGCGTTTTGGTAGTAAACTGCCTTGTTTAATTGAAACAAATTGTAGTAGATGCAGACAAGATAACTGTGGAAGATCATATGCAATATAACTGAACGAATCTCTCATCCTGAAAGCATTTCTGATGGGATCAATTTGTCAGGATATTAGCTACACAGCAGAACTACAGAAAATAGCAACAGGATTTCTAAAACTCATATTACCATGGTACCTATTGATCTTCAAGAAACATCCTAAGCAAAAACATAGTATAAAAACCTAATTTCTGTTCCACAGAGACTGACATCTACGTGTAAGATACAGCAGATCAATATGGACAGGTTAGGGAACAACAGTGAGACAGTCATGGCCAACATGACACGCACAAATCACAGAAGATGGGAGTTTGACCTGCTGGCAGTTTTCTTTAGTCATCAATACATCTTAAAGTTGTTACAAGAGATTTGAGCAAGGACAATGTTTTGCTGTTTTGCACAGGTTTATAAAGTGCCCTTCTCACAGGCATTGGAGGAAGGTTATTCTTTCAAGGACTCCAGAAATCTTTGAAGAAGATAATCTCATTCTCCTGGAACATAATTTCCAATTAACCAAAAAAAAAAAAAAAAAAAAACCAAAACAAATCCCCAACTTACAAACAAAAAAACAACCAAGGAACAGAAGAAGACCGGTAATGATGTAGTGCTTATTCTAGAATCCAAATTCTTTACCTAAGGGTATACTTGGAGATTCCCAGAAACCTAAATTATCTAAACCCAGGGTTCCAACATTTAAATTTTCTCTGTTGTCCAAAATTTACCTCTTTGATAGATCTTTCTTGTTGATAGACGCTCCATCTACCAGCTGATCTATAGTCAGGAGTCATTTGGGAGGGGAACAGATAAGTAACAGATGGGGTGGTCACAAATTCAGAAGTTTTGAGACAGCTTGTCAATTTATAAGTCATTAAGTCACCCCTGGATACCTCAGTTTCATAAGGAAAATATAGTCAGTAACTGGAAAAGAGAAAAATAAAAACTTATTTTTGCTCTAGCAATGACTAGCAGTCATAGGTTTGAGGTTTTAGAGGACCTTTCAATAGAAGTTATGCTCAGCAACTCTGCAACTTCCGAAAGACCATTCTAGAAAGCTGTGGCTAACAATTCATGTTTCA
Source organism: Corvus kubaryi (assembly GCF_017639235.1). NCBI lineage: Eukaryota > Metazoa > Chordata > Aves > Passeriformes > Corvidae > Corvus > Corvus kubaryi. The sequence goes on along the minus strand of NW_024580666.1, from coordinate 11,673,269 downwards.
CTCACCTTGTGTCTTGATTTTCAGAGTGCTCGTGAAACAGAAGGGGCTGTGGACTGTGGGCGTGTCTGAAAAACCTGGTTGAGAGTCCTGTAAGAACAACGAATTAATTACAAAATCTGTGTTACTCCAGCTGAGGGACTCTCTCAGCATTCCCAGTTTCTGTAGGTTGCCTGACTCAAGTGTAGCACAACAGCTTCATATACAAACCAGATGAGAGCTGTACAAGTTACAGCAGAGACCATATCTAGGAAAACAAGAACCCAGAGTAATGGGTGATTTTCACATGCAGTATATCTAAATATAAGGAATACCAATCTCTTAACAACAACAACAACAAAAAAATACACAGGTAGTAAAGTTTCTGTTGTATTCATGAATAAACCAACCTCTCCTGAGCTACTGGGTTCAAAGTATGCAACTGCTATAAAAATATAAATGCATTGAAAGAAGTCTGACAGCATGGTCTGGAAAGCACTTCTTGTAAGAAGACTGTAGGTTACGGGCGGGTTTCGGGGTTCAGTCGGGACGGCCGGACGTAGACGGATGGAGAGATCTCTATAGGCAGGTCTTGGGACACAGTCGGTTTATTGTAAAGGCGTGGGTATAGGGGCACTGCTCAGAGCTGCTAGACTCAGCTCTGAGCAGGCCCAAGAGAGTAAGCAGGTGAGAGAGTAAGTGGGAGAGAGAGAGAGGGTGTAAGAGCAAGAGTGGAAGTAAGAGTAGAAGTGGAAGAGAGGAATAGAGAAGTAGTGTGAAGTGTCTGAAGTCCTGGTTACAATACAATAAATCATCTTCTGTACTGAATATTCTAATTGTCACTAACCAATCTAATACAAGATACAAATCCTATAGCATTTACATACAGCCTATAAGAGTTCTTATATTACCATAGGGTGTTACACCTTAACTTCTAAAAACTACTCTTTGGACCCCTTCTGCTGAGCGAGTAGGGTCTGCTCTGACCCTTGGACCTGTTTGCAAGCAGAGGGTATTGTTCCATCAAGGGGGGATTACTTCAGTCGGCCATACCATTGTTTTCTAGTTGTTCAGTAACTAAGACCTGGTATTTCAAAAGTGGCTTTCATTTCGATGTTGCCTGTAGTTTTCATATTCCCAAAATCTTTTGTCAGGCAATCATATTTCCAAGGTTTTCCTGTTTCATCCTCCCCAACAAAAACAAAGATAATAAATTGAAATTGTTCAGATTTGTTGAGGGAAAGAGGAGAAAGCTGATTCTTGAATTCTTAATCAAGTAACTGCAAAGAAATGGGAAGAATTATTCTCCATATCTGGAAAGGACAGAACAAGTACATTTCAGTTTCAAATAAGGAAAGGAAAGAATGTCATAGCTTTCTAAAGTTAAGAATAATAATATTTGGAAAGTAGTTAGTTATGGCAAACTTCGTTTACTGACACTGAGGGTATAGGTTAGACATATCAAAAGTGGGTTAGCTATAGTTAATCCTGCCTAAGAGTAGTCAAATGGATTGTAAGACTTTCTAAGGTCACCTTAGGCCTTCGAATCCTGTGATTTTGATCATTATTTTGAGTCAGTTTCAGGCATAAATTTTTGGTTACTAAAAGTTACTTTCCTACATCTGACCTAAATTCCAATTAAAATTGATCTTTGAGTAGTCCAAAGATATTTTCCACTGTCAATCACACATCTCAGCATGACCACAATTTTACCTTTAAGAAACATCATATCATGCTGAATTCTACATTTAGTTCCTGTCCTACTTTCAAAGTTGGTACAGTGCTTGTTCCTTACAGTTTTCTGTTTCTGCAGGTTAAGGTTACATTGATTTAAATTCAAAATTTGAGGCTGGAGCACATTCATGACAGAACTAAAACCCATCGGTTTACCAGCTCAATTTCCTGTGTTTCCAAGTAAAGTTCTCAATTTGAATTTGCCTGCAGTAACAACATTATTTTAAAATATTCAATAAGGATTTTAACAAACTACAATCACCCCTTGCTAAAAGACACTTTGTATATTCCTCTGTCCATCATATTACCAGTGGCACTCTTCTGATGAAATACTGCTACTGATACAAACATTGCTCTTTATTGCTTTTTCACTTTATGATAAGAACAAGTTCGAAAAGTTTTATGAAAGTTTGACTTGAGAACTTAAAGAAACTTGAGAGTTTGCTTAGACTAAAAGTGACTGAGGGTTCCCTTGCAATGTCAGGGAACCATGTGGCTCCTCCACAGCCCCCATTTACCATGAGCCCCAGGCTTCCTTGTGACAGACTAAGGGCCTTTGAACCTACTTTGTGTTACAGGAGAAGAGGAGAGTGTTGAGTCTTCAGAGTTCAATGTAGTTGAAAGTTGCATGTATAAGTTGCAAGTCCTACAGTTTTCATGAGTAAGTGCAACTAACATGGTACCTCTGGAGTAAGGCAAATAATCCTGGTACAGAGAAAAAGTTTGTGCTGGCATCACCCAGAGGAGGGGTTTTTTAAAGTTCTTCATGCCTGAAGCCATGACTTCAACATGTGGTTTAACTGGGTTCAAGGGAAGGAACAACACTTGTTGAAGAATGAAGCTGTGGTTATTTCAGAGTTATTTGGAAATTCGAAGAATGGTTTTAGTTGAGCACATTTTTTGAGGGTTTCATTTAAGGTTGGTGGAAATCATCTTCTGGCTGAAAGATGTAGCATCTGAATTATTCCTTACACAGGGGAACCCCAGCTGAATCTCATCTCCACTGGAGAGTCTTAAACCACATTGTAGGGAAATGCAGAAATGTCCATGGTATGAAGTACTGTGAAATAAAATGTTTTCACTTCCTGTTGCTGACCTTCTTTCACTGTATTCACACAAATGCAGTTTTTAATTTTGCAGGAAATTAGACCCTTGAGAGGTCCACTTAATTAGAAGGCATAAAATTTACTGCATTCTGCTATCATTTCTTTGTTAGGAGAAAGATTTCGTTAATTGAGAAATGGGGAAGAAATGTAATAACGTGTTTGACATCAATGTATAGACCTAGAACTGGCTTAAAATCAGATATTTTTAGAAAGCCACCAGGTGCAGCCACAAAAAAGGGTAACCTATTACTGTTAATGTAGAACTGGCACAATTTTAAATAATTTACAAAGCAAACAAATTTGATGGGCTAATACAGCAAACATTTTGGAATTAATTTGAGAAATACCATGGATAAGAACATGCAAGTAAAATAAGAGAAAAGGGTAGGTACTAGTGCTTCTTAGGAGCTTTTTCCACAAAGAAGCTTTAAAATCTTCTCTGCCATTTGCCAACTATGGAAGCAAGGGTTCTAATGCTCTGTATTTTTACCTCTCTGCATTGTATCTGAGATCATGCTGAAGTAAGTCAATTCCTTGGACATGAAGGCAGCAAAATAAAATTCTTAGATTAGCATGGAATATTTTGCATGAACTAAATACAAGGGTTTATTCAGCAAGATAAAGCAATTTTAAATCCAGTTCAAAGCAAACTAATCTAAACCAGTGTTTGGGGTTTGTTTTGCTTTATTTCCTGTTTGGCAACCTGATGGAGAGATGTGGTTTTTCACAGGACAATCTGGTGGAAGTAGCTCTTCACAGCTGCATCAAAACAAAATCCAAATTAAAAATCCAATTCTGTTCTAGGATGCCCACAATTATTCTTTGCATGGCAGCACATGAAGCAGTACAGCATGGGAAAATGAAGGTAACGGTGATGGGAAGTAATGCAAATCTTGTTTCCTTTTTCACAGTTGCCTGAGAATAAGCTGAGAAGTCTAGCTGTCACCTGGCTATGGCAAAGAGTCAAACACTAGACAACACCTAGATGTGAGATATATTCCTTCACCATACCACTACCTGAATTTACAGCAATTTTCATTTTCCTGATTTCAGATGTTTTGGAAAAGGAATACAGGAACAACTTCTTTCTTTTTTTAAAAATTTTAACTTTAGGCTTGCATTTTCTCTCTTCTGCCCTGTTTTGATAGCTTTTTTATTCTTCTTCTGCCTGAGTAGCAGGTGCTTAATTCTGATATAACCAGCATTCAGTGAGAAACAACTATTCTCAATGTAGTTCTCACCTCTTTAGGTGAGACAACTAGACAAAATTTAAAATCTTGTAGGTAATTTCAATTCAAAAGAGAAATTGGTGTTAGATACAGAAAGCAACAACATTTGGATTTCCTCCTTCCACACCTCAGAAAATTACAATAGTCTGCCTTCTGAAATATGGCAGACATCTCTCTACTGTTTTCTTGCTCAGAGCTATGAGCTTCTTTTAGTCACTGTCAATCAAAAGTAATAAAGAATGATAACTGACATATTTTGAGATGCCCTTCTGTCTTACTGTTTTCATGTGCTGCTTTTCCCAGATTGGCCCATTCTTCTCTAGCAGCGCCTGTCAAAGTCACACTGTCAAGAGTTCTTTATTCCTGAGCAAATTAATATTTCCCCTTCATTTTTTGGAAGATATGAAGGAAGTACTCTGTGCACCATTACAGCTATATTAAGTGAAGATCAGTATGTAAGCCCTCAAGCTCTGCACTGGTAAACAGTAAACTAGGTATGGGAAATTGTCTCTCTGGAATAACAGCTCCCATATTGATCACACAGTTTGGGTGCACTGCCCCAGCACATCTGATCTCATTTCCCAAGAGAAATTGATACTTATTTCCTATGGAGGCGTTCAGGCCGAACCTGAAGTACCAGGGACAGTTCAAGTGCTTGTGTTGGCTCCCTGAAGCCAATACCACAGCTGGTATCCAGAGAAGGGTGAAACCAGTCACTGCACCACTACCCTTATACATTGCAACTGGGCTGCACTGATGGCCCAGTGAATTCTTCTGGAAAGAAAAGTACACCACAGTACATCACCACATGACAGACTCACATAATAACCAAAAGGGCACCCGCTGCACTGACACTTCCTGCAGACTCCAAAGAGGAGAGAGGCTGTGGAAAGCAGCATTGCAGAGGCCCCTCACTCACTGCATAGCCAAATTGAGTGGAAGAGAAGTGGCTTTGCAGAAGCCAGAGCTATGCAGGTAGAGTGGGATGAATGGGAAAAGTGGCCTAGAAGCCATATCTGTAACTACTCCTGAACGGCAACCACAAAACTGTGTGAGAATGAATAAAACATTTGAAAACAGCAAAGGTGGAAGCATCAGGCCAGCTGAGGTGTGTCAATGGGTAGCTCATCAGAGACATTGAAGACCACCTGTATGAGTTCACCATGTCAGTGCACCCATCCCAAACAACAAAACTGGCAGAGAAAAGCAGAACAGAGGTGTATTGGGTCTGACTGAGGTAAAGTTAATTTTTCCCTTAGCAGCCCTCACAGTGCTGTGCTTCGAATTGGTAGCTGGAAGGGTATTGATAACACACCAGTATTTTGGCTACAGCTGAGCAGTGCTGTCCCTCTAATATTCCTTCCTCCCATCAAGGGACTGGGAGTGGGCAAGATCCTGGGAGGGCACACAGCCAGGCCAGCTGACCCAAATTAACCAACAGGATATTCCATGCCATGTAATGTCAGCTCAGATATAAAAGCTAAGGGAGGGAGGAGGAATGGGGGAGCATTTGTTATTCTTCAGTGTTTGTCTTCTGCGCAACCACTATGTGTGCTGAGGCCCTACTTCCTGGGAAGTGTCCAAACATCGCTCACTGATGGGAAGTAGAGATCAACTTTTCCCTTTGCCTATGCATGCACAAACTTTTGCTTGTGTGGGAGACAGAGGAGTAGAAACTCCTGCAATTAAAGGAGGCTTTGATTTACAACCCTGGAAGAGACTAGGTCTGGCTTAATTGACAGAGATTTGTGGACTTTAAGCAAAAGGATTACAAACTTGTGTTCCTATCATTATAAGTAAAATTGTACACTGGGTGTTTTGGTGAAGAGTTTTAGAATAAAATAGTGTGATTTTATATAGTTTAAGTTAAGAATGTAGATGGTATAAGAGAGACAACTGTGTGTACGTGACATGAGAAGTTATTGGTAAAGACATAGCTGCATTGCAGTGAGAAGTGCGACAGGTGATAGGTCATTAATCTAAAACAAAGTGTCATTTTAAGTATCTATTGGATTAGAAAGTTATAAATTACAATGTAACTCTAAATCTTGTGACTAGTCGCCATTACTCGGAGGTGTTGTAAAATCTCACGCCTCGACTGATGCGTTTGTTATTTTAAACAATAAATTTGTGTAGTTGCATAGTCCCATCCCTTAAAGTTATTTTCCTCCGACACATGAAAGCGCGAGAAACGGACATGCTTGTTTCTTTCTTTTGCTTTAATAAACTGTCTTATCTCAATCCACTGGTTGTTCTCCATCTTATTCTCTCCCCTGTCCCACTGGGAAGAGGAGTGACAGAGCAGCTTAGAGGGCTCCTGGCACCCAGCCAAGGTCAAATCACTGTAACGGGGGCAGTCGGTGTTCCAAGCGGAACAGTGCAGCCAACATGGACTTATTGCCAGGAAACACTGGCTTCTTGGCCTTCTGGAGTTCTCAGAGTGTATCAAATAGATATGTGGATAAAAGAAATCAAGCAGACTCCTTCTAAGAGATTTTTAAACAGAATTCTACCATTAAATAAAACAGTTGACACAGGACTGGAGGGGGAAAAATATTTCACAGCTTAATATGAATCAAAACACAAGGCTTAATGAACACTTCTCAGGATAAAGAGGAGTCAGCTCCTCTCAAGTTCCCCAGGGAATTATGCTGGTTACAGCTTCATTCAGCTTTCTTTATCAATGATCTGAAGAAACTGCTGTACTGTGAAACCTGCAAGCCTGAAGCAAGTTCCACTCTTGGAGATGGCCCAAAGCCAAGTCACTGGCCCAGAATGCCAAAAAGTCTTGACAAACTTTCTAAGTGGGTAAAAAGGTGGCAGATGAGTTCACAGAAAATGTGCAATAAGGAAAAACTATCCTAAATCTTGCATACACAATGCTGCATTCATAAAAACTCAGTTGTAATTTAGGATGATTTTGGATTCATCACTTGAAGTTATCTGAAATCATTGTACAGCAATAGCCTAAAAAAGCCAATAAAATATTGGACATCAAGAGAAAAGTGTTCAGAGCAGGACATCACTGTGCCATTTTAAGAATTTTTTCCATGTCCACATTGGGACTGCTATGCCTAGTTCTGGTTTCTGCATCTGAGGAAGGAGATGGAACTAGAGAAGGTGCAGAGAAGGGCAACTAGACAATCAAAGGAGATAAAGACCTGCTTTGTGAGAAGAGATGTGAAAGGCTGTGAGTCTTCACTATGAGGCTAAAGAGGTCTTAAGGAATCATGAAGGCAGGGGAAAATCTGAAGACAAAACTGCTATTCACAAAATCTTGCAATTAGAGAACTAGGTAGTGCTTGTTGAAACATTAGTAGGAAACTTACTGAAAACAGGAAAAATACTTCTTTACCCAGTGAGCATTAATCTTATGGAAGACAGGAAGACATGGAAAGGAAATGATATCATCACACACACAAAAAAAAGGGATAGACTGATTCATGGACCGCAATACAAGACTAAAATGAGAGAGGTTGGGATGTAGCATCTAACATTCCTGATACAACGATTGGTAGTGCTAGGTGGCTAAAAGGGGAGTGAATGCTAAACATGACAAACTGAGTCTGCCTTGTGCTGCGCAACGTAAAAGAAATATGAGATATAGCCAATCTTTTAGTAGGTTGTGCAGTATTAATCAACCAATAGATGAGATACTTGTGAAAAGTTGTAATACAAATTCCTCCTCCCCATTTCATGCCTTTTCTTCATTAACTCTTTAGTGACATCTGCCCCCATTTTTGACAGTGGTTATATATGCTCTGTAATGCCTTCTTGACTACTTTAGGGCTGGTAGGTTTGATCTACTACTAATAAAAAGGGAAATAAAAACATCTTTAGAAGATATTCAAATAATGGTAACAGCACTAAATAAGGTTGTCAATCCATCTTAACCCAGAAATAGATGTTAGTAGTAGGGGTTGGCATCTGCTCAACTCCAAATTGTCAGAAGGTGTTTAAGTGTGCCACACTGTACTGAAGCTGACAAAATTTGAATATTTTGTTCCCAGAAGAGATGTCAGCAAAGAGGAAAGAAGCAGGAGCTGCTCAGAATCCCAAACACAGAACCAGAAACACTGAATTTGTAAATTCAGTCTATTCTACACTACACTACTACTACAGTACTACTTCTACACTTCTACACTAGTCTGGAACCTCTTATACAGACCATTTCAACCCTGCCCATCACTTTGATAATGTTTAAAACAGTTTTCTTATAGTAAGTAGAGAAGGAAAACACATGGAGTGAGGTGAGAAATGCAGAACTTTGAGACTATGAGACTGCAGGGTACACCCTTGCTGATGTTTGACTGCTCTTTTGGGATTTACCATATGTCAGATATGAGACTTCACAGGACACTGAAACTAGTAGTTTTTACCCTAATTCTCTGTGGGAAGTCTACAAAACCATCACATACATGAAAATCGGATGTGTCAGGGAACACAGGTACTCTGGTGGCCATCAAAGCTGATACACATAACCACAGGTCTTTTAGTGGAGAGAAAAAGAGAAATGGTTGGTTGTTTACACCCTTCAAAACCATAATATGACATATGCAGCACCAATAGAAACTTAAGTGTTGTAGCTTCATTTTCATTTCCCTTAATTAATAGAATCATCTTACTTTTAACATCTTCACTTGGTCAGATTAACAAACGAGAGTTTCTTACTAACTGGTTATGATTTTGGTCTGCCTAAATTACATTGAAGCTTTAAGCATGTACTGTCTACTTTCAATATAGAAATCTATTCTGATTAAAAGTAACTAGTTTCAGCAGAGAAGCCTGAATATCAGTGAAAAACAGTGGAATTTAGCCACTTGAATCAAAGAAGTCTGCTTCTTAAGTGCTTTTATGTGTTTTCTAACAAGATTTAATTATCAATTGCTTTAGACATAATGTTTAATTATTTTAAAATTTAAATGCAGTAAAATATAAATGTACAGCAGCAACATACTTTTGAAAAAGATCACGTTCAACACAGATTTTAGGTATAACCCCTTCTTTTGTATGTAAAGTTCAGCTTCAATGCCAGGAAAAAAATAGTAATAATAAGGGCTTCATGTCTGAGAATGAAAAACTTCCCATCTTTATATTTAAATTTTGCTACAAGCATTCTAGATTCAAGAAATGGGGGGGTTGTTCCTCCCCTCATCTTTTTCATGCCAAAATTAATTTCTAAAATTTAGCATGCAGGACCTGTAATTATTGCTTTTCCACAGATTGTGTATGTTATAAGGCATTACCAGAACTTTGATCTTCTACTCCGTGCGAGCAAATCCACCAAATGACTTCTGATAAGAAAATAATATATTTCACCGCGAGGGGGTGCTGATGGCAAACCAACAGAACTGTTTTGTCTGATACCTGTGTCCTCATCTGATTTTTCTGTGTGAAAACTTCAGGTTCAGATTAGAACATCATCGCAAAACACAACAGACCAGACATGTTTGGTCAAATTTGGCCAGCGAAATCCTGAAAAAAAAAATATTGAAATATTCTATACATTTGCATTTAGGAGAACAAGGATGCTATGTAAATAATGGCTCAGAAATTTCTTAAGTGCTGATATACTATAATGCCTTTAGCACTGTTTCTCATAAATTCCCATTTACATTTATGCAGTCAACTGATAAAATAAGGTCTTTTATTAGTTCTGGGCTCTTGGTGAGTAGGATGTACAGAGGAGGAAGAAAAATGCAGAAACAGTTGGGGGGGGGGAATGAAAAATAAAGCTTTATTTCTCCCAGCAATTTTAGTTTTGGAAGCTGTTCAATACTAAAATTAGGTCAAAACCTAAACTGAGGTAACTGAAAGAGACAAAGTTAAGATATTGTTTTACTGTTAACATGAAAGATCATCCACAAGAATCAAAGGGTAAAATGACTATGAAATATCTAAATAATGCCTATCTAATCACCAGTGTGATTTTGAAGCTTGTACATTAGTGTGCAGTTCAGGAAAAGATAAATATTTCAAAACAAAATTTATTGGTGAAAGAGGACAAGATGGTTTTTTTCTGGTTCTACCATTAAGATCTTTTCCTTGGCATTCAAAAAAGTTATCTATGTCCTATTTTTCTTAAAGTATTAGAGTCACTTTGCTGCTGCAATGCTGTTTTCAGTTGGTATTTGTAGTCTTTGGAGCCACTGACTTGACACTGGAACTAGCAAGTCCTCATGATTTGGCCAATTTACATAGCTTCTTGAAAAGAGGAGAGAAAAATAACTTTAAACTTCTAACTGCAAACTAAAGCTCTCACCTAGAAAACATGGAAACTGTCCATTGAAATTGAATGAGCACCACATGTTACTGTGAAAGCAGGGCTCACAACTGAGCTGTGGATTAGCTCTCCAGCCTGGTGCTAGAGTAGAGAAAGAACTAAAAATGGGATTATTTACAAGACAAAGCTGCTTCAAAGCTATGCAAGGACCTGCAGCTGGCCAAAATTTGAATTGTATACAAGCCCCTTCAGAGAGAGGTGAAGAGAGTACTACAGTGGTTTAGGGTATACTGCTTTGTCATCTACCCTGTTCCACTTGGAACACCACCTGCTGAAATGGGAGCAGTACTTTCCTGGGGAAAGGAGAGAGAGATAGGTAGGATTTACTAATAACTGGCATGAGGTTTATATGAATATATATGATCTGAATTATCTGGGTGTGTGGAAGCAGACTAGCATTCTGGTCATTTTTATCATGATTTGCTAGCAGCAGATGGGGTTCACTAAGAAGCCTTTTTAAAATATTGAAGTCATTTCTCTTCCCTGCTGCAATAAAGTTTGGATCTGACATTTGTAGTCTATAGGTCAGATCCTGAAGGGTACAATCACACACTTGCAAGAATATCTGGCCACTTCACTGTATGAAGAAAGAGTCCAGTTCCGTAAGTCTTGTGGAACTAAAGTCCCTATCGGGACTTCCTTGACAGCTGCTTTTAAGAATGAAAGGCATTCAAGTCAGATTGGACTAGTTTTCTGCAGGTTTGTAGCTTCCTATGGAAAGAGAACTTAGGGCTCTAAAGCTGTATCTAAAATATCCTGCTTTTCTAATGCTACCATTACATACTGGTGCCTGTATCGTATTATTGAATGCATGTCATATTCATATAGATTTGTATCAGACTGTTTTCCTTGTCTAAAGTCAATTGAACTGATTGAACTGAGCCCAGAGAGACCATCAGTAACTGGGAACTTGCTATTGACAGCTCAGTCATCATTTCAGTCTGCTTGAAAAACAGTCACAAAATTTTGGTGGCAGTGAGCTGGATGGGAATGAGTAATGAAATCTGATACTTCTTATATGCAGAAGGATAAAGAATGTATGTACACTGTATGCACCAAAACTGAGCATAGTCTGTGACTAAGATGTATTGATGGGCAAAATCACACTTATTTCCCATAATACTGATAACAGAAAAGTATAATGATACCTTACACATCTTTTCACAGCTGATATTTGTGAAAACATAGGTCTTTCACCTTTCTTCCACTCCTCTTCCAACCTGCCCTTCCCCATTAGTCAGGAATTAAATGAGCTACAAATTGTCTCCTTTACTGCTTAAGGGTTTTGGGACCTCTTACCCTGTCACAGTCCTTTTCATTGCCCAGTCCCACAGTGGGATTTGCAGGCTCCAAATAGCCCCACATATGCTGTAGTTCTGCTCCACCGTGCTCCAGGATTTTCTTAAGAAGGCATAGGAGTGGGATGACCAAGAAGAGGACAAACACAATTCCTTCCTCTATGCTGCTGCTCCAGCAGCAATTGGTGGTGAAGAAAAGGGAAGAAAGGGATGCTTCACAGAAGCAAAAGCATTCAGGGTTTGCAATGCTGTGTGGAGTAGTACTGATAATGTCAACACTAATAATGCTGGCACCTCCTCAATGTAATCTGGATTGGGAACAGTGAAAATATATACTGAGCATCAACAGAATAATGTAGTTCTATGCATCCACACATGAGGAAATCCAGAAATTCAAATCTGCCCTTTTTTCTCATTCCAATACATTGCCATGTATAAAACGTATGCTCTGTGCACTTCTGTAGCACTCTTGCGCAGGTAAAGGGGACATCTGCAAAACAAAAAGAGAGAACAAACTCTCCATATGTAGTAGGCCTGACTGTAACCATCATTTCTCTTGCTCCATCTCATAGAGAAAAGGAATTTGAACCAGATCCCTTTATCACATTTCTGTTTGTCAATATGTACACATACTTCCTGCTAAGGAAGGATGCAATTCACCATCTCTTTAGGCTGCTTGCCTTAGCCTACCAGTTTTTCCCACTTATATCTCTGTTCCATCTCAAACAGGTAAGTTTCTATTTATTCAATATTCTGTTCATTTGATTTTCTTTTTAAGTTTGTAAGATGAAATAAAAGCATAAGTGATATTATTTCTGTAATTCAACTAAAAGTAAAATAAACTAGAAGTCTTTTATTCTAGATGCAAACAATTCATTGTGCAGTTGTATTAAATTAAATAGTAAGTTACATCATTTTGTTTCCAGGGTGCATATCTATATGTATTTATCTGATTATTTCTTCTAGAGCTGGATATATGCATAACAGTGTGTAGTGGTTTGGTTCAAAATATCCATTACTTACTTCAGATTAGCACACAGGCCAAAGCTAGACACACACTACGTTCTTTTCACCGATGGCTCCTGTCGAATCGTAGGGATGAAACGAAAGTGGAATCCGTGAGCTGGAGAGCCAAGGGGTGATCAGCAAGACCCACTCACCCTTCAATTGTCCCATTTGGGCATAGTGCAGTGATAGGGAATACAACATCAAGTCACCCCAAGACACAGTGATATGCAAGTGACACGGCAACAAGGATAATTGTCCTTACCTGGTTAGCACCACATACATTTCTGGCCATCTTAAGCAAAAAATTGTATGGACTTCATCCAGTTTGTTAGAACCTTTTTATCTCTAAAGCAGGGTGAAAGCAGCAAGACTCATTAATTTCATTCTGCTTTCTAAACTAAAATCTAGACAGCAATTATCTGCTGGATCTACACTAATAAACTCTGACACAGGTGCAGCCAGATCACTGAACATACTTACAAATCACAAGATCATCCTGATCCAGCCCACATGAGTTAGTCATAGCTGCCTTAGAGAAAAATAAGAGAAGGATACCTTGAGAAAACTAAGTCAGTAAACCTGAAAGAGAAACTTTTGTTAAAAAAAAGCCCAAAACCACCAAAACCAAAAAAACAGCCAAACAAACAGAAACGCACCCACCACCACCCCCAAAAAAGCCCAAACAAACCAGTCCAAGACAATCTTGACCGGGACCTCCGTTGTGAACAGTGTGGTATAGGAGGCCACATTTAGGTTCATACACACTTCCCCAGTCATGCCTGTGCACTACAGACCCCTCCAGATTCTGACATTTAATTCATTCTCATGAAAACAAGGAGTCAGTATGTCTGTGTAGCCCCAGTCTCAGAAGTACTTTTAGATCCTTCTGATTAGAACCAGGATTGTGCTCCTGAACTGAATTAGACAGTCAGGAGCACAATCCTTGACTGTCTGCCAGAACAAAAAAAAAATTAAGACATATTGTGAGAAGTTTGCAATTGAAATTATTAATGTGAGCCTAATTAAATAATTAGGGAACATTTTACATTTCCAAAATAAAGAATGAAAAAGAATTAAAGAGGGAAAGATCCTATTTGTGAAACCTGAAGATCCTTACAGAAATGAAGAGAAAATGAAACAGTGGGAAAACTTGTACCAGTATTAACTGCCAGACCTTGCAAACAACACAGAATTCCACAGCAGGATCAGCACATCTTACCTAGAAGGTAGCCTCTTTAGCTTGAACTGCTGTTCACACATGATGGTCTTGTAAGGAGTGCTCTTTGATTTTTGAATCAAAGAACTTTCCCTTGACTCTCTGACAGCTTCAGGACACTACACCTAAGTTATACCTATTCTAATGCAAATTTCCTCCTCCTCCAACTTGCTAAATCTAACCCGAATTCTGGTATCTTATTCGCCCATCACATCTGGATATTTAAGAGGACAAAAACCACTTGCAATATATGAAGAGTTTTATTCCTCATGGCTCTACCTTGCCAGAGGCAGCAAGGAACAGTTATATAAAGAGTGTTCTCAAGTGTGAAACAACGTCCTCAACCACCAGTTCAGGCTGCCTCTAAGCAGCAGGGGCTCCCACAGCTTTAGTGCCATGGCTAAACTGGTGAAAATCGACAAGATGTTCACCCAGAAGAGACATGCTGAAACTGAAAATTAAGAAAAATTGCAACTGAGGACAAAAATGGCATAAATTGCTCTCTGATTAAATGCTCTTGAAGTTAATGGAGAATTTTTCCCAGCAGTCAAGGACTGGAAGTATCATCCTAAATCTTTTTTTGGTCCTTATTGTTGCTAGCTTTTCACCAAGAATAAAAAGAAAATATAGAAGTATTTCCAATAATGAATTTAACTTGCTTTTTTCAATATAGTTTCTGTAAGTAGTTAATATCCTTGAACATATTCATTTAATTAAATGTATTTATTACTTTAATTTGCTCAACAGAAGCTGGCAAGAATTATTTCATTTAATCTCTAGGCTGCACACCCACACACACTTTCCTGCAAGAATTTTAGATTTAATGTCAGAAACCTGAGATCTTTTTAATTGCAGAGGGTCATGAATATTGTTTCTCCCCTTTAACTGGCTCCAGTCATCAAAAAAGTGTTGAGGGAAGCAGCTGGGACTGGGAATCTCTCAGGAATAGAAAAGCAGGACTAGGGAATGGTAGTAAATTTACATCTCTGAGTGATTTGAGGGTAGTAAAGACCTTCCTAGGAAGCTGAATCCATTTTAAGATGGCATGCATACATAGCTGCATCCAGAATTTAATTTCTGAAATGGATTTTTTTCCTGTAACAGTCATGAAAACTTTTGACCTCTGCTGTTTAAAGGCTCTGGCGCAGGGACCATTTTGCTGTTCTGATCATTCCTTGCACAGATACTGTAATCTCTGTCATTCATTGAAATATGAATTTTCTTTGTGTTCCTGAATGTTGTCTTTAATCACTTAAAAAGTGAATCAATCAATCCTGTTACATTTCACAGTTACATTTTTGAGAGTGTTTTTAACATTAGTAGCTCTTTCTACAATGCAAGGGTTTTTGTTCATTTATTAATTAATTTGTCTCTGCTCATACCATGGCATTTTAACAGCCTGTTCTGCAAAGCTGTGATATTACATTATTGGATGGTATTTCTAGCAGTTGTAGAAAACTCGCATGAATCTTCAGTTAATTTTTGAATACATTTGCTAAAAGCCTTGATTCACTTGTAATTTAGAAGACTGATTTGCAGCTGACAATAAGACAGATCAGGTACCCACAAATGCCTAATAAACATCCTTATGGCTCCCAGAGGAAGACCCATTATCAACGAACCTTAAAAAGGAACATTCAAAAGGCTCTGATGGTGACCTAGGGTGGATCTCACCAGGCTGCAGTGTGGGAACAGACCTGCTCCTGGGAGGCTGTGGAGAAACCTTGACAGAAGTAAAAATATAAGCAGCAATTTCTCTCCTGCTATGGTAAGTAACTATGGCCTATCAGACCAAAGTGAGTCCATAGGACTGCTGGCTCTTATGTGATGGACACAGGCAGTGAAGGGGTTACCACGTTGTATTTTTTCCCCATTGCTGTAAATGTGGCTGGCTAAGGATTCAGGAAATATTTGCTATAGTTCTATGCCAGCACCTGATTGTGAAAGTCTGATTAGATTGAATTACCGAATGTATTGTCTGGTTTGCATAATAGAACAAAGAAAGGACACACCCTTCTCCTAATCCTATACACAGTCCAGGTGCTGTATTGCCACACTGAACAGATTTGCAGGTTTTCTACTTTCATTTACTACCCTTATTGGATGAAAATATAGGTTGTACTTAAAAAGTGTGTCACCACACTAAGTATGACTCTAGCTTCAGCGCTATTTTCTTCTAGCCAATCCTAAGGTTATCTACCCCCAAGCTATCATGTTGTTACCCATCAATGCACCATTTACCAACCGCAGTGTAAATCACTGCTCTCCCAGCCTAGACAAACCCACAGCAGTAGTCCAAGGACACCTACCTAAACCTCAGCCTGGCTTTATTGTACTGTGACAATATTAAATATAACTCAAGAAGAGATTTTAATTTTGCCAACTACAGGAAAGTCAGAAATAAACTGCAAAACATTCAAAAGATTTTACTTTCCCACTGGTTGCTTTCAGCCTCATTCTCTGTGGCATGAGCACGGTCGGAACGTGTTTTCACAGACGACTCTTCTGTTTGGACTTGGATACATGTGAATGGATTGTGCCAGTTCATACAGACACACCTCTCATGCGCTGGGGAGTTGGGCATTAACCTATCAGGTACTTGATGAATATAGTGAGCCTGTTAGTCCATCCTGCAGTTTCTGCTGCAAAGTGCCCTGCTGCCTCAGTGGAGCTGCTACTTTTGTCTCTCTCATTTGTTTAATATTTCTTGCTTCCTGTCTCATAAGGGCAGAGCTGTGTCTGCTGTGATAACACAGATCAAACATTTTTGAAACAATGAAGAAACCCAAATGTGCAATGATTTATTTTCAATATATGTGATTCACAGTCAGAGGACTAGGAAGTGGCAGGTACAAGTGTTAAACTGCAAGATTTGAAGTGTAGCGTGCTTTATATATCTCGAACGCAAATGACAAATGAAGCTGGGAAGCTGCAGCATCCTGCAGTGAGTACCACAAAGCCAGTCATTTATAGAAGACAGCCACAAAACCATGAATGGGTGGAGACAGGAAGAAAATCCACTGATGTGAACAGAAGAATGATGTGCTTTGGGGCACTGAGGTCATTTCATCTGTTCAAGAGGACAGAATCAAACAAGCATGAGAAACCTTGCAGGAAAGTCGTCATAACTGTAAAAATAGGAACTCCTGTAATGAAAGGTGATATAGTCCAAATGACATCAGGAAGGGAGGAAAGCAAACAGGATTGGTGTCATCTGCCATCAGCCAGCTCTACAGTATAATCAATAATTTGTTTTTTCAATTTTTTTCTTCAATGTACTGTAATTTAAAATACCCACCAAAGGTCTGACAGCCTTGCAGAAAATAGAGCTGTACTCTTTGGTCATAAATGCTCAGTTACCATGTAATTCTCATTTTAAAGGTTCAAACCAATAACTTACAGGATAAGCAGCTTCTAACATGCTGTGGCAAAACTTGTAATGGTACAGTGGTGTTCATGACATCAAACTACACAAACCTAGAAAGAGTCACAGAATCAGTCAGGCTGGAAGGGACCTCTCAAGGTCATCTAGTTCAACTTCCTGCTCTAAAGAGGTCCACTTCAAGTAGGTCGCTCCTGTTCTTGTCTAACTGAATCAATCTCCTAAATAATGGAATTTCCAAAGATGCTTTGGGCAGCTTGTTCTGGTGCCTGACCATCCTCAAGATTACAAATAAATATCTATATTTCTTACATAAAAGATTATCTGACAATCATCACATCTAGAAGAAAATTCTCATCTACCAACTCATGCCTCTTGTCTCAAAACCGTGTGTCTCCAAGAGGAGTCTCACTCCATCTTCTATACCGTCTCCCACCAGGCAGCTCTGGACAGCAATAACAGTATTGTATCTCAGTCTTTTCTTCTCCAAGCTTTCAGCTCAAAGCTGGATTTGTTCAAGCCTAATCCTCTCAGCTTTTCCTTATACACCTTGTGCTCCAGACCCTTGAGCATCTCTCTGGTGAGTCCAAAATGGGATGCAGTATTTCAGAATCGATTTCACAAGCACCAAACATGGAAAAGGAGACACTTCACTTGGTTTGCTGGCTGCAGTCATGCTAATATAGCCCAGGGTGCAACCAGCCTTCTTCAGTATAAAGACACAGTGCTGGCTGATGGTCAGTTTGTTGTTCACCACGATTCCCAGGGCCTTTCCTCCAGCTGGTCATCTGCACACTGTACCAGTGCATGGGATTATTCAATCCCACATGCAGGACTGTACCTGGTAGTGTTTGACTTCTCGCAGTACCTGCATTGTTCCAGCCCACAAAGATCCTTTCGAAGAACAGCCCTGCCCACTGTCATCTGATGAGAGCACAGCAAATATCTTCTCTGCCTCATCATTCAGTTCATTAAGACCATATTACACAGAATCGGCCTCAGAACTGACCCCCAAAGGACATGACCAGTAAGCAGCTGTCAGATGGACTTTGTGCCATCGATCCCTCTAGGACCAGAATGACATGCCTAAAAGAAAAAATGAGCAATTATGGCTCTTTCCCTGCCTGTGACTGGTGAGAGTGTATGACTGCATTGGCACAGGCTGTCCCAGGGCAGGAGCTGCTGGACAGTCCAATTCCCCAGCTGTGTGAGGGAATGAATCATCCAAGAATGACGAGACCCACACTAATCATTCATATGATGCCACGCCATTCATTCTACAAAACTAGACACAGCTGAAGCAATGAACCTTTCTGCAAGCTGTTATCGTCTCCCTAGTAGTCAAAAGCATGGTGACTTCTGATCTGGGTTCTGTTCCCAGTTTTGCAGTAGATTTCCTACATAATATTAACCAAGGCTCTCTTGAGCCATTTACCTGGTTAAAATCTATGCAAAAATGCTATCACAACTTCAGAGAGAAATCCAGAAAGTGACTTAATAATAGAAAATAGGATTACTTCTTTCACTGCACGTTCCACTTTTATTAAATGCTATTTATTCTTATTAGTGAACACTTGAGTCTAATGGTATTTGCAAGAGGTTTGAGATACTTGGTGGAAAATATAAAGTGTTATCATTGTTTCTTAGTCAAGTACTGTGTCAGTTATTTCATAGGGTATTTAGATTGAGGCATTGACAAATCTCCAAACCAACTTCCTCCACACCCCAGCTCTTCCCCTGATGGTGCAGGGCTTGCAGTGCTCCCATCAGCTAGGTGGGGCCTGTCACCAATAGTACGAGTGAAGCCATCCAACATTTCACTTTGAAAAGGGAAATGCATTTTCCTGAGTATGTGCCAGGTTCTACTCCACCCCTAACTCTCTGCGCTGCTTAGTTACACACAGTTTAATGGCATGAAAGCCACAGAATTAGTGATCCATTACTGCTCTATCTCTGCCTTTTCAGTGACAATTACTGACTTTATTGCAATATAAATAAAAGTATGAGAATAGGTGTAGCAGTGAACCGTGTAGATAAATGAGCCCATGAATCCTAGAAGATTCTAAAACTTTCTTTTGCCCCTGGAAAATAGAGAACCGATAGCTGAAATGAGACAGGTCGTGTTCTAAATATCAAATACTCAAAATGTGTGAAGAACATAGAAAACATACTCTGTCTATATGAATATTGAAAGAGAGAGGTTATCAATGATAACAGTTTTGCAAGCTCTACAACACGTAATTAGTAGATACAGCAACTAATATGAAGACCATTATATCCAAGGTAGATCCTGTAAAGACACAGAGCAATGAAGTACTTGTAAAGAGCCATGACAATATATAGCAAATAAGAGAGATATGGCTACATCAATTATTATTCCTCTGTGTTAGTAACCTTCAAAACAAAACTCAGTAATTCTGAAGGGGTCATCCAAAGAAATTGAAAGAAGGGGTAGCAAAGGAAGTTACCACTGTCTGAATTCTGCTCTTGATTACCAAATAACTTGGTCAGAAGCTTTCTGAAAATACCAATTACTTGTACAGCGAGAGTAATCATTATTCATCAATAATGAATACTATTGATGACTCCATTTCATTTCACATCAGTCCAAAGTGCGTGTTCATCCTCATTCATTCAGCTTGATGGGAAAAAGAATACCTCCCTAAACATTTCATTGAGTGTGCTATACACCCTCTTTTCAAAATAGTACCAAACCATTTCAAAAGAAGATGGTGAAAAATTTCATTTGGAGAAGAATGACATAAAATATTTTTATGTTCTGAATTTCTTCTCCTCTTCCACGCTGTTTTTCAGATAAAACTACATGCCAGATTCAAAATTCCTGAAAATATAGCCAGAACTTTTACACCATCTGCTTTCTGCCCCTCTGCTGAGGTAGCATCCTTTATGCAAATTTATGTCAGCAGAGTTTATGTTAAGACATATGCTGAAAAATGAAACAGCTAATTTTTCAGAGAGGCTAATCTTTTAAAGATTTAGTTATAGGAGTAAAATTTAACTTAAAAGGAGTGGGCTGAATTTGAGGTCTCCATTTAAATATAAAATATAAAAGGATTAGTATGGCACTATCCATCTGGGGCACCATTGTGAAATTCCACTGACTGGGTGTCAGGCATATAATATTCTGAGCTGTATATTTCCTTCTATAAGTAAGGTTTCCAAAGAATAATTGTAGGAGAGGAAAAAAACAGAGGATAAAAATATTTTTTTAGTAAAATAACCTTTAGCTAAGTACACACAAAAAAGTTAGCTGTGTTATTACCTTAGATATATTTTAAATTAAAAAAATAAATTCCAGGTTTTTCTACCAATTGCTCATGAAATCAAAATAATGGCTATTATCTCTAGGCCTTCTCACCAGATGCATAAATATCTCTTGTCTTAAGGCTCCATGATTAAACAGGAACTGTGTGCAACATGTTTCCCAGAAGTAATTAATAGGTGACTTATTTTGTAATTCAAAATTTAGGCTCAGTAACCCATAACACAATAGGCTTGAAAAGAAAGCACTTGAAAATGAATTCTTTGTTGGAGGACACCTAAAGATAGCACCCTGATCAGCATCATCTTTTGTATGAAAGATTAGGAGGTTTCTTTTGAATTTTTCTGAGCACTTAGTTGTTAATTTTCATGCATGGACATTTTGTTTGTAAGTTTAAGACTCAAAAAGTGTCCTAAAGCATGGGACTAGAGCTTTCAAATGGTTTAACTTCCTTAAACCTTCCAGACAAGATCCTGCTTTCAATTATGAGGCCATGCTTACAATGAAATGTCATTATTTTCTCCTTAATTCAGAAGACAAAAGGCTACTTCTACCTGTTTGGTTTCCTCAGATGTGTCCCCTTCTTCTTCCATATGGGATTTGAGGACTCTGGACACTTTCAGGATTTTTACTGGCTTCCAGTAATGCCATCATGTCACATGCTTGAAAAATCATAGAATGTCTCTCAGATCCACCTTGCTGCAGTGGAAACCTGCCCATGTTTAAATCTCCAGAAACAGACATTCTCAGTGATTCAGGCTAAATTTACCACAAATCATCTCAGGACTGAAAGCAGTAACATTTTCTGTACATGGCAGTAGGCTGTGTGGCCTTTGCACAGATCCCTTATTTCTAGACTTCATTTACATAGGTTTGTATTATCTGTGCTTTTCTCTTGGGCAGCAAAATCCTCCATTACCCAGAAAACAGTGTTAATTACAACTGGTTCTCAAAGGAGATTTGGTTTTCAAGCTCACAGGCACAAGAGTGGCAGAGAACTGCCTTCATCTCCCAGAGCCTTCATCTCCTCTGACCTTTGCATCCCAGGGATCCAAACTGAGCAACAACATTTTCATCCAAAAGCAAATTATAAATTTGATCTCAATGCTGCAAATCCTTACACATTTAGATCATTTCACAGCTCGTATTACTCCTAAGGAAATTCACAGCTGTGGTACATCATGTAGCACAGACAAGGACTCAGTGACCCCAAGGTCGATACCACAGGTTTGAGGCAACTCTGAAAGTAACTGAAAGAAATAAGTCATTTTGCAGAGTACTGAATATCACTGCAGTTACTAATACAAAGATAAAGCATTAAAAAAATATGCTTTTTATAAAAAAGATAGTGGTTTGCTATAACCACAAGACTCCTGTCACATAAAGACATATGCTGTTCTTCTCATGTCACCAATAACAGGAGACAGGTTTATGACAGCACTTACTACTGGTTGAATGGACAGGTAAGAAGAGGTAAAGGGAAGAAAGAGCAAAAAATGCAGCTATGGAAGCAATACTCGAAAGAGGTGGAACTGAAACACTCGTCTTTCTTGTAGTTTATCTTCTTTGCTTAGAAAAAAATGTAGTAGCAGCAAACAAAGCTAAAATAATTCATAGTAACTACTTTTCTTCTGGTTTTGCAGTTTTCTTACCTTCCATATCCCCTGTGAATAAAGCCTGAGGCCCCTAAGAAACACTAACCACAGTCTCTGATGAATGCAGTTAAGAATTGTAATGAATAATTATGAACCAGTCTGGATTTGAAGATTTTATGTACACAATCACTGCAGGCTACCAATAAGGTCATTATTAAGGTTCTATTTAATTTGATGTTTTCATTAAGAACTTTAGAGAAAGAGAGCAAACCACATAAATTTAGTGATTATGAAAACATCTGGGAAAAGTGATCCAAAAAGTAAAAATGGCATTTCTTAAATGAGAATCAATTCTGCTGAGTTACCTTCTGTGCCCCCTTCCAGATTTGAACCCCATCAAGTCAAACAGCTACTGTCCTAACTTCATACCCCTCCTTAAAAGACTGTGCCACAGTTCTTACTTTCTTTGTTTCTCCCACATTTTGATATTTGCATATAGTCACATTTTTCCCTAAAATTTATAGGGACAATTTAAGAATACACAGAAGTTTGTTCTGTGACGACAAACCTTTTCCATATTGTGATGATAGTCAGAATAGTCCCATACTTCACCCCACCAACATTCAGAGAAGTAAATAATTAAGGGAAGAAGGATTAAGAAGACAAGGCTAATCTTCTCTTTGATATAAAGGAAGTTTTAGTCTGATTTTTCCTTGTACGTAGCAAGAGAGGTGTTGGCTTGTTCAGCTGCTTAATTCAGGGGCTGGTCCCAATTACTCTTCACAATGATTTAGGTGTGTCCTCTAAGCCTGTTATTCTGCTTCTGTGCACAGAGTACGAAGAACTGACATATTTCATTTAAATAATCAAAAAATCCCTCTTTCATTTCAACCAACTTCCTGCCTGATGATACTTCCCTTCCTTCCACAGCCCATGCCAGTGCAGTAGCAAAACGATGTTTTTTCAGTTATGTTTGTGTACTTTCAAAAAAAAAAATTTTTTTCCCCAGAGAGCACTACTTGTGTTATTGCTGCATCAGCAGGTTCTTGGTTGCTTCCTGTGATCACTAGGCAAGGAGCAGTAGCCACAGGCAGAGTAGCTCCCAAAATCAACAAACAGCCAGGCTGATGGTTAGGATCTGGTTTTAAACTGAGAGCAAAAAACTGAGCTGTGATTTAAATCAGAACTAGCAATAAAAATTGTGGAAGATGAAAGAGGAATGGGAATAGACTCAAATATCTGGGGACCACTATAATAGCTTTCATTCTGCTGTGTATTGAAAAGTATCGGATCAGCTGATAACAAGAAAATATATTATAATCTCATTATTGCTGCTGAATATTGAAGTGGGAATAAGCTAGGTAAGCCTGTCTCAACCTTCCCATTTTGTGTCATCTTAACATGTCAAAGACAGAAGAATTAAGGGCTTGTCCTTGAATAAATTACCTCTCATACACATACAGAAATGCTGTATAAGTTAGTGTCTCTCTCATTTTCTCTTTCAACCATTCTTTATCACAATCACAAATCTATGGCTAATTGTCAAATGGCACCCTCCATGACTAATTAACTATCAGGGAAGCTAACATTCCCAGGAATAAAATGTTTGATGGGGTGTTTCCCTCTATTTCACATTCAAATAGCCTGTTATAAATTGATGATACCACAGCTGACTTTTCTTTCAAATGCCAAAGCCTTTCCTATATAATAGAATGTGAATTCTAAGTAGAAAGGCATTATCCTTTATGAACCATATCACTGCAACCCCATAAATCACTTTTCTAAATGATTTCTCCATGTTACATGAGTAAAATGCTGAAGCTATCAATCCCTCTTGCTTTATGAGTCTCGGGACAGCACAAAGGCGTGAAAGCTGAAGGAGTATATATTAATCCTTCTGAAAACTCACAACTCAGCTAATGTAAAGAAATGAGCATGCCTGACTCTGCTCATTTGAAAGCTGCAAAATGAGTAAGTCAAATGGGGAAGGTACTGCTATCACATTCTCACAAGGAAACAACAAATGGCAATATACTGAGTATATATCAACGAAATCCAATCATGCTAGTAAAAACATCTATCGTGGAGCTGTCAGCACAACAAAGACATGAAACTGTTGCAGCGTGTTCAGAGGAGTCCACAAAATTTATCAGAGGACTGGAGCACCTGTCTTATGAAGACAGGGTGAGAGAGCTGGGGTTGTTCAGCCCAGAGAAGAGAAGGCTTTGAGAACACCTTACAGCACTTTCCAGTACCTTAAGGAGGAGTATTAGAAAGACAAACTTTTTAGCAGGGCCTCTTGTGATAGCACATGGGGTAATGGTTTTAAATGGAAGGAATGTCAGTTTAGATTAGATATAATGAAGATTGTTTTTTACAGTGAGGGTGGTGAAACACTGGAGCAGGTTTCCAAGAGTGAATTCCTCATCCTTGGAAACATTCAAGGTCAGGTTGGATGGGGCTCTGAGAAACCTGATCTAGTTGAAGATGTTCCTGCTCATTGCAGGGCAGTTGGACTAGAACGTGCTTCCAACCCAAACTATTCTATGAACCTGTGGTCTTCCTTAATATATTTAACTGGATACTCTTGTTCTTCCCTTTCTTCTAACTGGTAATTATACACTGCTGTCAGGCTCTACAATACTTGAAAAAGATAATTATATCAAGATTTTTAAATTGCTAACATTCTAACAGTATTACTAAAATTGAAGTGATTATCTAATTAATTCTTTATTATAGTGAAATGATGGTTATACAAATATTCCTTCCCCTAACAATTACCTTCCATAGTGACCAGCCCCAAGGCTTTGGGTCACCTCTTTCACCCGGAGGTGAATGAAGGAGATGCACACCCCACAGCACCTTTGCCTCTCCGAAGAAACCTGTTCAACCTTCTTTTTGGGAATTCAGAGATACCCCTTGGATATTGGCTACACCAAATCCAAGTGTCAGTAGCAAAACCCAGACAAAGTATGCTTAGAATACTTTGAAAATTTATTTTAAGTATGTCCCTAATTTCCTCCAAAGAGCACCCAAGATTGAGTGAAAGGTTTTGCTTTTAAAACATTTTATCTTTAACATCTTAGCCTGTGGAATCGGCACTTGGCCAACTGCCAGGCAGCTCCACAAAGCAGGCCCACTGGTGTGTAACTTCTAGGATTGAAAGAATCCTTGCATCACTTTTCTCAAAGAACCAGGAGACAGAGCTGTAATTTTTGATTGTGTTTCTTTAATAAAATAAACATCTAGATATATAAATAAAGTGATGACATGCTGTTGAACAGAGATTTCTCTTGGTACACTGCAAAAGCTGTATAGAGCACTCCATAGACACATAAATTACTGACATCCATTGGAGGACATTATGCATGAATACTTTAGTTTCAAATGGAAAGAGTGATTCCATGTATCTACTGATCAATAGTGATCTGACAATCCTTCCAAGTACCTGCACATAGATACTGCCTCTTTGCAGACATATTCCAGCTGCTAAATTACATAAAAAAAATAAAGTAGGCTGTACTGTGAAATTTGAAAAAATACTCAGTGATATTCTAACACCTCTGAAGGCAACACACTTTTGATTTCAATGAGAACAGAACATGAATTCTTTCCATATTGCTTTCCAAGAACACACAAAATTTACAACATGGTGAAGTAATGAAATCAGCTACAAATTTCTAAACCATTTTTCCTTTAATGACTGTATCATCAGAAACTTCGAAACATCTAATTAGGAACAAGATTGTCTCATAATTTTTTGGGGTTTGACCACTTTTAATTTTTTCTATTCAGCAATCTGGAAAAGCTAAAATGATAGACATAAATTTCATACTTCAAAATACGCAACTGAGTACATTGTTTATTACTTTTCTTTTCACCTCCACAACATCACTAAAATTATTATCAATGTACTTAGAGAACTCACAGTTGACAGAACCTAAGAGACAAGTAAGCCTAGCAATACAAAGATAAGAGTAGTTTGATATTTAAAGTTCTTAGCAAATTCAGGTCCCCTTAAACTAGTCAATATCTATTGGCATTGGAATATTATTAAAAAAAAACAAAACCCTCACAACACAGACACAAGTCGTTTCTCATACTGTCTGACAAATTAGCACTTCTGTTAAGTTGGCACAAAAATTTGGTTTGAATAATTTCTTAGAAGTATTTCCATTATGGTTTGATGACTGTGGCTGAACAAATTTCTCCCTTGAATAGAACACACAGATGAAGTACTATTGACACTCACAGAAATGTAATTGTCCCCAAAATTCTGACTAACAACAGCCTCTGAACTCTGCAGTGCCCCAGCAATGTTTGTCAGCTTACACTGTCTTGCTAAATCAACTTGTAGTTTGTCATAAGAACATTTGTCGTTATATTAATCGCTCCTGATTTTCTAGCCAGAAAGATCAAGTGGAACTACTTGACTATATTTTTGGTTCAAATTTCTTTTAATTGTGTTTATAGACTGCAATAAAATAAGAGCATGCCTCAGTCGCCAGTCATTAATTCATTAATAATTTTTTTTTCCTTAAGTTGTAGTAAGAAACACAGGCCCAGAAGATACTTATTCAGTAATTTAGTTTACAAGGAAAACCAGAAAAAGTTTACTAGTTTACAGAGTTCCAGGAGTCATCTTTTAAGCAAGATCCATTTCATATCATTTAGCCAAATCTTTAACTTCAGTAGTAAGCTACTCGGCTTCCTTCTCCAGATGCAGTTTCTTGCCCTGAGTCTTGTTATTTAAATTCAAGTAACACTTCATTAATACATGCAATGCAGAAATCTACTATATTTTACTTTTTAGCTTTTTTTTACTTTTAAGCTATTTTTTTGCTTTCAAGCTATTCATACACACAGGTGATTACAGAAATGTCCATGCAAAGTAAACATTTGTCTGCATGTTATCATGTTGCTTATGATGGCATGAGAGTAATTCACAATTGTAATCACAAGGTCTTAAATGCTCCTTTGACCTGTCTGAACTTCTCCAGCATCCTCTCCCACACAGACATGAATGTGCACAACCATACATGCACAAAAATGGATGGACAGATTGCATTTCAGGTCAAAAACTCAGTGGGATTATTCCTTTGAGTAGATTGACTTACCTGGATAGTTTAGGTGATCTCTTTGGAGTCTCACCCAGCCCATTGCTTGCTTCACATCCTCCCCTCAAATAACTCATCTCAAAACATAGTGCTTTGTGTAAAATTTATTTCCCTTTCCCATCTGTTTTATCCAGGGGTCTTATGTTCTTGTCTGGTTGTTCTGCCAAGCTTACTGACACTCAGGGAAATTAAACAACTGGTGCAAGGTTACATATGTGTCAGCCCAGCCAAAATTAGCATTGAGATTTAAAAACAGACATATAGCTACACACAAAGGGAGAAAAATGTGGAACCTTGTCACTTGTTGGGTTGTTGGGTTTGGTTTGGGTTTTTTTCTACAGATAAGCTTAGGCAAATTATGGTCTGATCAAGAAGAGATATCTTCTCCCCTTTTTCCTGGTAGATCCTTGATTGTGTCATACAACCATTTTTGCACAGAAAGAGAAAAGTTCAGAAGAGTTTTCCTCTTCTTGCACCACCTCAGAGGGACAAGTTGTAGAAATGAACAATGCTGTATGCAATTTTTAAAAAATGAAAGACATAAGTAGCTGTTGGTACCTACATTAAACTCTCCACTAGAAAACGGAGACCCACTGTTTGTTGTAATATTTCTTGAAAGCTGAGAGAAAAACAGTACAGTAGTTCACTAAAGAGAAGAAAATTAACCTCTTTTTCTGTCCTGATTTTTAAACTTTCCTTCTTTATGCCTGTAAATAACTGGATTTAAGAGAACTGCGAGGTGGATTTTATGAGGTAATAAAATATTTTCTGTATTAATATTACTGTGTGCCTAAGAAAATAAATAGTAGGTTTGAAAAAAAAATTCAAGTAGGATCGGTGTGAGGCATGCATAAGCTTCAGTCTGGCTCAAAAGGTGTTCAGATATAGTTCCACAATAAAACATGCATTACTATTAAGAATATATGAGGATATAATACTACACTATCTTACTACTAAGGATAGATGAGATTTTAATAATATATCACCTCTCTATATATACAAAAGGTTTTACTTCTTGACTTCTTCCCAAGATGCATGCCAACAGCATCGTGATTATTTAATATGTGTTTGTAAGTCCAAGATTTGAAACTTGTAAAAGGTCTTCTAAGGAGAAAAAATTTGTGCTCATCCTTAATTTCTTTTGTAATTCCACAGCTCTGCAAAATAATTTTTGTTTAAAATGAAACACTATCACCTTCTAGCAAAAGCATGAGCATCTGGTCCCAACAGATTCCTAGAGAAAGGCAAGAATTTCAGTCAATTGCCACATTTTCACAATATCCGCCCTCTCAAATTAGAACTTGAGATTAGAAAAAAAAAGGAATAAAAATTACTTCTTTTATTATATGAAAGATTCCTGATTTTTTTTCTTGCAGTACTATTGATTAGCTCAGTTCCAAATATGGAACATTTTCAGTTTCCTTGACCTTGAAATGGAACAGGTGATGCATAGGCATTTTTGGCTCTGCATGCATGAGACTCCAGACTTATTCTTATACCTCCCAGTGCTTCAGATTTTTCTAATACCCTTTTTGAATTTGGAAATCACTCATTATGCACTTACTACTTTTAATTACTTCCCATCACTTTAAAAAAAAATCTTTGGTGAAAATCCTTGGTGGTTTTCAGTTTCTCTCCTCGAGAAAAAAAGCCCTGCAGTATTTGACATGCCCTTCAGCATTAGTACTTTCAGAATAAAATATGTCTTCCCTTTGTTCGTTATCAAAATCTATTTTTATATTTCCATTGGGAAATATCTGAGAATCATAAAGCAATGAGAAAAAGCACTAATCCATTCATTAGCTGAGCATTTGATCTTTTCCAAGACTATTCAGGACAAAAATCTTGGACTTCACTATTTTTCTTCTACAGCAATATAATCTTTAAGAGAAGAGTAAGAACCAAAACCACAAAACTGTTTTCTGATGGGTCTTTGAAAATATAATCTCTGAAATTGTCTGAAAGCAAGCTGCAAAATGCCTTTGAGAAGAAATATATACAGGTGCCAAATTATGACGTTTAGACACCATGTACAGGGGCAGCATGATCAAACTCAGCCACGCACACACTGAAAAAAAAAGACTAAATCCCTGCAGTGTTAATCTCTACCCAAAACATCTCCAACCCCTCTAGGAGTATTTCTTCTCTTTTTTACTTGCATATAAAAATAGAAGGATGAAAGATGTTTTCCTCATTTCCCCCCCCCCTTATTTTCATTTCCCCCTAGCTATTTCATCACCTCAGCAAATTAAAACAAACAAACCAACTTCCAATGCAAGAATTAAAATACATGAAATAAATATGTCGTTATGTTTCAAATCAACTTTAAGGATAAGCAGGTCAGATTTTTCTTCTGATACTGATAGAGATCTCTATCATTTTCTGTGCAGTTAAATATGCTTATGAAGCATTGCTTTGGCAAACACAGGAGAAAGAACATAATTTCAGATTTGCTCTTGCTCTTCTTGTGTGCTGAAATATTTATACTACACAGATTCTATGTTGGTTCAAATAAAGTGTCTCTCTCGGATGTGATATTTTTCAAAGCTTTCAGTGCTAGAATGAATCTGAAGCAGATCTTGAATTAATTTTAACACTGGCTTTGCAGTAAAAAAGTACAGAAGAGCTTCACGAAAAATCTGTTAGATGCCACAATTGGGGACAATCCTTTGCCTTCCAAAGGCCAAATTATTTACTGTTCTGTTTAATGTTACTTTAAATTTTAAAAAGTGACCCTTTCCACAGTGATCAAGAAGGTACTCATCCTTAAAATACCTACTAACCTCAAAATATAGAAACAAGAATTATTAGACAGTATTTCAAGATTTACAATTTCTCACCCAAGGTAAAAACATAAGCACAGGTGTAGAGTCAGACTACAGACCCTCACAGCTCAGCATTATGTTTGTCCAGTTAGAGCCCAATTCTGGAAAAGATGACCCGCATAGGAAGTAAAAGTAAAAAAAAAACAGTAAAAAAGAGAAGAAACACTACTAGAGGAGTTGGAGACATCTTGGGTAAAGCTTAACACTACATTACAGGGATTTAGTCTTGCCTCGCATAAACAATCTGCCCTTCAGATGCCCTCCTAGCCATCCTGTGCCTTCACTGCATTTAGCAGAACTACACAAGTATTTCTACCATATGAACTTACTGTGTTCTTGCCCACACACATTCTTAGCATCTAAAAAGTCCCATGAAAACAAGCTTCACACCTCAAGACTGGCTGTATGAAGCACATAGTCCTCTTCTTTCTTTTGAACCTCTTCCTCCTACTTTCCCTTTTCCCCCTTAGATCTTGTTTTGGGAAAGACAATGAATCATTGACCCCAGTTCACACACACAGTTCGTCAGCCACCTGAAATAATTCCTTTGTCCTTGGCCAGCAACCTGCACATTATATCCACAGTGGGCTGGTTGAGGCAACCCCGAGTAGATGCAGGTCATAACTCAGGGCAGGTAAAGTGTGATTAGCATCATCAGTGCCAAATGGAAGCTCATTTCTCTTATATATTATTCTTATTCTTGTTATGACAACTCTGGAAAATGCTTGTCTTAGACTGCTAAAAGCCTTAAGCATTAATATATGTGGAAGTTTTCTACAGAGACTTCTAGAAGCTAATAGTTCATCTGTTCTAACTTTAGGATAACTTCCTTCAGGTTGTCAAGCAACAACCATTACCACGTTCTGAAACTAGACAAGGATTTAAGCCACCGGCCTTGCCTGGAGCCTCTTCCCAGGGCTGCACAAACCCTGGAGCAGCTGACAGCATGGACAATGCCAGTCAAATGTATGATGTTTGTGTTGCTCTTCCTCCTCTCCACCATATGAAGGGATAGAGGTTACCTTTAAATCACATTGCAGGTTTGAATAGGAATATCCCACACAGCGAGCACGTCAGAGATGCTGCAAGGGCAGCTGGGGGAAATGGCACCAAAACAAGTGATTAAAGCTACAGGAGAGATTGAGCTGTAAATGATCAGGCTGCATGAAGTGTGGGGAGGAGAAGTGACAGAACTGAGTCACAATGCTGAAGAAAACTGCTGTCTCTACACAATGGTTATGCCCTAAGGTAGGTAGGTAGATAGGTATGAGTATGAAAAAGTGTCAGCATTGTAAGGCATAATTCTCCTTCCTTATTTTAAATAAAATTATAATTTTAAAACACTGTTAATCTTCAAGTAGATCTTCTTAAAACCTGTATTATATGACAGAAAACAAAAATATATAACACTACAATCTCTGTTTTAAAAGCAAATTATAAAAAATTTCTTCAAAGTTTTATTTTAGGAGCTCAAAGCTATTATTTTTGTAACTATTTTGTTCCCTTGCATTGCATTGTACATCACATATTCTATACTATAAAATATTTAGTTTTACAAGGACAATGACCTTCCAATGACTGAACAGATTATTTAAATTTTAAGAAAAGCTAATCTCTATGAAACTAAGCAGTTCCCTGTCTCAACCTGTGCAAAATGTATCTTTAACATTTCTGAAGCAGCAGAGCTGACAACAATGTAAAAAATTCTACATCTCCACTAAAAACCCTCTTAAGTCCCACCACAAGTTTAATTCTGATACAAGTAAATTTATATAAAGTCACCAAGTAATTTGGGTATTACCTAGGAGGCGTGACATCTTAAAGTCTGTCTCGACTGAAATTGAAACTGGATCTTGGAAGCATAACTAATTAACTGAAACGTTACTTGAAAAAATTTTTATGTATGTTGTATGCTTTTCTCAGGGTCATTAAAATTGCTTCTATTTTCAGAATATATCTCTTTTAAATGGCACCATCATTTGTGTATTAAACAACTACACCCAAGGACTTCTATTGAGCACTGATCTATTTGTAAGTGATAAATGCCACTGAACTAATTAGCTATATTTGAACAAATATGAAGAGTTTATTAATTTTGTTGTAGTTCCTTCACAATCCTTTTACATTCACAGCTGTGCATGGCAGTCACATATAAAATAAAGGATTTGGGATTTCGGGGTGGCTGGAGGCAGGGATTGCTTCATTCTCTTGAGACAGACGTGTTTTTGCCATTAAACAATGATGTTAGCAGATCTTAGGAAGCTACCAGATCATCTCAGCAGTACAGTAGGATAACCTCAGTGAAAGTAATATTTAGTTCTTTCTTGTATGTATTACAGTTGGAAAACCTTTTATTATATTAGACTAATGTAATAAATTCATACATTACTGGGTTTTGAGACAATTAATCTTTAAAGATTACAACAGCAATTACTGTTTCTGAAACAAGCCTTTCAGGCTAACATTCTGCTTCTTGGCTATGCATAGGAAACTGTCCTAGGATTCCATTTAAAATTAATTAAACCTGAAAATTTATTGAGGCTGATGTTCATTTAAAGATTTGACTGCGCCAATTTTTTTTTTTTTACATGTAAGGAAATTTCTTTTTCCCAAATACCACTCTTGGAAAAAAGGTAATGATCTAATTATGAGAGGCTATGGCTTTTATTCTAAGCAATAAATTATCTTCATAAGAAACTTGGATATACAGTAAATTAAGTACCAAAAGATGACAGTGAGGTTATCTTCACTTTCAGTACTATATTAACCCACACATGATTCTTTGATGAACAGTTAACTGGTATGAAGATGTTAATGATGTCAATATTGAATTTTATGTAACAGCCTGTAATCAGACAAAAAAAATTCTCCCTGAAAATACAGCAGTAGTAACAATTTCCATCATTCGATAATTTTTAAATTTGGATTTATCCACTGAAACTGAAAAGGTATATGAAGAGAAAGAAAACATAAGGTGAAGTTAGAAAACTTTAAATTTATCAATTCTCACAGATGAGTGACAAAAAGGAAACAGTCTGCCACGGGCCTGTGCTTTGTTATTTCCTACCTTCACTATAGCCAAGAAAGACA
Organism: Corvus kubaryi; assembly: GCF_017639235.1. Classification (NCBI taxonomy): domain Eukaryota; kingdom Metazoa; phylum Chordata; class Aves; order Passeriformes; family Corvidae; genus Corvus; species Corvus kubaryi. The sequence continues at coordinate 11,640,127 of NW_024580666.1, read as the reverse complement.
GGAATTTCTCAGAACACTGCATTTCCAAACTTCATGCTCATGAGAACTACAGAGTGTCTTGAATTTGTTGCACAATGAAGCCTTGAAACTGAGACTTTTAGAGATTTCAGCATCATAAGACTGACAGAAAACACTGCTTGACTAAAACAGTTCAGGTAACTTTTCCATTAGTTCAAAATAGGACCGTTTAAACCTGAAGGAGTTTTTCTTCAGAAAAGATCAGGTTTGAGGAAGGCTAAAACATTCACAGATTTATTTTCTTCTTGGAGTGGTACAGGGCAGACAACCAAGGAAGAAAAGTGCTCTGCAAGAAAGTAAAGTATGCTTTTCAGAGGAAACTTGAGTTTGTAGTAGTGGACACAGAAAACCTTTTGACAAACAAAAACTCCAACCAGAAACTGTACAATACAGCTGCTCTCTCCTAATGGAAGCAGAGAGCTGGGACAGAAGAAAAGGGGAGGTATTTTGTTGGAAAGCAACACTGCCAAAAATCTCTTCAGCCCAGATCGCCCCTTGGTTGATGTGGCGTGGTCAAAGACAGAAGTATCCAGTGGCAATTTAAGACATTCAAGTAGTGTTTTCCTTTCTTTCTTAGCTGAAAGGTGTAAAACTGAAAAGCCATGTGAATTAAGACATAGATACAATGATGATCACAAGATAATAGACGCCCTACCTATTTTGTGAAGGGCTGGAGCATCTCTCCTATGAGGAAAGAATAAGAAAATTGGGATGGGTCAGCCTGAGAAGGCTGACCTAATTTTGCCCTTCCAGTACCTGAAGGGAACCTAAGAGAAAGGTGGGAGACTTTTTACTAGGGCATGTAGTGACAGGATGAAGAGGAATGGCTTTAAACTCAAGAAAAGTAGGTTTAGATTAGCTATTAGGAAAATTTTTTTCCTTTGAGAGTGGCGAGGCACTGGAACAAGTTGCCCAGAGAAGTTGTGGATGTCCCATCCCTGGCAGTGTTCAAGGCCATGTTGGATGGGGCTCTGAGCAAACTGGTCTAGTGGAAGGTGTCCCTGCCCATGGCAAGGGGGTTGAACTAGATAATCTTTTAAGTCCCTTCCAACTCCAAGCCATTCTATGAAGTTGAACTAAGAATCTGCTCTGAGGCAGAACAACTCCTATTTCTAAGTCGTTCCTCAAAGCCTAACGAATAGCCATTGGTCTCCACTCCCTACAATATCCTATTCCTACTTCACATGGCATTGACAGAAATCAGTAGTTACTACCTTACCAGAAAAAAATCAAAGTGCATACTAATGGTGCAAAAGACGCCAAAATTGGCTGAATCTTAGCCTTTAAAAAGGAGAAACAAACAAACAAACAAACAAAAAAGAATTGACTGCAAGCAAATTGCATATGCTGGGGGAAAGTAACAAAATACGGTTTCCTAAGTAGCAAGGACTTCCACTAGATCTTGCAGCTTTTTAAGTTTTGAGGTCTTAATTGCAGAAGGTGATTTAATTCAGTCCCTGGCTGCCAAGCCCTGCTTTGGTCCCAGGGTTGTGTTATTAGACATTCAGCAAGATTTTTGCATCAGGCAGTGTCTCATTCTTTCTCTTCTACCACAACTATGAAGATTGAATGTGGGGTAGAAATAGTACTGTAGGCGTCTTGACTGCATAAAAAATACAGCTCTGTCTGGATCATGCAATTTCACAGGTGGCTGAAAAATTACTTCTCACCTTTCACCACTTACCATGGAAACATTTGAGGGTACGTTTATTTTTCACCAAATTTCTGGCGTGAATAGAACATAGAGAAGAACATCATGCAGACCTAGTAGCAACACCCGTGCAAGATGCCCCATGTACCAGGGGAACAACCACACAATGTACTGAGCATACAGCAATACCAGCCCCAGCAGCAGGAAGTAGGAGAATGGGCTTTTCTCTTAAACAGCAAAAGCTATGAATTCATCCTGGTTATTGTTTGAGGATTTAAGTTACAGAATAAACAGAAAAGTACATACCACTGTGGACAACGTGAACACTAATTACTTGCTACCAAGGCTGGGCTTTTAGTTTGTTTGTTTAAAAAGCCAACCCAAACCAAACAAACACCACCACTACCACACCTGGTTATAACCAAGACCTAAGCAGCTGCTGGTATTCACTTGAATTTGAGTAGTGATGCAAGTCTGAACTACATGAAAACATGTGAACAATTGCGCATATCTTTTGTAAGATAGACACTCCTTATCTTTGATCTTCTGTTGTATTTGTGTGACTTCCCAGGCTTTAAAATTTCACTCTCTTTTTATCTAGAACAGCATCAAGTGAATATATGACAATCAATACAGTACCTAAATTTTTATTTTGGAGCTACGTAAGAACTATTTGGCTGCATGTAAGGCAAGAGACAATATATTACCTTTGAGGTACATCTGGATTAAATGGAGACTTTTGTTACAAATTCTGTAAATTTTTAATGGAAAAAGCCCAACTAAAATTATCAAAAACTTATCCTAATACAGTATTTATGCAGAACCTTCAAAAATCATATTCTAGTTCTATCCTGGCAAATTTATTTGTTTTGTTTTGAAAGCTAGAAATTAAAATAACTGGTATACAGAAATATTCTGAAGGTCAACTAGCAAGGGTTAAAAAATACAGTATAGTTTAAATGGTAAGCATTAAAATTTAAATGTTTAAGTCAGATACCCAAATTTTACAAGGTCTCTCAGGATTTTCTTCAGTTTTAGAACATCATTAATGTATAGAAGACTCCACAAATTTTTTTGTGAATGAAATTTTTATTTACACACTGTATCCAGAAGCAGATACATAAATCCTTATACAATTATTTTTCAAAAATGTGCAAGAAATTACTATAATTTTGTTTACAAACCAAAACACATTAAAATCAATGGACTTTGGATAATTCACTCTGTGGCGTGCTTAGTACAAATAGGGCACACCAGGTCTGAAACAGAGAAAAGTGTAAACTACAGCAATCTGGATTGCAAGTATTAACTTCATGGCACTCCATCATCACTATAAAAATTCTTTAACCCAACAGGTATTCATAAAAAATTCCTTTAGAATTTTTCATTATCTGTGTAGAATTTAGAACACTTTCCAGATACAACAATGCCATATTTTTCACATTATGAACTACCATCTAGGCCATTTTTTATTTATAAAGAATGCCTGTAATTTTTATTCTTTGCAGTCATAGGAAGATTTAAAGTAATTAAATTGGCAATCATTAATTCATCTATAGCTTAGCTCAGAATTTGAAAGTTCAGTAACAGAGAAATACTTCTCATCATAGCCCATATATTGCTGGTATGCTGTTTTAAATTTATAATTCCAGTATTCACACAGATGAAATGCATCAAAACAAAAACTGCACAGATTTTACTTAGCCCAGCAGTCAATATTCACAGAAATTGGCTTTAACAAAATGCAAAGTCAGCTCATCTGAGAACAAAGAGTTTAATTAATAATTGCATTTCTGATCCTTCTGAAAGAATTACATTTTGATAAAAAGATAGCATTCACTACGTCAACAGCAGGGTAAGTGCTATATCCTTCAAAGAGATGAAAGAATACACATCACTTTCAGTTGTTTATAACACTGGCTTACAAAACAAAACAAAAAACCACAGAGGAAATTGTGCAAATATATTATTTCCAAATACAAGGTGTTGTTCTACTCTTCTAATTGGTAAAGCAGTGTTATCAATAATGTCAATCATTTCAGATGCTCAAAAAAGGAGTTTTATTTTAAAGTTTCATTTTCAAAAACATTTTTCCTCAATTCAATTGCATAAAAAGCATACCTTTTGAACCCTTAAACTGTTGTGCTGAATAAATAGCCATATTTCTACTCTATAATGATCATAGTCTGTTAGCTTTTATTCCTAGTGTATCTACTTCCAAAGGTCCCCAAAATATCCTCCATCATCTTTCTTTTATTTATCAAGGACACTTTGTTCCTCTAATTTTCACGAAGCAGAATTCAACACAATTTTTGTGGTTATTCTGAGTACTTCTAAACTGACCCATAACTAAATGTTACCGTGTTTCTTTTATGTTAATCTTTATAATAAGAAATTGTACGTATCTTTAATGTTTTCAAAGTACTTTTTCTGGGTTCCTTCTGGCTGGCCAGTTACCTCATTATGAAAAAGTACTGTGAGGTTCTGATTAAAGGAACCTGTAAAAATAAGTATTTGTGTCTACTTACTACTGATTTAAAGTATTTTGAGCTTAGTAGAAATATCACCACTATTTTTCATTTGGAAGCAAAGTGCTCTATGGTTCCTACATCCTAGACCTCAACCACTTTTAACTGTTCCTTTCGTGGTAGCTTTATGGGGGGGTGGGGAAATGACAAAGGTAACTTGACCTGATTAAGTTCACAGATGAAGGACACGGCAAGGAAGGCAATTCAAAAATGACAGCTGAAACAGAGGTTTTTTTTAAAAAAGCATCATTTATGAGTGAACAACTGAAATTTATAAAGGCATGGGCAAGAATTTTAGCATGTGTGTTCTTGCACGTTTTTCAATTCAGCAATAAGACCAGGATATTATAGCTTCAAATATTTAGGTTTCAATGCAATGACTGCTAAATTAATGCATGTGGCATAGTATAAACATATGTTTAATGTATTCAATAGTGGTATTAAATGGCAAAGAAAATATTTAATACACTATAATCTTTCAAAGATTCTGTAGAATGCATAGGCCCTCTAGTATGGGGAAAGAATTTTTAAAGTGAAGAAAATGCCAGAGGTTTTCTTCCAAAAGTATGCATCTGAAATCCATAAAAATTATTTTCTTTTTCCTCCCCACAGACAGAATCAGAACACTGTACCATACAATAGGTTATTGTGCCTTTTTGAATTAAGTTAGTGATCCTGATTCAGGGGAGGGGGGATGGGACATGACTGGGTAGGGGGAGAAGTCAGTAGAGGAAAAAAAAGAAAACAGAATTCATCCTTTCATACATATATCTCCATGGCAGAGCCAACAAATTACATGTATAGACTGCTCTAGATTATTTTATTTTTTAAGTTTAAAACTTCATCAGACTAAAGAGGAAATCCTTATTCTCCCTCCCTTAAAAGCAAAGGCAGTCTTTATCTACCTTTAATTTTCTTTATTTTTTAGTTAAACATTATGGTCAAAAAAATAAATTAAAAAAATATAAATTTTGTCTATCAATTCAGGCAACCCAAGATGTAGTGCTACTGCACCACCTTGCAGCAATACTGTATTCACTTCTAAAGACTCATTTTAGGGGACAGAAATGCTAGATTAAATAAGGAGAAAATGACCCAAACAAGAAAGATGTATCAAAGACGGACCTTTTTTTCTAAGGTGATCTTTACTCATTAGCCACTTCTACCAGAGATGGGGAATATGACATTCTAAAATACAAACCAGGGAGTAGAGGCAGGCAAAGAAGGGCCTCTCACCAAGGCAGAGGCAGGCCTCCCTCCCAAGCCAGCTATGACCCCTTTAACAAGTAATTCATAAAAGTGATAGAACCATGAGAGAAAAGAAAACCAAACCAAACCAAAACAGGAAAATGCCATGGATTAACCTTGCATGATGAAAATATTACAGTGTAGAACCTGTACTCCCCACTGAAAGTCTATTTTTCCCTACAGAAGTTTAGAATAACTGTAAGCTTTTCAAATGCCAGAATCTTTGACAGATATCATAAACACTTACTTAATTGATTCAACATTTCATATGTCAAAACATATTTCATGACAGTAAACGGAAACATCTTCTGTGGTCACTGTATATGCAAACGCCTCTTCCCAATAATTTGAAAGGCTAGGAGAATAGCGCTTTAGAGACGCATTTTAAACATCTTCCATATAAAATGGAAGTTATCAGTCCTGTTTTTTCCTCCCCAAAGGTTATACAAAAAAGGGGAAAATTATCTAAGGGACATTAGTGTATTACTGTACTTTCTGAAGTGGAAAAAAAAGTAGAAAAATGGAAATGATAAAATTTCAAGTAGCTTGAATATAAATATGGTAGAAATCATCCTATTAGAAGTTTTACCCCATCCCCAAAATGGCTTATAAATTTACGTTCCCATAATAACAATTCCTAGAGTCCAACAAATTCAGGAAACTTCCCTCCCTCTTACTCTGCAAGAGTAAGTGGGAAGGAAAAGGAGAGAAAGAGGGGACCTGGTAGGTGTTCATTTATTTAACTGATGGCATGATTATAAAAGGTAATATTTTACAAGACCCCAACACCACAATTTCCTTCTAGGTACTATACATTGACTTTCATAGACTTTTTTTTAAAGGCCATTTTTAGAGGACAAAACACTGAGACAAGAAGAAGGCTGAACCAACCTTCTCAAAAACAAGAGTGTACAGACAGTACAAGGCTTAGGAGGAAGGCTTTTTTTTTTTTTCCCAAAGATATGCTGCATAACCATGTTCTTATCACACAGCTCTGTCTATATATTGGGGCTTATGTCTATAGAAATGTCTAATTACGACACTAGGAAACAGTTTTTAACTTAGATGTAAAATCAGTAATTTAGAATACCAATATGTTCTTCATCCATGGTCATTTTTTTCCAGAGTTTGTTTTAAAAGAAAAAAAAAAAAAAAATCCATTCAACAAGTTTCATTTGACTTTTACTTATCGTTGAATACACATGAAATGTGCTTTCAATGCATAAAAATCACAGTGGATAGCAGCAAAGGACTTGGGGGAAATTAAGGAGAATTTGATCATTCACATTGTGATTAATCTGCACATTGATGAAAGATAGCTATTTCACACTTCTAAAAATAAACTTGAGATCATTCTTTCCAACAAAACAAAACAAGAAAAAAAAGCCTCCCAAAATACACAAAACCCCCCAAAACAAACATAAATCCAAATGCATTACTTTTCTTTTACACATAAAAATGAAATATTTTTATGGCAGCAAAAGATTTTGATAATAATGAAAGTCTGTAAACTGTAGTTCAATCTCTTTTTGTTGTTGTTGTTCCCAAAGTGCAAGATGCAAGATTCCCGTAAGCTTTCAGTAGTGCTTTTCCTGTAAATAATCCTTCATTTTGTTTGGCAAAGGCAGTTTTTGAATCAGGTCTATTCTGGTGTACTGACGTATTACAAAACGACACAGGTACTGTAAAGAGCGCACCTGCATAAACCGGGATACTGGATTTGTCAGTCTCACTGGGTAAGTTGCAGATCCAGGCAGCCGGGATCTCGAATAGCAGAAAGCTCCATTTTCAGAGTCCCTGATTGAATGTTCAATTAAGTCAACTATAGATGTATGTCCCTCCACATCTGGCTGTTCATAAAAACTAAACCTACCATTTGAGTGTTCAATTCTAGTGTGAAGAGTTTTTCCATGGGAACGAAAACTCAAACTTAAAAGATAACGATCATCAGAACTATCTCGAACGAGAAACGAGCCATCAGGCACATTAGCTAATTTTCCCTCTGCCTCCCAGCGTGTAATGGGGCCCCAGTACCATCCTTGTTTTGCAAGTTTTTTCAGTTCTTCTGTGAGACTTGTCACAACCATAGGACCGCTGTTCTGTACAGAGTCATAAACTCTTCCAACTCCTGGGGCAGTGTTAGGATCAAAATTCAAATGGCAGCGCATACTTTCAGCCACATGGGCATCTGTGCCATTTAATCCATTGAAGTTCCTTTGGATTTGATTATTCTGCATTGGAGGTAGCAAAGGTGAGAGTGGAGGGACATCGCTATGATTAACTCTTGGGCTTTGCAACATGACTCCTGTGGTACCAATCAACAAACCATTCACTGTCTGGTCCACAAAGATATCCGGTGCAACGACTACATCCTGATCCACTTGGCTCTCATCTTCATGGAAAGCATTTCCCCCCACTTGAGAAGAAACAGTCGAAACTTCCATGGGTGAGGAACTATCCAGACAGTAACTACGTGATCCTTCCAAAGGATACATTCCCTCATCTAAAGGCACAGTATACTGAATGTAGTCCTGAGGCATTAATCCAATAACTACAGGCACATGTTCATCAATATGAAGATGCAAGTCCCCGTTCTGAGATTCCGTATTTTTTAATGCATTGTTTTGTTCCTGGAACACATTTTCTGACTGCAAGTCATGGAAGTCCTTTCGAACACCATTCAGTGCTGGGCTTGGATTAGAGGAATGGACCAAGGCCTTGACTTTCACTTCCATTTTGATGCAAGTCTCTTCTGAGTTTGTAGGTCGAAGGGGCCACGGAGTTGGGCTGTAATGGTGATTACGGAGGGAAGTGGATCTCAGAGGTCTTTGAGCTCGCACATCTTTGAAGGTTATTGGAGCAGATGAGGAAGAAAATGTGTCATCATCTGCAGAGCTTACAGATGGTGTGCTGCCTTTGCCTTTCTGTTTTTGTTTTGCTGAAAGCCTTCTTTTTAATGTACCCATTAAACTTTCACTTTTTGATCTATTTTTGCCTCCTTTTTCATCTTCACTATTGACTTCACAGCTAGCCAAATCTTTACCATAGCAGCTGCCAAACAAGGAGTCATCTTTTCCAAATTCACTTAGTGATGGCTGCTGAACCACTACAAAGTCACTTTCATCTTTACTTTTATTTAAGTTAAAGGACTTGCGAATTGTTTTGAGACTAATTTTCTTCATTATGACAAGTCACCAAATCCGGCTGATCAGCAGTGCTTGCAGTGATATAGCCCTAACACATGAAGAGCAGCTTCTGCTTCATTTATGTGTTTTATCCAGCCTCATTTAACTTCAAGAGCCATTTCCTGGAAACAAATACAAAACAATTAAATTCACAAAAGAAATATTTCAAAAATTATCTATAAAGGTTTCCCCCTCTCCAATAAAAACAGAAATTGCAGTACTTTAACAATGGGCATCAAATAAAAGTAAAAATAGGGAGCTGACTTTGAAACAATCAGGCTCAAAAAATGAAACTCCTATATCTGCCTTGGAGATTTCCACAACTTTATTCTGTTTTCAGGATGGTGTTTTCTGAAATGTACACATCCCTTATATCACACACACAGGCACATATATTTAATGCATTTATATATAATTTTCAAACACATAAACAGTCCTCTCTTTCAGAAGGCTCTTAAAAAAACCCCACATAAGTAACTACAGAAGATAAAACTAGAGAAAACATTCTATTCAACAGAATTCCTACATGCAGGTTAAACTGTGATTGGTCCTAAAAACATGGTCGTATAAGGCTATACTTTCTCTATTCTTTCTCCATAAAGTTGAGTAATATTTAAAAGGTTACATATTTATAGGAAAACTAACTGTAGTGAAAAAATAGAGGGACATTAACAGCAAAGTAACATACATTTACAGCAAGTCCCCTCCTGAACTTCTGTGAAAGAAAATATTTCCAAACTGTTTTAGGCACAGAAAACCAAGTCAGAGGTTCTTATTGCCTAAAACTATTAGAACTTTTCTTCCTCTGGTACTTCTGCCAAGACCTAGTGGACACAGCTGTTTAAGTTCCAGCCAACTGCTCCCACCTGGCATCTTGCAGAATCAGGTACCCACAAATTTGATCTTTTAGATTTTTTTTTCTTGATTGAGGTTTGACTGTGTTTTGGGAGGGCTTGGGAGGGGCTCGGTTTATTTTGTTTTAATTTTAGCTAGACTGTCCAAAGTAAACAGCTCTGCAGAGAAAAGGATAACACATGGGAAAGAGAAGAGGGGGAAGTTGCTACTCACACAGAAGTAGGTACTACAATTAGTAGTAGCCGTTTTTCCACGTACCTCCAAATACGTGCGATGTTAGCAGCTCAACCTGCAGCAGCAAGCCTGGCTCCAGGCTAAGCATGGCAAGCTGAAGGAGTCTAAGAATCTTTCAAGAAATCTTCCAACCTTGGTGGACTGAGGGGAAAGTAAAACAGCCCTTATATATGCACTTCCCACTTTTCTCCCATGGTATCACAATACAAGCAAACCAAGAAAAACAGTGCAATGGACTGAAGTAAGTTTTATCAACTAAACAATATGGTTTTCTTAAATAAGTATTCAAAAACAGCATAAAAGCATGGAAGAACAATGATTGCTACAATCAAAGAGCAGTCCATTGGCTATTATTGTTGCCTAGCCCAACTTTTGTGGTCCCCAAAGTACACAAATGCTAAAGGATCATATCCAAAGCAAACTAAAAGGCAATGTGAAGCATCTATGTATTCTGAATTTCAAAACACCTTGAAAAATTTTAAGTAAAGTCCTGATGCTGAAGGGATGGACACTGCTCCATAAAAAGCAGAAGCAGCAAAGACTGATTTACTTGGATTGCACCCTAGTCATATCTGCAGCAACCTATTTCGAACACTGGTTCTGTGTCCTTGTCATAACTGCCAATATATCCCAAGTCCATCTTTAGAGTACATTCAGATCTTTCCATTTCATTTTTTTAATTACCAAAATAAATAACACTGTCTTTCAATGGGGAGAAATGAAAAGGTTTTTCTTGTCTGTAAACTGATTTACTTTCTATCAGCAAAGAACAAACATGACCAAAACACTTGCTTCCTAGACAAAAGACTAAGAATCAATTACTTGCTATAAATGAATATTAAGACCTTAAAAAAACAGAACCAGTATTTTATGATACATTCACTAGTTATTTTCCACTTTTAACATGATACCTGTTGTATCAGGAGTCATGAAACCCTAAAACACCATATGCCAGTTACACAATTTGAAGACAATCCTGAGTTATGTGTATGAATTTTCAAAGGTTAAAACACTATTTTACTTTCCTACAAGTGCAGATAAAGGGAGACTTACATGTCAATTAAAAGGAGACTCAAAATGTCAACAACCTTCTATTCCTAAATCATTTGGATTTTGCCACCTTTCCAATTTGCAGAACTCTTTGTCATCTGTAACTAAATGAACCTACAAAATGAGTGAAAATTACAACTTCAGGATTCCGTGCTTCTCCTAAACTAACAAAGTCAGAGGATTGATTCATTTGACAAATTTAACTGTGCTTTTGTGTATGTAGTACCAGAAGCCTGGGAACTGTCCCATTAGCTCCACCTGTGAAATCCAGTGTTCTCCAACTGCTTCTGACATCCACAAGCTGACACTATTTCCACTTTTCCAGAAATATCCCCACCTCCTTGTGGAAGGTACTGTCTGCAGATACCGATATCTTCACTCTTATGACCAGCGACAGGACTTGAGGAAACAGCATGAAGCTGAGTCAGGGGAGATTTAGGTTAGATACCAGGAAAATGTTTTTCACCCTGAGGATGGTTGGGCACTGGAACAGGCTCTCCAGGGAAGTGGTCAGAGCACAAAGCCTGACAGAGTTCAAGACGTGTTTGGACAATGCTTTCAAGGCACACAGTGTGATTCTTGGGGTGTCCTGCAGAGAGCCAGGAGCTGGATTCAATTATCCTGATGGGTCCCTTCCAACTCAGTATATTCTAGATTCTATAAAATGCATGGCTCATTAGTTGTATCCTTGTAAAAATTAATGTCAAGATATAAGAATGGTTTGATAATCAACTGCAAAGCACATTAACAACATGCATCTATCCAGAAGCCCAGTCCATTCATGCATGAGAAGGTGACAAAAATCTAGTGACAGCCCAGGTCGAAGCTCTCCAAACTAAACTGAACAGACTCACACCATGAGAGCAAGTCTCTAAACAAGTCTTCCACGAGACCCACCCTATGATACCTCCTACGCATATTTTATCCAAGACAGGAGAAAATAAATACACCCTGAAGTCAAATACCCTAACTGATCCTGATACTCCTCTCTGCAGATACTTAAGAAGTACCAGCTAATTCTGCATTGCACATCAGTGCGTTTAAAAACGCTGTATAAACAGCCCTCAATATATGATACACTCATATGCTTGCAAGTCTAGAGTTCTTTGCAGCCTGCATCTAATAGAGCTGGAGCAGAAGAGCCCCAGCATACACCCCTTCCTGGAATAAATTAAAATGAATTATGCAACTTCTTCACAACCCTCAGCACAGCAAGAGCTTCACTAGTATTTTGCATGAATTGCAGCGTGACTGAAGTCTCCAACCAATGTGCTCTTCCAGTGCCATCTGCTGTACAGTGAATTAGACAGCCTAACAAGAGACACCTTTAAAAATTCTTCTGGCAGATATTTGCACCTATAAACAGACTTGAACTCTACCAATGTATTCCCAAAGCCTGATGGCTATGTGTGCAGAAACACCTGGAACACACAGACTGAAAATGAGAGATTCATCAAATCCAGAAAGAGAATGAGATCGTAATGCACATAATAATGCAGTAGAATGAAATTCAAACTTATGAACTTTCATCACAAATTCTGCATCTCAGAACCTTTAATACTATGCAGTTTGACAAAATACAGGCCAGGCCTCTGGACAAAAATGACCAGGTTACTACCCAGCAAACACCATGCCCCCTTTGTGCACACAAAAATAATGAAAACTAAACTTGGAGGAAGAGCAACATTTATCAATCACATACAAATGTGAAATTATTAGTGAAGATAATTTGGGCTAAAAGTTCGCTTTACAGGCTGCTTCTTGGAAACCTGAAGAGCAGGCCATGCAATCGTACATTAATTATTATGGTGGCCAGCACTGATGTATGAAAAATTATGAAAGTTTTAAATATATATCAGTTTCTGCAAATCTAGTTTGAATATTCCAGCATTTCAGAGTAGTTTCAGTTTGATGCTACAAAATGCTTTCAGTAGATTGGAATTGCATATCTTTCTCGAAGAAGTGTTTGCAAAAGTATACCAACAAAAAAGTTTGATTATATTTATGCTGTCTTTATTAATTTCTTATCTTTCCACACTTTTATGTTAGGCACATTTATTTCCTGAGACAAATACTATAAACAATGCTGCCAAAATGCAGTACAATAGAAATAAACTAGGATTAACTTTTAGGAGTTAGGACAGAGAACATCATACTGGAAACATAAAGCAAAATACAACTCATGTCTGAACAAAGAATTGTCCTTAAAAAGTTTAATAAAAATATCATCACAAAAATTACTTCAAATTATTAAGTCAATGCTACTTCAGATAACTTTTCTAAAATAAATGTTAATCTGCTTATTTATTTCCATAAAGTGAAACAGTTGAGCACTGAACTTGATTTTTTTAACCCACATCATCCTACATCATTCTTGAAAAGTCTGTCTTTCACTTAGAAATATATATGTATTCTTATACTGGATCATCATAAGACTTACATAATTTACAATTTCAATTTATTGTATTTTAACATAAAGCTTTATATTAAGAAAATAACTGAGAATACCTTGAAAGTTATAAGTTTCTGCATTCCTGGCACAACAAGCACTAGGTTCTCATCACAGGCAGATAATGAAGCCTATTCTAATCTGCAGAAGTGTAAGGTGTCATTCCCCTGCTGTCCCCAAATTCTCACTGAAATATACTCATGCATTCTTTGGAAGAATGTGTCAAAAACAGCATCTTAAGGTAATGCCAATTTCAAGTGCTATATTTTAGAAATTCATAAGTGTCTAAATTTTCTCCAAAGATGCTAAATCTATTCATGTGTATTATTAAGGAGTTGCTCTCCATACCCATTCCCATCAATTTTACTTCAGTACTGAAGCCTGTATCACTGGAAGTTTTTCTTCAAACCAGTATACAAAATACTGACTCGAGGTATTTCCTGGTATGTACTTAGAGTTTCAGGCTATATGAGTACAGAAACTATACAAAATACTCATTAAATAAAGAGAGATTCAATATCTACTTCAAACACCATCAGTTTCTAAAAGAACATACACACTTCATGGCAACTTTTGGCTTTTTCGCTATACATGCCATAAGCACACTGAAGATGATGAGGTTTTTCCCTTCCCTGAGCTTCAGGTAAATTCCTACATTGTACTGCTTTTTAGTAAGAGTGTTTAAATGAAATAATCTAAATTCCATTGCATACTCTTCTACCTTGAAAACAACAAAAAAGGTAGATGGTTTCAGCAGTGGCTTGCTTGCTAATGGATGAACACTGTCCTAATATGACTGCAAATTTTATAAAAGCCCTTCTGACCTGCATGCCTGCTTTTCTAGTGAGCGCAAGGCTCAGATGTACAACTTCACATAAATTTGGAACAAGGGAAAAACAGATGAGAAGCTCATCTGAAAGTTCATTACACTTATAACAATTCAAGAGTACTTAAAGCCTCCTATTTTTAAGCTAACTAATCAAAGACCTGAACACTGAGTTTTTCACCACAAATTTAAATTTCTATCCTCTAAGATTTGAGCAGCTGAGAAAAGTATGGTCAACCTCTCTAGAGGCCAATATAATTGAACAGGTTTTATACAGATCACAATTTAAAACAAACCAACCAACCAACAGTAAGTCATGTCATTTAGTCGTATCATCTGTCCAATTTTACTTCCTCTTTTTACAAAGCTTAAAGAGAAAACAGTCCATGGGCACTACTGTTCTAACACCGTATAGAGTAACCCTAATCACTAGCAACCTTCAGCAGCGAATAACCGAGGTACACCTTTAGTAATATGTAGAAAAGTGGGGTAAATTAATAATGAAAACTTGACACAAAGGAATTTTTCTTTGTCACTTCTGGTTATGGGAATTAAATGTATGCAAAACCAGGAACACAGCCACTGGAAAAGTCCAAATACCTTGATTGTTTGTCCCTGGCCTGCTGTTGAAAAAAAATGCTCTTTTAACATTTAGATTTCTCTGATTTTTTTTTCCTTTTTTTTTTTTTTTTGAACACTACTTAATCCATGAGTGCTTGCAATAAGTCCTGTTCTTTCCCATATTTGGTTGCAGAACAGAATATTTCTATCTGATTGGTGGTTTTCCTCTGGGGAGTAACTTAAGGGTGTTAAATGGCATCTCTATTACGGTTCATATGTGTATATACAGTCTTGTAACTACAATAATTTCATCACTAGAATAGCCAAACCCAGTTACTAATATTAACAGCCCTCAGCCAAAGTTACATCTCTGTTACTCAAGGATGGCTGGCTGGGATCCATGTCTGCTCCCCAGCTACCATAGGCACACTAATGTGGGGGTGTTAAAGTGAAGTCAGCACCAGTTGGTGTCGGCTCAAGAACACACACAATGTCACGATACCAGAGCTGCTGTTGGAGGACGAAGCTCCAGGGAAGCTGGGTGGATGACAGCCAATAACCACTTCAGCCATTCCTGCTAGATCTCTCACAAACTGAGAATCAACACCCAAACAGGGAAACAAGCTGACTGTACTTTTCATACATTTACTAAAAGACAGACACAAGTACCACCTTTCATCACTTTCTTTTAAGCAAATATAAGATAATAAAGCATACTGCTAACAGATTGTTTGAAGTATGGGGAAAAAACATCAGGAAAATGAAGCCACAATTTGGCTCTAAGATCCTGATTAACAGTGAGGGGGAAAAGGAGCAACCAAAAATAACCCAGTAGTTCTATTTATGCCAAGGCACTAAAAAAGAAAAAAGTGGAACATTTTTGATGAATCTAATGGGAGAAGTCAGTAAAGAAACCTGCTATGTTCATGCGTTTCAATGCAGGAAATCACATCCATTGAGTGCAAATAAACCTTTGCTTTTAGTTTTCACACAGCTGTGCAGAAGCAGACGAAGAATGAGAATAATGCTCAGTCAGGCTCTGTTTTCATTTCTTACTATTTTAGAAGAATGTAGCAGCCAGCCTTGCAGCAGACTGTCTGTCAGCAAAAATTAAGTTTAGTTTCATAAGCAAAGGTTAGACTTCCTGGGAGATAATGCATGAGAATTCCTTTCCTTTCCAACTAAAGGTCCATCCCCCACTCCATTCTGACAGAAGATAAATACACAAAAATGTTTCCCCTCTGTTGTAATGTAATGGGGTAGCCTCAGCATGATAACAAGGAGGATTTATGCTTATCCAAGATATTTATTCAATCTTCTTAAACCATAACACAGTTAGGAGTCTGAAAAGTTGTAAAACGATAATGCTCTACAAACCAGCATTTCATTTAACAATATGGACTGACATCATATTTTGTAAAAGGAATAAATTTTGAAACATTTTTGCTCTAAGATGGCAAGAAACAGATTCTGCGCCTACGTATTTGAGAACAACATAAGTGTTTGAAATTAATATTGTGAAAATGAAAGGAAGAATGAGAAAAACACAGTAAAAACAAAAAAAAATTGCATTTCTATGCTTCTTTTCATTGAGAAGTATGCATAAATATCTAAATGCTGGAACGTGTGTTGAAAAGAACATAACCTATGTCATTGTATGGATGCAGGTACTAAAACCCAAATCTGAATGCAGTTTGGTTTCAGGATCCTGAAGCATTTCCAAACGTAATTTTAGAAATGCTGTCCCATCCATTCAATGCATATACCAGAAAGACAGAAATAATAAAGCAGACCATTCTCTCAAATTGATTTTTTGTGGTCAGCAATAATCTGACCACTCTTATGTTAGTGACCAAATAATGTAATTGTGAGAAAGACTTTTCCAGCCCTTCCCAAAAAAGGAAAGAAAGCCCTCAGCAGACATGCAACAGCTAAATATTACCACTTCACATTGACTTATATTGATTTTGGTTTCGCTTTCAAAGTTCGGGCTGGTGTTTCTACAGCAAGCAGAGAAACACTGTTACTGTGTACCACTTCCAAAACACAAATCAAGACAGCTGAAAAGGGCCTGCTGCAAACAAATATTTTGATGAGGAAACATAAAACAGGTACCACGAATTATCTTTTCCTACTGTGCTATCAGAACAGACATTCAACTTACCAGGCCAAACCTCTGTTACCAGTGAACCCCCCAGCATGAGGGGCATATACCAAATGGGCAATACAGAAAGACACCACTCCATTAACACATAAAGCTGCATTATGTGTTTGTTTCCTGCCTCCATGGAAAAAAAAAACCACTAGAAAATAAAAGGGACAATACGGTGAGGAGAAAGAGGAAAATACAGGAAAAGTAATAGAAAAAGAAGCCTCTCATACCATATGGTACCATTACAGAGACAATTATTCTAGGAGGTATTGAAAAACACCTGGAGGACAACTCAGTCATTGGTCACAGCCAGCACAGAGTCATGAGAGGAAAAGTTCTGCTTGTCAAACCTGATTTCCCTTTATGACAAGGTAACCCACCTAGGTAATCAAAGAAAGCAAAGTGATGTTATCTTTTTGGACTTCAGCAAGGCTTTTGATACTGTCACAGGATCCTTCAGGACAAAATGTCCAGCACACAGCTGGATAAACTCAGCATGCGATGGGTGAGCAACTGGCTCATGGGTCTGGCACAAAGAGTTATAGTGAATGGGCTGACATCACATTGGTGACCTCTCACCAGTGGGTCTCTGCACGGGTCCATCCTCGGCCCTGTGCTTCTTTCAACATCTTTATAAATGACTTGGACGCAGGACTGGAAAGGACACTGAGCAAGTTTGCAGATGACACAAAATTGGGAAGAGCAGAGAGGTCCTGCAGAGAGACCTTGACAAATTAGAGGTCTGGGCAATCACCAACCATACAAGTTTAACAAGGGCAAGTGCCTGATTCTGCACCTAGGATGGGGTAACCCTGGATGTACGGACAAACTGGGGAATGAGAGGCTGGAAAGCAGTGCCACAGAAAGGGGCTTGGAGGTCCTGGTCGATGGCAAGCTGAATCTGAGTCAGAAGTGCCCTGGCAGCCAGGAGAGCCAAGTGTGTCCTGGGGGGCATCAGGCACAGCATCGCCAGCTGGGCAAGGGAGGGGATTGTCCTGCTCTGCTCTGCACTGGGGCAGCCTCACCTCGAGTGCTGGGGACAGGTTTGGGTGGGTATATAGGAAAGATATTAAGCTGTTATAGAGCATCCAAAGGAGGGCCACGAGGATGGTGAAGGGCCTTGAGAGGGAGCCGCATGAGGAGTGGCTGAGGTCACTTGGTCTGTTCAGCCTGGAGGAGACTGAGGGGAAACTTCACTGCAGTTACAACTTCCTCATAAGAGGAAAAGGAGGGGCAGGCACTGATCTCTTCTCTGTGGTGACCAGGGACAGGACCCAAGGGAATGGAAAGAAGATTGTTGGTGGGGGAGGGGTTAGGTGGGATATTAGAAAAAGGTTTTTCACCCAGACGGTTGAGCCCTGGAACAGACTCCCCAGGGCAGTGGTCACAGCACCAAGCCTGACAGTTCAAGATGTGTCACATTGTGTAACTCTGGGTCTGTCCTGCACAGGGCCAGAATCTGGACTTTGATGATCCTTGTGAGTCCCTTCCAACTCAGAATATTCTGTGATTCGTATTTCTGCTGAAAATTAAAAGGGTTTACACAGCATAACTACATATGTCACTATACTACAAATTTTTAAATATTGCCATTCTCCCTAAATTATGAGTTGTTAATTTGTTACAGTCATCTTTTTTGCTTCTGCCTGTCCCAGTCACCTGATGTGAAAATGAAGGTAGAGGAAGTAATTTCAACATACTATAGCACCAAGCAAGCATGACTGACAATTTTGCTTTCTTTAAGATGCAATATGGGATACTGTCTTGTTGAGGAGCAAAAATGAGAAAACAACATATCACGAGAGCTGTGAAGTCACATCCACAAGGAAAAAACCAAAACCAAACCAAACCAACCCTACAACACAACAAACCCAAAACATAGCTAAACCTAACTTTTATTTTAAACACCTCACTAGCCACACTATCTAGCCAACAGGTGGCTTCAGAGCCCATGTTTGTAAAACAGTATCTTCACCAGCAAGTGGTAAACTGCTCACTTTCCCACTTACATTTATGTCATTTATGCTTATCTGACAGACAACCAGAAACATATATAATTGGCCTTTATTCCTACAAATAACATCCACCTGGCATCAAAGATATTAAAAAAAACAGAAAAAAAACCCCATATCTGCACAAATTAGCTCCAGGTAATACGATTACTTTCGAAATATTATTACTGGGAAAAAAAAAAAACCTTTTTAAAAATACCCCAAAAACTTAGTAACTAAATCTGAATTATTGCTTTAAGAATTTAATTATCTAACATATTCCAGTAGTAACAAAAGAAACACTGTTAAAGTCTAAAAGACAAATACATTAGATAGAGATTTGTCTACCAAATACACAAGCTGAAACAAAAGCACCTGAAATAATTTTTCAAGCTAGATAGCGACTGGTTTGAAAATTAGCTATACAGAAAAAGAGGATTCAATTTTTCTATCATATGCAGCACAGTCATGTTCTGCAGCTGGAGAAACTGGAAGATTAATTTTCCTATTTTTCAGCTCTTCTAGGAGGTCAGAACATACAGCAACACACTGCAGCCTTACGCCATCTTGTACCATTCCATCTTGGATCTCATGACTGAGGCTGACTCCAAATTAATCTCCCTGCTATAGTTTTTCACTGAGGATGAATGACCCTTTGAACTTGTATGACCAGGTAGAATCTCCAATGTTTTTACAACTATCACCCCCACCTGCTTCCACCAGGCCATTTTCAACAAGAATAAAAGCTTTCTTTCCTTAGAAGATAACACTCTATGCTCTCAATTCAAGCTAAGATGCAGCAATTCTTTATGAGACAGTTAACCCTCTACATAAATTGAAGGATTAAATGAACCCATTTATGGTCTGAGGGAAAGAATACAGTGTCTTGATTAAAGAGAAATAAAAGTGGAAAGATCTCCCACAACATCTGTACAGAGTTCACACATGCAGAGATATCTCCAAGCATGCTGAGGAGGAAGAAACAGCTAATAAAGACAATCCCCAGAATCACAGACAAGATTATTCACCAAATTATCAGAGAGAAATACAATGTATTTGCTACAGGGATGTCACAAAGGTCCACCATTACCCTCCAGACAAAAATGTTTACTGTCAATATTACATAATACTTGCCTCACATCAAGGCATTTGGTTGCCATACGACTCAAAGATTTAATAAGTTTTCAACCTGCAGACTGCTACCTCTACGGCTTTCCTGTTTTGTGCACACCAAATCAGTGTGTATCTTTAAGTTCTAACAGTGGAAAATTCCAGCAGAATACAAACACCAACAACTGATACTATTCACACATGCATTGTGAAAGAAAGCTAATTTTGTGGAATTATCACAGATTTCTTCCATTCTTTTTTTTTATTAAAGACAGCAACATTTTTCCAAAGCAATAACCAATTGTGTTACTACAATGCATACATAACATACATATAATTTGAAAGTGTATGAATCCTTTCAGTAAAATTCCTTGAAAAGAGAAGTAGATATTCATTGAACTATGAACGACTTGGGATGACAAGGCATTGGCTACATTTAAACAATAACTACATTTAGGCAATCAAGGTCATTCTAATCCCTGAAATAACAACGAATACGTAAAATACTGTAACAGAGTGTCTCATATAAAGTAAGAGGCTACTATTCAAGAAACTAAGTTCCCTAGTCACTTCTCAAAAGTTCAGAATTAAACTCACATTCAGAGACTATTGTTTGTTTTAGCATTACTTCCTATAGAAAGAAAACCCAGCCATGCAAGGCTTCTGTGTATGCCCTGCAGCCCCTCGAGGGCTGCCTGTTGAAGTTTTATCCAATAAGCAGATAGGCAGTGTCCCAGCTGAGAGAGCAGCCATGGAAAAAATTCATATATTCTTACATATACAAAAATTCAAGGGCATTTCTAAATACAGGAAAAGCTTTCTCTGGAACTCAAAAACTATGTTGAAAACCAAGGAGAAAAGTGGCATGAAACAACTCCATTTCTCAGAGAAATGCCGGTCACAAAAAACTGTTTCATTGTAAACATAAAAATGTTTACAACTGTAAACATAAAAATGTTTACCTCTGACCTTAAAGATACCACCCACATTCACAAGAAGCAAAAGTGATTTGTTACTGTGACCTGTTTTTCAATTCTGGTTAACAGTTAAAAAGAGAAAGGCTTAGGAGATACTTTTTATATCACTGTGGTAAGAAACCAGTAGCACAAATTATTAAACTTTAAAAACATTTTCTATGTATCATATTAATTCAAAATTTGGGAGTCTTTATTACTAAAATAATCTCTAAGTTCCACTAATTTTACTTTCTTGAAAAGTTAAGATATTATCACTAAAATAATCAGAGACAACTTCTCTCAGCAAGTAAAATGCTTTGTGTTTCCCCTCTTAAACAGTATAGTGAGAAAAGTCATTTTATATCCTTTATCTGAACCATTTATATAGGAAACATAGTAGACAATTTCATTCATGAGGTTCAAAGTCCAAGAACTCAGAAGCTAAGAAAAGCCAGAAGAGTTTCCTGACCAGTTCTCTGTCTTCTCTCACATGTGGGACAAAAATGTTTATATTAATGCTGCTCTCCAACATCCTTTAAAATGTATAGTCCTACCATTTACTTACAGTACACCAATTAAGCTCGAAATTCCAGACAAAATTATTGGCTTCATTAAGGAAATTTTTGCTGCTTCTGTATCTAACACTTAAATGTTAGAGCACATGCACTTGATGCTCTATTCAAAACTTCATGAGTCACAACATAGAGAGCTTATATTCCACTTTTTTTAGAAGGATTCATAAGCTGAATAATATAGACCATCAGGCAAAATAAAGGTAATTTAATTCTGACACCTAAATTTTTAATTCACATAATGTGGAGTTATGGGGGAAAGTGGTGAAACTCTTAGGGTTTTTAGAAAACACCTACCTACCTAAATCTGAAATCTCCCCCACCTCTCTAAAATGGCAGCGGAACAAAATGTGTGCAGCTCCAGGAGTTGAGTGCAACAGCAAATTGTCTTGTGCTGCAAGAGGTCAGTTAAAGCTTGTGGTCCCTTTCAGGGCTTTGTTGACAATGGAGGAGTCAGTCAAACACACGAGGTTGGGTTTCATCATTCTTTTGAGATATACCAAACCTTTCAGTAACTTCCTATCACTGTCCTCAAGTCATGATTCAACTTCCTGTCTTCTTTAAAACTTCACAATTCAGCAGATATTTTACAAAGTCCTTGCAGCCCAGTTGTTTTGTTTATCAAAGCAGTAAGCAAACTAATAACCCATATTACAGTACCGAGATGTATCAGGTAGCAGGATGAGGAGCAGAAGATCCATCAGTAGTATGTAGCTAAAGATGTTAAAAAGATGCAGAAAAAAATAAAAGCAAACCACCAAAGTTATGGAGGAGGGTAACAAAAAAAACAAAACTAATCCCCCTCTCCCCACAAAAAAAGCAGCAAAAACCAAACACCTTTCAAGGTTAGTTCCAAACCATTAATTAAAGTGATTAAAGTGCAAACCACAATAAAAGCAAATTCAGACAAACAAATAGGCCAAGGCCCAGAGTTTAAGCTTTATGACACGAGCTCTGAGTTGGCTAAACTGGTGTCACTAGCATGGCACAAAGCATTCTCACAACCCCTACCATGTTCTGCTTGTAACACAACAGATCTGACCGAGGTTGATGGCCTGCTTTCCAAAAATACAATTGAAAGCAAAGTACATTTTGACAAACCGCAAAGGTCAGAACTGCAACTACTCTTACCTGAAATAGAGATAAGAAATCTGACTTTTGTCCAAATTAGGATTATTTTTCCAGTATCTAAGCATAAGCAACCCCTCTAAGAATCTACAGGAGCTGCAAGTACTTTGGGCATACTACAACAGTCAGGTTCTGTAAAACTTTCACAAACATGAGGACCTTTGTTGTTCATGAAAATCCTTCTCCCTACACATACAGGGAGCAGCTTAACCTAGGAAGTACCAGAATTTCAGAGAGATTTTTTCTCTTTTAATTAAAAGCTCCTCAGTAGCCTTTAGCCTTATCTTTTGTATATAAAAAGCAGAAGTACTTAGTGTTAACAGAACAGTAACAGTGGCTGCCTCATGGTCAACACCTTTACCCACACATCTAAAACTGTCCATCATCACACAGAATCATGCCACCTAAAATTCAGTGGCAACCACAACTTTTTATGGACATCATGAGACGTGGAAGCATGATCATACTATCCCTCTGGATCACATAAGGAGCTTGCACCAATGGAAATCAAACTACAAAGTCTAATAACTTGAACAGTGGTCCTAGACACCATGAAAGGAGATTCCCACTTATTCTTAAGATACCCTAGTGTGCAGCAACAGTTTCAGATGCAGGATGAATTGGGACAGAAAGTCAGACTCAGGTTTTCCCTCTTCAAAGCAGTTGCATACTCCACTGGAATGAGAAAAGCACACTATCTTTATCTAGACCATTCATTTTCAGCTCTGTTAATCTTCTGCAGAACAGCTTTAGAAGAAGGAATAGAAATCTTTTCACACTACAGAGCAGCCAAAAGGCTGGTGTTCAGGGTAGTCCTCATACAGAAAGGACAGAAGTGGAAAATTTCTGTGGCTATCTCACATTCTGAATGAGGGCTCTACCTAACAAGTTGTTATATCCTATATTTTTACATCACTGGGAAATGCAGCCTGTATTGCTAGCAGTCTGTGAAACTTGTACATGCAAATGACAAAGGAATTTTTAGCTACATACTTTTGTATTTAATACCATATTTCACTGAAGATACATTTTTTCCATCACATGGATGCTGGTCCAGATGTCCACCTATTATCTATGGCCCTAAATAAATAACAGTGACAACAATCTACTTCACTCACACACACTTGGGAATCCATTTTAAGGGCAAAAGAGCATTTAAAACATCGAGTGTAAGGAACCCACTCTTTCATAGTTGCATCTCACTTCTATTTGGTAGCACCCATACTATTTAATGAGGTACATTCAACTGAGATTGTCAAACAGTATCAGCTACAGAAAGATAGTCTTTCATAGCCAGGAAAAGAGATCCAATCAGTGAAACAGAAAGCAAGGTTTATTCTACAGACAAGCCAGCACAACACAACAAACAAGAAGGCAAGGCGTGGAGGAACAGAACTTCCTTCTCCTTGTTTAAAGATTGGGGGATCTTGAGTCAGGTAGTGTCCAAGGGGAAATCTTTCTGAGTACCTCTAATTAAGCAGTCTCTCCTGGAACACACTCCAGTAGCAGAACCTAGATCAGTGAAGCTCTAAGCACTATGTACCCACTGATCCCCCATGTGGCCTGGCTGCCCCTCCAAGGTCTTAGGACCCACTGCAGAGAGTAATCCAAGCTCTGCATTTCAGAAAGTGAGAATGCAAAACACAGCTTATTGAAAATATTTCCTTCCCCATTTTCCCTGGCAGGAGGCCCAATAAGAACAGAGTAAATTAATTATCTTCTTTACGGCTTAGAGTCTATCCACACATGGGAAACAGGAGACATGGTTGTGCTCAAAGTACTGTCAAATACACAGGGTAAACACACCTGTAGATAGAGTATTATCTCCAGCTAATCTTAAAAAATTACTGTAACATTTTGTTTCCACTAAACCAGAAGGCGAAACATTAAATAAATTTCTAAATTCACAGTCCTTTTAAGTCCAAGGGCGCTTTTAAGAAGGCACATACCAAAATGCTGCACAACTTGCACACTGACCAGAATAGGAACAGAATTTTGACTGCACAGGCAAAGCTGCTTAGCCATCCTTTTCACAAAGTCCTGACTCGTCACAGTAAAACCTTTCTACAGGACTACACCAGTTCTGACAAAGCTTACTCTACAAGCAAATTTTCTCATTTTGGGTCAAAATGAGAGAGACTCTTAATTATTCATGATTAAAATTGCGAAGTTCTTTTTTTCCTCCTACACCTACACTCTAATCATCTGCAGACAGAAACAGCTCACTATCCCAACCAGCAAATATGATGGAGAATATTTTAATTGCAGTTTTTAGGCAGACACGGCTTTGTCCTGATGCACACTCGAAGATGTTTGGTTGGGGTTGTGGTGGTTTTTTAAAAATAATGTTGCCAGCAACAGAAAATCATCTTGCACTTAGCCCTAAACTATCTGATTCTGCTAATATTCTGTCCTAACCCAACAAAGATTAATTAACTGGGAGCAGATATTTAACTCAATGGGACTCCTCACTGTACATTGTATTCAGCTTGCACGTAAAAAAACTGGGCCTTACATTGAGCATCAGTGTATAAATTCTCACACGCAGGATCTAAGATAAAATTTTCACTGTCTGTATGAAGTAATGTGCTCTATCAGATTTACACTCAAAGCCCTTAAGATAGCTATCTCCAGAGCAAGGTCAAATTTCTGCAGAGCCAGGAGTATAGAAGCCTGGCTGCAAAAGCTAGTTATGCTTCAAAGTTCAACCATGAACAAAAGTCATGTACATGCACACCGACTTTTTTTCTCCTGTTCTGACATAAGTTTAAAGACACACTATAAATAAAATGGAAAAAAAAAAAAGTATTAGTCCAATTAAAAAAAAAAAAGACGAGAGGATACATACTTTTCAATGCTGATACATAGAACTTCAGTTCCTTTTTTTCCCCATCAAACAACATTTAAAACATTGCAGATTCCAAAAGCACTTATTTTTGTAATACACAGGACACCTGAGTCAGTACTGATATAACAACTTCCATTCACTGTCTTCTTCTGATCATCACTGGATTAGACAGCAACTCAGACCAGTACTGGTGGAGAATATAGACTCTCTTATCCCTGCAGTAAGGGAGCACAGAATATTTACATTTACATCAAGTATTTTCCCAAGTAACTAGATTTTTTGCACAAAATAATGCCAAAGGCCTATGGCTAATAATTTATTACTTCTCAGCATTACTTACTACTAACCAGTAGCTCTAAGAGGAGGAAAGTCAGTGTTTCAGAGTGCATTGATCAGCACTGGTTTTGCCTCTGTTTTCCACTAAAGAGAGAACAGGGAGGGGAAGGAATAAAAAAAGCCACAAGGCTTTTACACATAACTTAGTGACTCGTACCTCTGAATGCACAAACCAACTATTCTAGAGCCAGTCTCCTCAGGCTGACCAAAATTCCAGCTTGGAAGACTTCCCCAGAACAGGTTTCACCCAAACCGGTATCCCTGCACAAACAGCTTCTGTTCAGTGAATCCAGCGAGAATTCCTTACTTGCCCAGTTCCCACCAGCTCCTGAAAGAACATCCGTCTGAAAAGCTGCCTACCCTGTTTTTGGAGCTCCACATAGCTCATCCTGGAAGGCACACCTTCTGTAATCAAAAACCTTTGCCCTGCTGACACTTGTCTCTGTTTCTCTATTTTATTAAAACTCCTAATCTAATAGCTGATTACCAACCCAAAGGGATTCTGAGGGCATTAAAACCCATTACTGATGCCAAAACCAGTCAACATTACAGCTTGTAACTGCCCTGTCCTCCAGCACTTACTGAGGCAAAGCCAGGAGAGACAGAATTCCTTTAATCAGAAGGAACAAAAAAAGAAGGCAAGCTTGACCACTGTTTTGGAGACAACTTGGGACCAAACATGCTTCAGAAACATTTGGAGTAGCCTACTATGTTCTCAACCTATTTAAGGAATGCAGACTGCTTTGGAGAAGGAAAAACAATCACCTACTCAAGACTCCTACAAACTACTGTTTTAGCACACTTACCAGAAAACGTCAAGATTAATTAAGAATAAAACTACTCAAGAAAAAACAAGAGCTCAGACACTGTAAAGTGTCTGACTGGAATCTCATTTCCAACAATGTTTTCCAGAGTACCATTCTATGTACTGTTTTCAGCAATACAGAACATCCTTGAGGAAAAATGCAGATTTAATACCTTTGGTAATCTCAAATGCTAAAACTAATCACTTTATCCACTATCTGCATTCACCACATGAACTCAAGACCATCAGAACCTTACACAACTCCTCTTACAGGTCAGTATCATACACATCCAAGTTAAATAACACAAATACAGCCACTGATTATACATCGCACTAAGAAGAAAAGAAAAATACCATATATCTGTGTGATTTACTTAACAATATGCACAGATTCTTTTTCATGGTTTAAATTTTTAACTACAGACCACTTAAACTCTGAAAAAAATTACTAACATCTACTATTTATACCTTCACTGCCAGAGAAAATGGCTCTCATCCAAAACTATTCTACAGCAGCTTATAGCAAGATTATTGGGTGTTTATAACAAAAACCCACACACTTTACAAACCTAAGATTTTTTAAAACTGCCAACCTATTGCACTTGGCAGATTACGAAAAGAATGTTTCACAGAAGACAGAGCATGAGAGACTATGTGCCCTATATATACACAAAAGGAAGCAATGTTAGGGGAGCAGCACCTGGACAGAAATGTCTATATACAGCATTCTTTGCTTGGCTTTACCTGCAAGCAAGATTTTTTTCATATTCCTTCAATGGAATTTAAAGTCAGAAGCAGAACAAGTTAGCCACATCCGTGCTAAACAAATACTTGTATTTAACTTGCATAGTTTTCTTGGTGATGCAGCAACCAAGAAAGAATTTTTTAGGTAACATGTGGCTTACATCCCTGTCATAAACAAGGCAAACTGAGTTCCTCAGAGTCCAAAGTGTTACATGAATGGTTAAAGAGACAGAAAAGGCCAATAGTTTCCAGAGTATTTTATCTTAATATTTTCCAGAAGAAAATTTCATGAGAGATAATAAAAATTATCTTTCCAAATCTTTTAAAAATTAGAAATATGTCAAGATAGGTTCTTAAATCCACGTTACAGACTAATGAATAGCAGTTAGCTTTGCAAAGCCATATACCTCAAAGCCTTCTGAAATTGTCTGGAGTTCCAGATGCTTATTGTTTGCATGCCTGTACATGACAAAAGCAAAAGGCCATGAAAACCGGCAAAAGAAAGTATCCAGAGCAACTTTTATTTAAGTGAGCTTAAGGACTTGAAGAGCTAAATTTCTGATGCTTTGATCTGAAAATTTTAATTCTCACAATAAGCAGACTGAGCCAGATTTTGCTTCACGTTGCCTTTTCAAATTCAGTCTGTGTAGACTCTAGCAAAGTTTGTGAACCCTTTTCCAGAACCTCGATGTATCAGTCAACACTTTACATACAGTCAGCTTTCCATTTTCATCCAGGGCAATAATTAAAGGCCAGTTTCTTTTGGGGTTGATTTTATTCACCAGGAGAGGCTGAAGTAGGCGACAGGTTTTTGTATCAATAGCTTAAGATCATTCAGCTACAGTGGGAAAAAACTGTCTGCAACAAAAAACCCCAAAGCTATGAGTTTCTAAATGTTTCTTTCAAAAGTAATGTAACTATTTTTAACACAGGAATTTATTCAACTTGCCTAGTACAGTGTTTTAATTCAGAAATCAATTATTTCAAGAGGAAAAAGCAAAAACAATAATAAAAGAAGGAATGTACTGTGTACCATGAGTCTTTATATTCTGCTGTATCAAAAATATATTTGAGTGGTATGAAGCTGCTTTTTAAACCTGGACAATAAATATCCCATTACAAGCACATCCATCTTCTTTCCTACAAAAACATACTGCTGTACATAACTTGCCATCTGAAATTGTCAAAAACAATTTTTAAGAATGGGTTTTTTTTAAAGAATATTTCCTTCTCTATTACTATAAATTTATTGGAAGGCACCAGGAAAGAGTTGGTAAGAACTTGGGACCTTTGCATCAAGTATAGCTACTGTCTTCTGAAGACTGGTATTTATGTCCAGAAAATTAAGCATGCAACAAAACAGAACGAAAACAAATTTTGGAATAAACATAAGGACGAGGAACATTACAGATTAATTATTTCTCTTCTGAAAAACAAAAAACATAAAAAAGAGTAAACTCGAAGTTCTGTATTTTCTCTCAGTTTAATACTTTACAGTACAAAATATACAGTTATGTGGCATAAGATAGATATCTCTATTCTGTTTTTCAATCCAAATCCTATCCAATTTATACTCAAGATATTTTAGCATTTGCATTACATTCCCTTTTATACTGCTTGTATTTTATTTTCTTCGTTGGAGCATCAGAACTGCTTGAGTAACCCTCTCTAATTTGTTGCTAACACACATTAAAGCCCTATCAACTAAACACTGAGGAACACACCAGCAGAGAACAGCCTTCTTCCTATCTATTCTCTGTTATTGCATTGTACTACCCAAACAGTACCAAAGTGGTGCTGTGTAGGCCCAAGAGGGCAGTAAAGCAAGAGAAAATAAGGCACTTGAGTGAGGGATTACCCTGGACTATGGCCCCAGTTTTGCCAACAACAGATTAGCAAATATGGAGTGAACTCAGGGCAACACTACTAAACGAAGTCTTGCAAATACTTATGTTCAAATTACCGTAAGACTATAAAAAAATTCATAAGAAAGAGCAGAAATAATTAACTTGCTTTGTGAGAACACCTTTTAGTTAAGAGTTCACTCTCTCACTTCACCAATTCACTGTGCTAAGGAGAGTCAGAAATTGTAATCTACTCACAGAACAATAAGGACCAGTTACCATTTCTTCAAACCATCCCTCTCCAAGAGTAACCCAAGGTTACTGACTAACTTCACAATCTAGGATCAAAGAAGTTAACAGCATAATATAAGTTAATACATATCTTTTTTTTAGATTTCAGTATGTCAAGTTTTTATGAAGCTTAGAATCATCCATCACATCTCCTGAATCCAAGCAAACACTTTGATACCGCATACATGCGGTGCAACAAAGTGATGCTCATGAAACCCCTGGAAACAACACAGTGCTTCTCCCTAACTACTCCATACCCTTGCAGCTTTCCAGGGAGCTAGCTAATGCAGATATGTCTGTATAACACTACACTGTTATCACTTATACTTTTAAGTATTAAGGCTTAATTTCCTAAAGTTTAACTTTAAAAAAAAATACTTAAATCTCAAAACTTGGCATATAGGGAATACATGCCTGATTAAGCATACAACAGGTGAAACTACTTTGAGTAAAAGCTCAGTTCCAAACACAGTGCAATGCCACAAACCCAAGGAATATCAAATAGGAAGTGAAGACTCCATTCAAGTACTGTTTAACACTTCAAAAAAACAAGCATTTTGAAAAAGCTGAAATTGTCTTTCCCAAGTTACACATAAAACTGTGAGTTACGACTACTGTCTTATTGCAGAAGACTCAAAAAATACCTGCACATTCTCCAGTGATTTAAAGTCTTCCAGCCAAGCTAAGTAATTTATTTCATAATTGCACCAAAGATTCTATATTTTCTACAGTCCAAAGATGTATCTATTAGCACAAACAAAAACTAGAAACAGAACTATTTCTATTTTTTCCACCCAGAGCAGAAATGCAGATGCATTATTCCTCGAGTACCTGTGCAGACAGCAACTCTCCAAGACAGGAGGCCTGCAATAGGCATTTTTTAACTACAGGTGTATTAACAGGATGGACATGGCATAAACATTCCTGGCCTGCAGGAAAGAGGGGTTGGGACTTCACAGTGAAAGGGCACAAGAATTTTTTAAGGGGAAGTCAGTTTCCCTGACTAAAGCA
Organism: Corvus kubaryi; assembly: GCF_017639235.1. Lineage (NCBI taxonomy): Eukaryota > Metazoa > Chordata > Aves > Passeriformes > Corvidae > Corvus > Corvus kubaryi. Next base: position 11,609,734 of record NW_024580666.1, on the reverse strand, counting down.
TATTCTGCGACCAACTTCTTTAACGCAGTAACCTACTCCACAGGAAAAAAAAAATTGTGTTCCAAACTAAGATGATTTTGAAAACATGGGAAGACAAAAATAAAGAGAGGTCAGAAAGACACAGCTGAAGTACCTCACATCACAGAAGCATCATCCTCTTGCACCTCTCAAAACCCCGTTGCTTTGCAAAGGCTTTTTTCTTAAGCAAACGGGTTGGCATGGGCTAGTTGTTTTCTAAGAGAAGTGGCATCATTAGGGAAAGAGAGTATAAAAAGCAGCTCGAAGAACAATGAAAGCGAGTGAAGTTTGCGGATTTGGTAATTCTTTTTGTTAAAGTCAAGTTCCTAAGTGCTGCCTGTCACAGAAAGGAGCCTCTCTCGGTCGCCCCTTCAGGAGCTCTTGGCGCACCCTCACTTCACCCGGGTTGTTACCCGGGGCTTCTCCACCGCACAAATGCCAGCACCGGCTGCCCAAATCGGCACCTCCGGACACCCGCCCCGCCGGAGACGGGGATACCCAAGACTCAACTGAAGGCGGGTTTCACGGCGGGGTAAAGGGAAATCAGCCCAGTTCCGCCGTCCCCCATAATAGCACCAGTAGGCGCGGGGCGCATTCGGGCAGCGGCCCAGGGCAGGAGCGGGGGAGCCCGGCGGGCCCCGCTGCCGCGACTGGCGGAGACGAGAGGCCGGCCTGGGCCCCCTCTTGTCACGGCGGGGGCTGGGCAGCGCCTCGCCGGCCCTGGCCCGGCGCTCTTCCCGCCCGCCCGCCCGCCTCGCAGGCCGCGCCGCGGCCCCGGTGCCTCCGCAGGGCCTGGCACCGCCGCGGGCTCGGGGAGCCCAGCAAACAAAGGGAGCGGAGGCCGGGGCCGCGGCTCAGGAAGAGGGCGGCGGGCAAGCGGCGAACCGCACCGGCTCCATCCACCGGCTTCCCCTCCACCGCACCGGCTCTCCGCGGCCAGCGGTGAAGGGAGGGGGGAGCCGGGCCGCGGTGCGCCCGTTGCCCCGGGGACGCTCACCCAGCGGAGGCCGCGGCGTCCCGCTCCCGGCGCGGGCCTCTTCCCGGGCACCTCGGCGGCGCGGCCCGGTCTGCGCCGGCACTTGGGCTCGGCGGGGAGCAGCCTCCGGGGCTGGCGGAGCGGCACTCACCGAGGAGGAGGAGAAGGAGGAGCTGGCTCTGCTGTTGCTTTCGCGGGGCCCGGCTCGGCTTCGGCTCTGGCTCCCTCCCTCGCCGTGCCGCCGCCTCCCTGTTCCTGGCGCCGCCGCCGCCGCTTCCTCCGCCTCCTCTGCCCCCACCCCTCCGTCCTCGGAGGGGCGCACGGGGGCGGCGAGCCTGCGATGGTCGCCGCCTGCCGCAGGCACGGCTACGGCTGCGGCACCCGCGCACAGCCCGGCGGCGGCAGGAGGGCCGCGGGCATCCCCGCTCCGTCCCTCCGCCTGCCCGGCCGCCCCCGCCGCCCGGCGGACTGCACCAGCCCTCCGCGGCCCGCCTGCCCCGTAGAAGCCGAGCCCCTTCCCTTACTCGGGTCTGGGCGCCTTGCTCCGTGCTCGTTCCCGCTTGGCGGCCGTGGGAAACCCGCGGGGGGCGGCCGGGAGCCGCGCTGGAATGGAGGCAGGGAGACGGTCGGGCTTCGCTAGCCCCGGCCCTTTCCTCGCTCCTCCACCCGCTCCGGTGTGTGACCGCTCCGCTGGGCTACAGGAGCTCATCAGTGAAGTTCACAGGGAGCTAATTCCGGCGCCCGGCCGGAGGGGTCCCTTCAGCCGCCCCCCTCTGCCCCGCCGCGAGCTGCTGGCCGTGGGCGCTCCCCCGGAGACCAGCGCTGCGCTGGAGAGAGAGCGAGAGAGGGAAGGAGGTGGTTTCTCCTCCGCTTCACCTTCCCTCACACCTCCCTTGGCGTGATAAGCGACGCGCCAGAACAGGCATTACTTTTGTGCTTAACTCTGCTTCACAGATCTCCACGAGAAAAGTGACACTAAACTTCCTACCAGCTGTGCTGCGGCAACTTCAGCCAAGCAGACTGCTTTGATTGCTTGTTTTCCGGTCTCTTTTTAAAAATAAAATGCTAACTCGAGAGCAAGAAAACAATTCTTAATTTAGGATGTGCGAGACTGATGGAAGTGACTAGCAGGGGGCGAAGAATTAAAATCTATGGACAATATGGCTCTTAAAAGTTGTCACAAGTCGTGTTTGCCGACTGATGTAGAGCTAGTAAAATACTACTTTTGTTTTCTGCTCGTGATGTATATAACTGATGCAAATCAACAACCCGATAAGCAAAATTTGCTTACCTATGTAGTCGCATGACAGTCAGTAAGATTATTCGTATGACTCATTATGAAACTACCGATTTCAAGGTTAAAAAGAATCTGTTGAAACTCAAGACTGTGAGAATATTTATGCACATTCTGCTTGAATCCTTCTATGAGATCAGAGGTATTTGTGAGTCGAGGTCAGTGATTTGTTTAATCGCCAAGGTTACTTGAGATCAGAGTGTGCCCTGATTGCATTTATATTTTTAAATCTCAGGCATTTATAGAGAGTTAAAGACTTTCCTTGAGTCTTATCCAAGGTTCGTCTGCTTCTTTATGTGCCTGATCAACCTCAGTTTCTGGCAGGCCAGGACCATTTCAGGAAATGATGACTAAACAGAGTTGGAGAAGGAAATTTTTTTTTTCAAATATAAAGTTTGTCTTTTTCATTTATATATAGAATGATTTATGTTTTTGTTAAGTGTTTTAGATTAAAACTGTTTGTTTTACAATTATGATTACATGTTATCAGTGGTATAACAAAGCTAAGAATCATTTCAAGTGGATCACATGAAACCTTACAAATTTTAACTTTTGTTTGTAAAACCAATATTGTTGACATGAAAAATACAAATGACTTTCTAGGTTGGCAGTGGTGTTCAAAGAAAGAAAGAAAATTAAATAAGAAACAAAATACTAACTTTTTTTTACAACATAGAGGGTTCCTTTTTTTTCCCTAGATGAACTGTTGTTAAGTTTAGCAACCTAGTTAAAAAGGGGAATAAGAGAGAGCAAGAAAGGCTATGACTGGGAAAGTTTCAGTTTAATTTTTATGCAGTTCTGTCATTTCCTCAAACAAGGAGTTTTTCTTTGTGTGGGTGTGTGTTCTTACCTTCTTCTTGGGCCTCCATTTCCTTTGGATACAAGCATTTGAACAAGTAATTATTTTCAGGATCTTGCTGGCATTCGTGCTTGACACATATATGTAGTATTAACTTAAGCCGTGTTTTCAGCAGCAGGTGTGGGACAATAGCAGCCGTATGTGAAGAAGCCAACTGGGCTAAAAATGTTTGTCCTTCATTTTGCTTTCAGGGAGCTTTTAACATAGGCAACTTTTGCAGTAGTCTATACTGCATGCGAGACAATTTTTTTAAATGGTCTTAGAAGTCTTATTCTACAGTCTCCCACACTATTAAAAAACAGTTGAGTCTGGATGATGAGGTTTTCCAGCCCATGTGTTGACCAAAGGTTTCCATGTGTCTGAAACTGCCCCCTTGTCAGTCTTACGAATCCTAGGACTTAGCCTTTTGCAGAAATGGGGCTGATAGACAACAGGAAGGTTGAAGAAAAGTAATGCAAAACATTTGGTAGCTTTTTCCCCCCATGTCTTCCACACCTTAACTTTCTTCTCACTAGGGATGATGTTAAATATGGCTTAAATTAGCATCACTACTCCAAGTACTCACCTTCCTCATTTTCTCTCCATCTCCTTTCCTCCTCCTACCCGTGCACACCCTTCCCTTTTTTCATGGTGACTCCAGGCTTCATTCGTCTTCTCTAAGCCGGCTCAGGTGGCAAAATCTCTTGAGGTTCATTTTCCTAACAATAAATCATGGCATAAAGAAGAATCCATACCTTATTTCTCACATTGCATTCTTCTCCGTAGGCTACCGGCGTGCTCTTGGCTTGTCTCAGCCTTAACATAGTGCTTCAAGTTTGGGGTAGACTTTTTCCCATTGAAATGTGGCAGCAAACAGCCACATCCCAGCGAGAGCAACAGTTTACCACCAAGCATGAATTCTCATAGTTGTGCTACTGATGTTGCATCTTGGATGGCAGACAAGGAGAATGTAAGCAGGATCACTCGGATTAATTTTTCTTGGCCTAAAACCACATATTGAAATAAATTGGGCTGTTCATACATTCAGGCATCTTGTTGTAATGTTCTCTGTATGTACCACTTATCAGACTTGCCTAACAGTTGCTAGCTTTTGTTTAAAATGATGAGAACTAGAAATTTGGTTTTAGTAAACAGAAAATTCAGATCTTTCATATCTGATTTCCTTATATTTGTGAGCTTCTAAAATCAGGAGCTCTACACCCAGTTTTAATTACTTTGGGGTTTGCATGTTGATGAGTTCTCTATTTTGATATGCTTATGCCTTTTTTCTCGTTACACTCAAAAGTGTGATTACAAATTATTTCATTATTTTTGAGATCAGAATGTGTATATACAAATCTGTAGTTCAGAGGGACAGAAACCTAAATTATGAGCATTCATTGACAATAAAACCAATGTTATATCCACTATATCTATTTTTTTTTCTTATTGCTACCGACCTGCCTAGCAGAGGTTATCATCATCTTGTAACAACTTCCCTGGCCCTGGTTCTTTGGCCTGAATTGTGGTGGGAGGTTAGTACCTTTGTCTTATTGCTCTTGCAGGCATATAACTGCGATTGTACTTTAAGGATGCAAATGCCTTCCTTTCCCATTCTGATAAGTATATTTCAAAAAGGGAGTTTGTTGTCATTTTCCTAAAATGTTCAAATTATTGTAGTGCTTTACAGGAACTTGATCTTTTAGATGGTAAGTATTCAGATGGCCTTGAAAAAAATGTATGCTTTTAAGGAAAGCAGTATATACAAAATCACTAAATTGCTGGTCATTTTTTGTAACTGTGGCCTAATTTTCTGATTTTTTAATTCCTGTGGTCCTTTTTAATTATGTGCATTTTATGTATTCCTTTATTTGTATTTTTAAATAATACTGTATATTTATATTCCTATGTTATAATATGCATTAGAAATCCTTATATGTCACATACCGTTTTCAGACACTGTAGGTTGCTTTTTCCACTTCATTTCCTTTATAGATTCTTGCACATTTCTGTTGATAAATTCCATTTCCATTCTAAAAGTTAATTTATGTAAATATTTTCAAAGGGTTTTTTTTTCTTCCTTTTTTTTGAAGGGACTTCCCCCTCCACCCAGTTTCATAGTATTTTTACAGAAAACCCCACCAAAATGAGGTGAATTATACAGAAAGTTCTTTCACACAGACAAACCTTTTGTCTCAGATTGGAGTTAAATTGGCATTATTTACGGACACTGCTGAAATTAGTTTAATGTATAGATGGCATTAACACCTCTTACAGCTACTAAAGAACTGTCATGCATGAAAATCATGTGCTGTTTTAGTCAGAGTACTGCTATTGCTTCTGCTTCATGATGTGGTTATGTTCTGACTTGTTATATCTCATTATGGATAAAAAACCAGTCCTTATTTACTTGGTTGTTTTTCTAAAATACACCTATTTTTAAGTGCCACTCTCACCTCTTTCATTTAATGTCATTTCAAGAGGAAATATAATTAAAAATTATTGATGAGCATTTCTGAAATTAAGATTCTTACATTCACTACAAAGTTTTCTGCTGATGATATGGGTTGTTCATTTTTTAGCAAGAACACAGCTCAATATTTACTTATATCAAAGTTTTTTAACAGTTATCTACAGTAGAAAATAGCATAAATCAAAATGACAAATGTGCTAATAACAGCACAAGGGGACTAACTTCTAATCTGGTCGGTAATTGAGAAAGGGAATCATTTTAATTGTTTATGTACCAAAAACTGAATATTCAGGGTAAATTGGGCCTCACAAATTGATTCCTGCTAAAGTCAGAGAAATAAAATACCACTTTTCTTGTCAACAAAGATGCAGATAAATCACTACTATAGTTGTCTGCAAATAGCTTTATACAGTGAGGTTAGCCTCTGTATCTTATTCATTGATTATCCACATTGCCTGTACACTCGCTTGTACTCTGGTTCGGGTAGATTTGGAGATTCAGGAAGATAGGCAAGGTGGAGAACTTCTCCCAGCTCAGACCTCACATGTATAAATCACTGTTGACACAAACAGTCTGAATTTCTTGGCACAGAGGACTTTGACCTGAAGCAGGACATAGCTAACAAAGACAATATATATATGAAGCCTGTACTCTCAGAGCCAATGCACTGGTGCATATATAGCTTGTTTCATCTGTTTCCCCATAGTAGTTCACCCAAATAATAGATATAGAAAGCTACGGTCATGTATTTTTCATATGACAGTAAAGCAGAAATTTCACAGAGACTTCCTTCTTCAACCTGTAGTGTTTCTTCTGTTAAAATGTAAAGTACGTATCCAGTAAATATTTTTATGGCTACTGGTGTCACACCCTTTTTGTTTTAAAGAAAAAAGAATTATGTTTGGAACATTATATTCTCCCCTGTAGCCCGATTTATTATATTCAATATCTTAATTGTTCTTTACTATGCAGCTCATGAGCTTGGCTTTTTAGCCCTTACTTCAGTATTCACAACTGGCCCAAGGAATTCACCAAGAGACAATAATTTTGGAAAGCAAGTGCCAAAGACAAACTGAAATAAATTCAAAGGTTACTTTATTATACTTAAACATTCTGTGCTTTGGTTCATGGTTTTGCCATAGATCTGAAGGATCAAATGAGATTTGTGTGATTTGACTGAGATTGTGACAAGGGTGTGTGTTGCTCTGTTTTCTAACTTCTCTGTCTGAGGGAGTGAAACTGGTCCAAAAAATGTTGTGCGTGAACTGCTTTTTCAGAGTAGAGTTCATGACAAAAGTGTGCTCCAAAATCTTCAAATCTAAAAATGGTAATTTAAAAATAAACCATTTTATTTTTCAGTTTATTGTTCTTAAGCAAGACTACTTAAAAGGAGAAGAAGCTGTGGTTTATTTTGTCATCATTAAGGGGAAATAGAGGAAGGAATAAAAAAGGGAAAAGGATTTAGAAGATGCCTTACTCTTTCCTTTTACAGGCATAAATACATTTTGAAACTTATGAGCTAGTATTATTTTTGCATTTTTCTTCACCCAGCTCCTGTTAGAGTTATATGAGGACTAAGCATACAGCTGTAGCTAGAATTTTATGAAAAACCTAAATATAAAAGTTTGTTGACATCAAGAGTCATACTTACTTCATTAGACCACATAAAAGGAAACTAAGTGTAGGTGCCAAGTCATAATGTTCATTGCAAAGAATTATATTACATTTAAAAATGTTTAAAAACAGTAGTAGCAGGTGTGCCTTGAAATTAATGTTCTACTTGCTGTGTAACAACTAATTGTTCCTTCTGGCTTTAAGTGTTGCAGCCATATCCTTAGTTATGAAAAAGAAGGTCAAATGGGTTCTTTTCAGTCCTCTTCTTCAGAATATCCTTTTAAAAACATGCAAGAAAGCACAATAAATACTCAGTTCATGGGCAGAAGCATATTAAAAACCAACAAACAAACAAGCCTGCCCCTAAAATGGAGATATGGTTGCAGGAAGTCATTTCACAATACCAGCTGAGCAGTTCTTGTCAAACCTTGATTGTCCTTTCCTTCCAGTTCACAGAAAAGATCCACATTTACTTCAACACTGTCATGCTCTGCCTGTGATGCCGTGAGCAATTTCTCTTGATTTCTGAACTCCCTCTGACTTCACCTAGAGATCCATGGTGCTCCAGTATTCTCATTTCTCAGGTGCTTAGCCTTACACTCTTAGCTAGATCAAGAGCTGCCCTGATATTCTTGTTTCTCAAGATCTTATCATTAGAGTATGTACCTACAGCTGCTAGTTTTAATTGAACATGGTTTGTAAATAATTTTAACCCTTTTTTTTTTATATTTATAAAGCACAAGTAAAATAAAGAAGATGACTTCGGGCTGTATCAGTCAAACAATAAAATTCACAGCCTACTGGAATAAAATTTACTATTGTTGAAGAAACAATGTTTAAATCTAGATGGCTTGCAGAGGTACATATGGAACTTCTCACATTTAGGTCATAAGTTCAAACATGGTCTTCATTAGCTGCAAATTAAAACTATCAATAACTGACATCTGTTACATAGCCAATATGGAACGAGTTGCTTTCTGAAGTGGAAGGCTCAGAAGACATAATTGGTGAACTTGTTCTTAATTGCACTCTAAACATGCACGCTTAAAAATGTTTGTTCTCAAAAATGAATAATCTTATCTCTCAGAAAGAAGTCAACAGTACCAACCTCCACAATTTGGCACAACACTCTTATTACTTTTGTAATTGCAACAAGTAATAAAATACTGACATTAAGAGCTCTTTTGTACATGAAAACTACTTTCTCAATGAAGTCAGAGCTTTCAACTACAGTTCTTCACACGTGCTGATCTCGCAGTGAAGGTGAAGCTGCCTGGCAAGCCAGGGTGGAAAAGCCCCTTGCCCACACTAGGCATTTTCGATAGACCTTGGTCACAAGTCAGATCACTGTGAGATCCTGAAACGGCATAGTGTGCATTAGGAACCAGCCCACTCTGCATCTACATACCATTTTCAAAAACATCCCGAGAACATTTATGAAGATATCTATGCAAATGTAGACCACACTGAGTCAGTTCATTAAATTTGGGTTTTTCTCCAGAATAAGTTTGTCAAATTCATCACATAAAGCGCCTTGAACATTTGAAAAATATGAGAACAAGGTTCAGAAAAGGTGAAAAACCCTTGTATGATGATTGGGTGTGTAGGTTGTTCTCAGTATGCAAAAGAGTCAGGAAATACTCTGGCAGCTGACCTGTCTGCTAGTCAGTGATCAAAGACAGAGTTGCAGTAGTAAGTGAATCATCTTTTGTATAACCCTTCTTCTTCCACAAAAGCTTTTTGAATCCCTTGAGAACTTCACTGCTTTTTATTTATGAAGCAGTAAATTTTGTCACTGTTGATTATAGTATAGCAAAACTCTTTTTAGCCATACTATTCTGTTCTAGGTTTATGTAACTGAAGGCATCTTTTGGAAAATTATTGAAAGAAATACTCAGTGACTACAACCTGGACATGCTGAAGATTGTATCACAGCTCTCATTCCTTTCATGCAGGAACTTTATAAAAGAAAAGAGCAGCGCTGAATATGCAGCATGTTCTTCCAAAGCTGGAAATTATTACTGATGTAAATAACACTGCAGCATCTTCTTTCCATTGCATATGTAGTGCACTTGAATGTGTGTCTTAATACACCACTAAAATCAGCATTGGTAAAGGCAACACTAAGAATGATGTAGTCCTAAACTCCAGGATTGAAGGATTTCAGCTGAAACTGATAAATAAATAACACTATTCTTTTAGAAAAAAAAGGAGGTTAATATGCTTGCTAAATGTGCTCATATAGCGAATACACAAACAGTCCCCGTTTGTCAGTAAAAATCATATTTTAGCTGGATATCAAATTTGCTGCAGAAAAGAAAATGCTTTGATGGAAGCAGTGGCATTCTACTAAGTAGCATGTATTCAGGGCAGATTTTCAAAGACATGAAGGGCACTTAGATACATCAGTTAGGTGCCTCATGGATCTTCATGCCTTGGAAAAAATATCCTCTCTTGCTCTGTTAGGATTTTCTTAACACAGAATTTCTCTTCTTTTATGACTCATCTCTATCATGTCTTTGCTGTAAATAAAACATATTCTTGGTTTTATAAATATGTTGATAGGCAGCATGGAAAACATTAATCATTGTAAAGCTGAAAGATACTTAGCAAAAGTGAAGTGCATGAATTGAGAAATGTTGATTTAAATGGTATTCAGTGGTTACAAAAAACTCTATGCACTCTCACTCTTTTCACACCAGAAATGCCATTTTATCATACAGAAAAAATAATATTTCTATTTTTCTCATCTGGAAAAAAAAAAGACAGTGAAACAAAGGTATTTAAAAAAATTTTATTCAGCACTAATATTAAGAAGTTATAGAACATATTGACAAATATATAATACTACTTTTTTCATAATGATACCCATTTTTCATAGAAATAAGAAATGCTTAAATACTGGTAATATGTAAGTACATACCTAGTGGGAGCAATTTTCATATGTAGATAACTAAAGATAGATGCTTACATATCAATCAGCATTTAATTTTTTACAGGTGAAAACTTGAAACCAAGTCCTTATTCTGTGTGAATCCTTAGCAAAATTGCTGTTCACTTCAGGATGACTGTGGCTCCCTCACTCCTGTTTAAATGCTAACTAGAATGGCAGTATTATGTATACTACTGAATGCTAAATCATTCCTGTAACAACGTAAAGACAAAATTAATGGGATTTTATTTTAAAACTTTCCTGCTTCAGATTCAGAGAAAGTCAAACTACTTCTTTTTTTTATATTATTAAAAACATGAAAATTAGCTAAATGGAACATCAAAAGCAAATTAATATAAACAGAAGTGATAATTTTTGTTGCATTAGAAGAGGAAATTGCTCAAAATTGCTCTATTTAATGCTCTATTAAAAATGCTCTATTTAATATTTTAAATTTTTGAGAACTGTTTTACTATTATTGATCATTACATCAAATTATTGCTGGCTGTTGCTCATTCTTGGTTGAACTGGTATCAATAAACATGAATTATTGTACAACTCTGCTTTTTTGTCCACAGCATTTATGTTCAGCACTGTAAGTGAAAAACCGCCCTTAAATATAATTTCAGTGAGACTTAATACACTCATTATTGCCACATTTTCTTTTAAGTGTATTAATTAAGGACTTTTTAAGATCAGTTCTATGACATACTATTTCACCTAGCAGGCAAACTTGATACTCAAAAAAAGTCCCATTAGTTTGATTAGACCCATGTGTCATTAAGATGTTTGGCAACTGATTAAATTTCTCTCTTTTTAGTCTTCATTATCAAAACCCAGGCTAGTAATTTTCTACAATTTTTTCCAGTCTAACTGAATACTGAGAGAAGCTCTGTGACTGATAATATTCAACATGTGTGGCAGGCTGGGAAAGGAAATCTTTCAGACTTCAGTTAGTGGTGAAGGCAGAATTTTAGGATTATCTGTTTAAATGAAATGAAATCTGATTTTTTCATTTTTGACAAAAATACTACTGTAACTGTGCCTGTATGGTGTCTGTGATGTGGAACCTGCAGGTCCTTCTTGAGCTTGCACTTGTCGGGCTGGGAGGAGGGCACTCTTCAGGAGATGTGGTTAATTTAACTTCCTGCCCAATCCATGCTTCAGGTAATGCAAATCCAATTCCTATAAGCAGGGCTGTGATTTTGAAACTAGTTACAGTGCTGGGTGTGATTTGATGTGTCAAATATATTTCAGCTGGTCAAATCCACAAACATCTCTTCATCCTCCACTCCAGGTAGTGTGTCCCTGATGCTTCCCTTGAGCTAAGCCTGGAGATTATGCTGCTGCAGGGGACAATCAGCTCAATCCCTTATTCATACTCAGGGTCTGCCAGGGAAGCAGCTGGAATAGTTTTCCAACAGTTCAACAAGCTGATCCAGCTCATAATGATGTGTTTGCTAGATCCAATACAAGATTGGGAGGGAAAAGGAAAGCGCAGGATTACCATGCGCCTGCAGCCCACAGACACACCAGGTGAATGTGAGCTGAAACCACATCCTTAGTGCATGAAATCACTGTGAATAGGTAAGACAATCAGAGGATGAGTGGAAGGCACTGTGCTTTGACTAGAGTTCAGTAGGACTGAAGCAGCAGCAGATTTTCAGAGTACTTTTTCAGCTAACCATTGTTAGGGTTCTTGAATTTATCTTCAGTTAAGAGCTCTAAAACATTTACAAGAAAAAGCCTAGAAAGGTTCTAGAAGGAACCTCATTCATATCTGTCAAAATAATTACTCTAGACTGCTCACTTTACACCAGAGGAAGACTCTTCTGGAAATGCTCAGTGACATCAGATTTTCCAGTCTGCTTGTGGAGGTATGACAAGTGGCTGATCTTTGATGAAAATGGACACATTTCAGGGAAATTACAGTAATTGATACTACCAGAAACTCTATTTCTAGCCAATCATTTACTAATTGGTCACTGGTGCAATAGAAAGTGAAAATATACTTTGCCACGAAAACTTTCATGTTACTGGTGCATAAGATAATCACTATGGTGACTTTATTTCTCTGCAGCAAGTCATACTGCTTTACATATCACTACCCTGTAAGTAACTAGATTCTTCCATACCATATTGTGACTATTTATATGCAGAGAGTTCTCACCAGCTCTCTAAGGACCCTCTTCATATCAAAGTTTAATTTGTATATGATAATTCACTGCTAGGTCTCTTACCAAGATTGCCCTAAGCAAATAGGCAATGCATCTGAAAGGGGTCATTTTCCTCTAAGAAATTTAATAGAGCATTACTAACACTTTAACATTCATGTGATAATCAAAACATATTTCATTCTTGTTATTTTTAGATATCATTAATTCAAAGGGGAAACTTGGATGTTTTCTCCAGTCTGTAACTCTCTTATGCAGATTCAAAAGACAAAAGTTGTATTGTCTGCTTCTAAGGAAAAACTGCTGGAGGCACTTCTTTTGTTTTTCTAATGAACACCATATGAAAACAGACATAGAATAAGCATTTACTTACACGTGGTCTGCTAGGGTCTCTTAAGTGGTCTACTTTCCTCATCATGACACTGGTCAGTCTATTTACAAGACTATTCTCTTTTTCCCTATTATTTTTTACAACATAGCAATTTGTTTATTATTTTGACCTGAATTTTTAATGATGGTGCTCTGCGTAAGGGTGAATGATACTATTATGTATAGTTTACCAGACTTGAAAAGAGCAACAATATTTAATAGTTTTAAATGTTATGGAGTCAGTCTTGTTCATTTCCTTATTTCAAAGTTCAGATTTACTGTTCAATAACACCACAACTTTTATTGTTCCTGGTGCTAGAAGTTTCTCATTTGTCTGGTTAAGGATGATTTGGAGAGCATGTTGAAAGAGGAATGGATGTTTTTATAGGCTTTCCTGTATTAAACATTGATGGCTGGATGTGGTTTTGGTGATCAGATATAATGATTTACAGACTTGCTTTCCAGCCCAGCATTTTCTGCTCCATCAGCTCCATACCAGGCAGTTTGTATATTTTTGAGTCCACTGACATAGCAGCACCAGCCACATTATGAAATGTGTCAGACCTTGGCGTCCACAGTTCTGCTGCCCAACAGAGGGAAACAGTAGCTGTATGCTAGGATACTGTCAGATGGGGGTTTTATCCCTTCCCCTGTGTATGCAGATGCACACAATGAGTTGAATACAGCACTCTAAAGAACAGCATTTCTTTGCAAACACAATACAGGTACAGACATATATATTGCCCACATATATTAATTTCTCTGTACAAGTTATTTTCTTCTTACTGCATCACTGATTTTCTTATAGAAGAAAACCTGATCTACTTGTTTCAGTAAGTGTAACTTTGTTTTAAAATGAAGGGTAACTTTTAGAAAACTTTTAGCAGATGAAACAGTTCCCAATATTAAACCTCACTTAAGAATACACGTTTCAGGAGAGACAGGCTGAACAAAAATAACTATAGAAAATGACTTGCAATTTTCCAGTTTCTCTGAAAGTTCCAGAACAACTAACCACTACTAAAGATATATAGCATTTATTTAATGAAGAATGGCCTGTAAAATACATGCATCAAAAGCCAATGAAGTGAGGCAATGATTTATGTGCATCCCAGTATCAAAAGTGACTTTCAAAGGTAAGAGAGGTGTTCTGAAAAAATTATTGCCCCTGCTTGAAAAAAAAGTACTTTCTATTTCCAATATATTAAAGTGAAATGGGTAACAAATCTATCTGAAAGTGACTGCACAAATATTCAGTTCAAAGAAATCATAGGTCACTGGTAGGATCTGATGTGGTCAAAGTCTTTTTTCTTGTGAAAAGCTTGATAATTAAAAACACAGTTTGGGATAAATGGGATAAATCAGCTACAGTTTTTCTCAACTATAAATTGAGTTAAATACTTAATATCTGTTAAATAAAGATATTGAGACACACCTAACACTATGAAATAAGAAATAGCACTTACATTGTTAGAAGAGCATTGGCAGAAAAAACATTACATGAAGAGTTATTTTAAGTCTTGCTTCTCCCTATTTATACCTATTCTGTCTAAGATAGTAACTAATACTGTGACATCTGGCAACCATATTTCCTCAGGCTGTGACCTTGTCAGTTCTTACAAAACTGTGGGAAAAGCTTCACAGCATAGGCATCAGGTTTGGATTTTTTGTAACTGTCTAGAAGCACAGAGTCAAATATAGATACAAGCTACTCAGCTCTTTCATTTCTAAATAGCTATACTTGCTTTCCTCCCAACAGGTTCGTTCAAGAGTTGCAGTTAGGTCTTGTAGCAAAGAAACTGAGTGGTTGGCAGCTTTTGGAGAACAGCAGAGCAGTTCTTAAAACTTTACAGGAAGTCTACTTTATATTCCAAATTAATTTATATCATCCATCTTAAAGAAATACATAGCAAAAGAGAGCTGATTCTGCAAAATTGTAAAGTATTATCGCAAAATTTTGTAGCCAGGAAACTTTGCAAAATTGTGCATTTTTCCTATCTGTTTGAAAAGGATGCTGGTTTTGTTACTAAAGTGGTAATAATAACAATTTAAGTGCATTGTTATCTGACCATGTTCAAAATCATATTTGTGGCTATAAATATTCTCTTTTCCACCTGTTGTCAAGATAGTAATGAAAAGAAGATAAACCAACACTGTCAGTCTGCTTTCTGGCAGAGGTTATTTTCTGTTAGATGATGCTGTTACAGAGTGAGTTTCTTTGTTCGGTCTCTGGGGAGTTTGTCACAGTATTTTCTCACTGCATGGCAATAATCACTGCAGAGCAGTTTTTCATTTCAGAGATGATTATGTTGCATTAAGCACTGTGAGAAGTGGCATCTGGAGAAAGCCCATCAGTGTAAAAAGGAAAGTTAGGAGGAACATTAGCACTAGACATGAGTATGAAATCAGTGGTATCACAAAACAGGAAAGAAGTCTTGTGTGAGTTGGTAATCTCCAGCTACCCAGATGCCATTTGCTTTCTTTGTTCATCAGCTGGCCATTTCATTGGTTTTTTTTTTTAACAGAACTTCTCATGGTTTCTTCAAATTGCCAGAGAAAAATGTTCTTTTGCTGAAGAAGCTTTCTTAATTTCTTGTTTGCCCCACTGATGAAGTGCCTAAGACACAAAGTGAGGATAGAGCTTTGGAAGAATTTCAAGAGAGGAACCAACAGTCAGACAGGAGAAATCCTGTACCTCTGTACTTCCTTCTGTTTTGGGAATACAACAACATGCTTTTTTCTTCTGAAAATTGGTATAAGTAATGACCCTATGTATCTATGTTTGTCCTTTATCAAAGATACTATATAAATGTTTAATCCTTCTACTCACATCATCACCCATTTTATTGAAAATTGCTGCCACAAGCTGACACTGTCAGTGCCCTTAAGTTGTGCTTTTTTTTGTATAAATTGGGTGAGAATAAACACTGAAACAAATAAAGCAATTGTCTTTGATTCTTAGGATCAGGGAAGCTAGGTTTTTAACAGAATTTGCAATTCTCTGTATTCAGAAAACCCACAGTTTGATCCAAGCATCCTTTTGGTAATGACATTAATGTTTGGAAGCTACCAAAAAGCTTTCTGCATTTTTGGATATCTAAAAGCCCATTTGAACTCTGCATGCTACTTTAGTTGTAATCATAGGACTGGGTTAAGATGCTCTACACATTATGAAAGATGCAAGTTACTGAAATAATGTTCATCTTTTGAAAACATACACTGCTTTCAGGTAATGTGAAAAAAAACCAGAAATATGTGTACCTGGAAACTGGATATTTCCTCAGAAGACATGTATCTTAGCACAGAAGTTACTTTACATCTAGAAACCCTAAGCCATTCCTGGATCTATAGCGCAGTTGTGTGAGATACTCAGGAAAACTCTAGCACTTTGGTACTCAAAAGGAAAACTACAATGGCAAAGTAATATCCAGCACTTCTGCAAGAAATAGTTCTTGAATGGAAGTTAATCAGATGAGTTACTGTGGATACAGACTTCTCTGACTGCCTCTGGAGGCTTGACCTTGGCAGGCTGCTAGGTGCCCACCCAGCTCCTTTCTCACTCCCTCTCCTGGAGAGGACAGGAAGAGAAAATTAGATGGAAAAGTTCATGGGCTGAGGTAAACACAGGGAGATTGTTCACCAATTATTGCCATGAGCAAAACAGACACAACTTGGTCACTATTAATTTTATTGCCTTATAAGAATAGGTAAGAATTGTGAAAAACAAAGGCAAAATGAAAAACATCATTCCCTACCCCTTCCCCTTTCTTCCCAGGCTCAACTCCTTGAGTCCTCATTCCTCTATGTCCTCCCCTGTTGCCAGAGGGGAGGTCAGTCCATAACAGCTCCTCTACTGCTCCTACTCCCTCCCACCCTTTCTCTGTTCCAGCATGGGCTCTCTCCCATGTGACATAGTTCTTCAGGAACTGCTGAAGCATGTGTCCTTTCCATGGAGTACAATCTTCAGGAAGATACTGCTCCACCATGGGTCCCCCACCCCAGGCTGCAGTTCCTGCCAGGAGCCTGCTCCTCTGTGGGCCCTCTCAGCATCCTCCAGGGCATGGCTCTCTTCTGAAGGGGGAGGTCATCCAGGGACTGCAGGAGGACAATCTGCATCACCATGGTCTTCTTGAGACTGCAGGGAATCTCTGACCTGGCAACTGGGGCACCACTTCCCCCTCATTTTCTGGCCTGGGTGTCTGAAAGGCTGTTTCACATTTTTTCTTCTCTCTCTCACAGCTGCTGTACAGCATCTTTAACCTTCCCTAAATACGCTTTCCTGGAGGAGTCACTATCCTGGCTGTGGGGCTGAGTCGTGCCCTGCAGTGGGTGGGCTGCAGCCAGCTGGAACTGTGTGTGATGTGGGGCAGCTCCTGTTCTGTTCTCACAGAGGCCACCCCTGCAGCGCCCCAGCTGCCAAAACCCGGGCACCTACACCCAACATGCTGCCTCAGTGCTCCCTTAGCTGGAACCAAGCACAAACTGGGCCCTGATGCACAAGAGGGTCAGCAGCACACAAGTGAACAGATCAGTGATATGACTATGACCTGAAGGGAACAGCCATTGCTGATGTCAGCTCTACAGATCTCACACGAGTAATGAATGCACAGTACTCAATAAGGGACTCCTCAGTTTGGGCATGACTGTCTTTGAATTTGGGTAGTACTCGTGACAAGATTTTGAGGCATCCCCAAGCATCTCCAACCTCAGGTGAAGACAAGGTTGTGTAGATAGATGTTCAATACCTGAAATTCAGACACAAGGAAAGTCAGAATAATCACTCAGACTCACTCTCATTTGAAGGTACTTATAAAAAAGCTGCCTTGGAAGAAGTGCAAAACAGCATCAGGAAAAAGGCTCAAGTCCTAACACCTCCATGGTTCCTGTAGGCCTGTTTGGGGTGGCAGAGAAGCAGCCAGAGGCCCATTCAGTCCAAGCTAGAGCATGAGCCAGCCTTTTGCCTTTAACCAGCTTGTTTTTCGTTCTGTATGTATGAAGTAACTCATGTTCCTTGCCTGCCTCTCAGCACTGTGGTGCAACTTCGACAGAAATGGCAGTAAATTCATGATGCATGTCACGCCCCTCACCATGACACAAGTGTTTGAGTATCTGCTGGGGTATCGCCCAGGGAATTGGTGCTTGTGGTCCAGGTACCATTTCCATTATTAAACACTGATTTATTTAATGTCAGTATCAAATAGGCTGCTAATAGTCAAAATTTTCCCAGTCATACATAGCATATTAACCTGAGGTAAGCTTTCCTGTTGTTATCCTTAAATCCAAAGGTTTTATCCATAAATTCAAAGTAAACGTAAAAGCTTCTCGGAGAAAGCAGCTTTCATAGTGAGGGATCTAAATGCTGAACAGACCTGACAAATCTTGTCTCTCTCTTTTTGTCCAATCTATATTCTCTGTAAGAAAGCAGGAAAGGAAAGGAATGTCCATACACCCTACACACACATAACAAAAAAAGCTAAATCAAAAAAATCTTTGTACTGGTAATGTACAAAATAAAGTCCAGCACTATCCATTTGAAACAGAGACATCTGAATTTATTATAATAAATCAAAGATCTAATCTATATAATAATACAGATGATAAGCAAAATAGCATTCTATTTTACTTATACAAAAGAAATAAGGACTAAATCAACCAATTTAAAATATGCAATTATACAAGCCTTGATATTCAAACTTCATTTTTTTATAACTAGTGATTCTTACATAAAAATTAGAATAATGGCCTGTAAAATCTTTAGGTGTCTGCAACTGAAATAATTAAAAGTTGTTGAAAAAAAAGCACCTATTTCAAGATACCTTAAAGGCAACACATGAAAATGAACCTTTTTCTTCTATCAGCAAAGCAAGAACTACAAACTCAGTATACTTCGCCAACAAATTCACAAATATTTGAAAATCCAAATAATTTTTAGACTGGTTCTGAGTTTTAAGTGACTCTCAGTCAACTTTGGTTTTAAGTAGCTTAAAGTTAGCTTTGCAAATCTTGAAAAATTTTTCTTTTCCTCAGTATTGATACACTTGGATAACTATAGCTATGTCACTGACTATGTTCTCTGGTGTTCAAATTCTATAAACAATTCTACAAACTGCAACTAGTTGGCTATGCTTTGAGTATTAATCTTTCAGTTAATATAAATTCAAACTAAAAATTATTTTCCCAAAACTGGTCTGTAGAAATTCCTCTAACAATTTTGTCCTTTTTTGTTTTTTAGCTCTTGGCCAAGACAGAGGTTCCAAGTTAGAGCAGATCTTGGTTGCAATTTGCACCAGTGTAACCAAGTTTTAAGAAAATGGCTTACAGAACAAACAAAGAAATAAAGAATCAAGTGTTCTCCATGTAACAGCGGTCTAACAATAGTTTCACTTTATGTGTAGAGCTTTTGTTTCTGGATCTGGGAACAGCATATGGGCAATTCCTCTTACCCTCGGAGGTCAGATTCCATTATATCTGACCTCCACATTACAAATTAGCAAACAAAGCCATTTGTGAGCCTTCACTGCTTGTTATTGTTATTCATGCAAATCTGCTGCACTGTGCCATTTAGGACAGTCCTTGTTGTAGCCCAACTACACCACAATCTATGCCAATGACCAATAGACTGAGATACAAAGAAAGAAACAAGAAGTTAGAATCGATTTTCCCAGCTCTCCACACCTGCTGGCATTAATAGCAGAAATATCTAAAAATAAATGAGCCAGTCCTTGGTGGAGGAATAAAGGTCTTGCCCCAAGAAACAACAGAGAAAAGCCTGCAGAGAGAAAGGAGGAAAAGGTGTGAATTCAGTTTATCAGGGGTTGCAGAGCTGTTAAAGCCCCAGGTGGGGGGGGGGGGAAAGAAAAGAAAAAAAGAAAGTTTACATTGAAAAGCAGGTGTATTTCAATTCACAAGTCTTCTTAGATGCTTTTTCATGTTTT
Source organism: Corvus kubaryi (assembly GCF_017639235.1). NCBI lineage: Eukaryota > Metazoa > Chordata > Aves > Passeriformes > Corvidae > Corvus > Corvus kubaryi. The sequence continues at coordinate 11,590,111 of NW_024580666.1, read as the reverse complement.
ACTTTTTTCATAAGACAATCTTAAAAACCATAAAATATGACTAAGGTAACAGCTTTGATTGATGTTGGTGTAGCACTTTATTTAGAGTATTTCTGGTGTAGCATTTTATTTATAGTATTTTTGGTGCAAATGCTGTCAGATCCCAGGATCTTCAGAAAGGGTATGTGCTATGCCATGAAGATGCTCATTTAAACTATATTAAACTGGCAGAAGCTGGTAGGAGGACACTAGTTGTTTTGGAGTTAACCTCAAATAGCAAAATTTTAAGCATGATTGTTATGCCCACTTAAATAGAAAATCTATAGTAGGGGGAGTCAGACCACATTAACTCCTCTTTTTGATGATAACAAACTGGACTGTATTAGAAAGTGTAAAGAACAGTCATGTAGCAGCCAAGAGATGGGCTGTTTGATCTTATAAATTCATTCTGTATATAATTTACATAATTTTCTGTGACTCAGCAGTTGTTTATAAAATAGCTTTCATGATATAAAATTTTATGCTTTCTGAGCCAAGCCTCTTTGTATCATTTATCCCTTCAAGTTTGACTTTAAATCATGGACATTTCCATGCAAAAGAAAAATTAATCTATTTTATGTTGCTAATCATAAAGGAAAAAATTCCAACATTTGATGGCACACTGATGTATGTGTGTGGGACATGCAGCACTTTTGCATAACAAATGAGTTATATAATCTGTAAGGTGACAGATGAAGATAACTGCATTCCTGTTCTGTGGCTCTTCCTGTCCCCAGGTTTTAATGTCTTTCCACTACATGTGTATGGGAATTATTACACATAATATGGAGTAGAGTATAGGTAATAAGTCTCCACTGAAACGCTTATAACCAGTTTCCTTACTACCAGTGTTCTTATGTCCCCTTCTCCTTTGCTGGAAAAGTTTAAGGTCAAAATCAACGGTAACTTTTTCCTGTTTCAGTTATATAAATGTAGTTCAGTATAGTCATTAGGATTTACTACTTAGGACCTTCCATATGTTTAGGATTTCCAACAGAGATTTTACAAATCATAAAATCACAGGAATTTTAGAGTATTCATTTCTTTTTAAAAAATAGGAAAAGGAAGAACAAATACAGGGATGTTAGATTTTTAAAATATATAATATACAACTAATAATATAAGGAAGTGTATTATTATGAATATGATTGACCATATATTTATTTCCTTTTCCTCTTTCTTATGTTTAATGGCCAACCCTTCCAGTGTTTCAAGTCACAGTCCCAGCAATTTCAGTGATGCATGGGGATAAACTCATCTGCACAATTATAAATCTACCCCAGTGCTTTGGCACAGTATAAATCTATAAAAGTACTGTATTTTTCACCTTCATTGCGAGCCTCTGTCCCAGCCAAGGGTCAGATTTTCTTTAAAAATTTGACCTTCTTTGAAAATTTGATCTGCTCCTCTGTATGCAAATAAAATAGCAATTTAGGCATAGACATTTTCTATCTGTTTTAGTTGCAATTAGATAGCTCATAATTCCTAAGAGGATATTTTATTGTTTCTTTAATTGTCATAATGTTATAGCCAAACTACAAGTTATAGTCGTGCAACATATTACTATATAATATAGCATATCTGAAAATCCACAGTACCTTGTTGTATCTTTCTACATTTTACAGGAATTTTTTCCATGCCATTTGCCAGGACTAAGCACTAAAATGCATCCTGAAATGCTGCACTGCTCATTGTAGCTGTTCTGATACACTGCTGAATTAAACTATCTCTAATATCAATACCTTTTGTTTCCAAAACTAGTCATATCTAGGCACTTAAGAGTGTTTACGTCACCTGGGCAAGTATCTGTTTTTGAAGTTCTGAACGATTTTCTCAAACAAGGAAGTTCTATTAATAAAAGTTTACAGGCAAGAAGCCCATGTCTACGTTCCTCTCTGACTCATCTGTTATCAAAAGAATGAGCGTCAGCTTTAGAAAACTACTTTACAACTGCAGCCTGAAACTCCAAAAGTGTTTAGAATATTTCAAAGTCAAACATTTGCAATGTTAACATCTCAGATTAAACAAAGAGTAACAGAGAGAGAAAAAAACACTAGCTGTATTTGTGTCATGAAAAGGTACAAAGACAGGATTTATCATACCTGATCAACGTCTGCTCTAACACCCTATCTAAACCTGGGAATCTATTTAAAGCTTTGCCCGGTGTGGGATGCTTCATCTAAAGAGGAAGTCTTGCTACTCTCTCAAATTCCAAGATAATTGTGTAATGCTATTGAAAGCTTAGGAGATGCAAGTATTTCCTAAATTGACCAAATACTAAGCTGAGCCCTGAGGCTTCCTTAAAGCTCAAGACTCTGCCTGAGACCATAGCCAGGATGTGGCTCCCTGGCGTCCCCTCCTGTACTTGCTTCCCGTCAAATACATGTCACAGCCAACAGATATATTCAACTCTTCTCAACCAACTTAAAGCAATTGGAACTACCAAAAATTCCTTTAAAAAGTGAAAACTAGAGACAGGAGGCTTTTAATGAAAAGCCAGAGTTAAAGCTGGAGGATAAGCAGAGTGTTGCTACTTAAAAAACACCTGTGACTATGTGTGTCTGCACCCTCACTCCTGCAAATTTTACTTAAATATCTTAGTTTACTTAAATACTTGAGGACAGGGCTTCTTCTAGAAAGGGACATTTTAGTGCTGCTGGATGAGATAGCTTGCTGTGCTAACTATGAAAATTGTCACATTCATAACAAATAACTTGTGATGAAATATTTAAGTAACAGGATCTTTTTGGATTTCTAGTGGCATGCTTTCAGAGCACACAAGCCTGCACAGATTATAGTCAGTGGAATTTCTTCAGTAGCGAATTACTGCTCATTTTCTCAGAAAGAATTGTAAATGTAGCTGTATATTTTATTGTAATATATCATTTTATCTTAGAAGTAGCAGAACAGCTGGGGTTATCTCAGTGTCACCCTACTTAGCTCCACTTTTTGAAGCTGGTAATCGTCAAACAATTTCAGCATGAATGTTTATCACATAAGGCCTCAGATCTGGAAAACATTTTTTAAATTAGTTGTAAAATATTGCTTACATTATTTCTGACTTGATCTGAATAAAATATAAACTAAAAATATTTTGGGACTGAGACGTACTGAGGGATATTTTTCTCCCTCTGTTCTGAGTCCTAGCATTTTGATATCAGGATTTGACAGTTCTATTTTTCTGAAAGGCCAGCAAAATGTTAAAGAGGAAAACTAATATCTTAAGAATAAAGAACAATGTTCTTTTTGAAAAATAACCAATATACACCTTAGACTGGTGTGCAATTTGCATGATGTCAGTGGGCTTGCATTTTTACATACTACATCTTGGAAATCACATCGATTAATCCAGGATTTCTTTAGAGACAGAAAAGCTTGTAGAAACTGATGTTTTAAGAAAATGAATAAAAATGAATACATATAGAAATTGCACAGGGAAAGAAGGTTTGAGACAAACAACATGCTACCCAATGATAAATATATAGAGGGTGTTAGAATCAGAGTCTGTTGTCTGTCAGGAATGAAAATGTAAGCATGTAAAATGGAATGTGGAAAGATTTATCTTTAGTAAAAAATATATGAATCAACAAAAAAAAGAGTTCAGAATATTTACAGAAGTCAAACTCTTGAAATAGGCTAAATAAAACCTTCATAAATACTAGACAGTACATTTTTCTCTTTAATGCAAAAATGAGCTGGAAGACTTTCTAGACTTTCATTAATTTGTAATTTCTAGATGTGGATGTTGCAAAACTGCCTAGCAACACTGAGTGTCCAGTTCCTTATTGTTAACAGGACTGGAATATCTAGCTCTGTTAGCTTCTTAAGAAAACTCTGAGCCCTAATCCATCATTTTAAAAAGATGCTTTGTAAAAAATCTACTGCCTTTGAGGAGCTAAAGGATGTTTCTATTCTCTCTTATGTTAGTGTTACAGGTCATGCACTGCTTTCTTTAGTGCTTTATCTTAAGACACTTACTGTATCAGTGAAGTCATTTAATTCATTAAATTTTCTCTTAATATTCCTCAAGAGGACATGCAGGAAATCAGTTTCCCTTCTCACTATAGACTGGGAGTAAATTCTATATTGCTTTTTACCAGGTGTCCCAGGTTTTACTACTTGCATCAGTGATGGCTGGGTGTAGAAGGAAAACCAGGAGTATGCATCAGGTATTTTGAAACATTGCAGGATGAACGAAATAGAATTGTTGGCTTAATAGATGAGAAAAATGTTTTCGAGGGATAATGACCAGCTTCTGGGGGTTTCTTTGTTGTGTTTTTTTCCCCTCCCCACTGAAGACAGTCAGTTGTGGTAACATATCTAGTGACCAAACAGAGGTTGATAACAATTCCTCTGTTTCTGAATATCTTCTGGTGTGACTGCATAATCATGCTTCTATCTTTTGCACATCTGAGTCCCCCATTTTCCCAAGTTGTGCTTCCACTGTACTTCAGTCCCCAGGGCAAAGAAAAGCAGTCTTGTCCTGCATTGACAGTCCTTTGTGTAGTGGCTCCTGTTGCCCAGAGGGGTGCCTTACATCTTTCCATTTTTAGAGCATTACCTTTAAAAACATAACCAAGAAAACAAAACAAAGCAAAAAAAAATTTTTTTTTTAATTAAAGCCCTTTTTCATTAGTTGGCGTGCACTGAATATCACATGTCAGCTAGTGGGTATGTATAAACACACAGCAGTGAGGCTGCAGCTGGTCTTCAGACAGAAATATGCTGCTGCTAAAGCAGAGCAGGATCATGTTATTACGGAGTGTACAACCTATCAAGCAGTAATTTGGGGCTAGATTGCATTTTGACCTCATGCTAGCAGCGAGGAAGACGAACTGTATGCTAACAACAGTTCCCAGCGCTGCTCCCTGTTGTGCTGGGAGTGCACACACAGCAGCTGCTGCTGCTCTCACGGAGGGCTGTGCACACCCTCTCCCACACCAGCCCATCTCTGCTGACATCTGGGTACAAACAGCATCATCGCCTGAACCGTGTCAAGCCTGCTGCCTGCCATTAATCAAGTTTCTGTCATCACTTTTGTCAGGTCCTGATGAAGCAGATGAAGTTCTGAACAGAGCAAAATAAGGAAACAGAAAAATATGCTATTCTTCTTCTTCATTCCTCTGCATACATTTATGGAGAAATGCTAGCCAACAGCTTGGCATTTCACTGTGACATAGCTACGCAGTGATACAGCTTTCAGACAGTTCAATGGGTGGCTTAGAGCTAAAAGAGAAATCTGGGAAGAACAATCTGGGACCAAACCTCTCACTTTGAAGCATCACCACCTAAATGCTGTTTAGTCCATAAACAGTGAGGTGCTATGAACCCACAGCCATCCTTCTAGTAAAGTGAGAGCCAGTAATAGACCCCTGACTTGAGAGAATTACAAGATTGAGATCTAAGAAAGTGATTTGTGTCTCGTATTGGACAACTATCTAGCACTAGTCCCAGAGAATCTACATGCTGCTTTCTGAAAGGGTCACACAGCTCAAATGGATTCTTAGTGAAATTATTTATTTTATAATTGTAGAGCTAATTAAATTGTAAAGAGAGACCTGTTGGCACTGGAAACAGTATTCACATTCATCAGATACAGTCTTTACTAAAAGAGCTGTTTAACTACTTTAGGCTGGCTGAACCTCTCTACACCTGTCTAATCCAGGTGTCTTCCAGTATCTGTGGAGAGTATTTGCCTAGTGCAAACTAAGAGGTAATTTCAAGGCATGTTTTTGTGAAAAATGTCTCCCTTAGAGATAAGTATACATCTACTTCCTTCAGGCAGTGAACAAAGCAAGAGACAGATACTGGGATACTCTTTCCTCTGCTCCTGACATCAGCAATGGGAAGGTATATACAGCTAGGTGGCCCTTTTGCTACATCCTACATTCAATATACAGGAATTACATCATTAAAAAAACACAACCAAGAAAAAAAAATAAGCAAAATCAAAACTAAAAAACAACCAGACAAAAACCCTTCAAAAATATCATCTTGTAAGGAAATGCAGATTTCTGTTCCATTAAGTGAAGAAGAGAAACATTGTCCAACAAAAACAGTGCTAGCTCTCCTAGAGGCCACCATTACATTTTTCATTAAAAAGTCAGTGTATTTTTCTTCACTAAATATAGAGGTTTGGAACATTTAAATACTACCTGTAAGTAGAATGACTTTTCTATGAAAAAATTAAAATTAAAACATCATATAATTTTATGACTGTTTCATCCAAATATGCATATTTTGCGTGAAATTTTCTACTAGCTATAGATGAATGTGTGAACTAAGATGGTAAAGAATTCAGTACTGAATAAAAATATTTTTAGCCCAGCATGTGTCATGTATCTCGTATCTTTAGGATGCTATTAATAAAGTGTTCCTATATGAAACAAGAAAAAGGCACTGGGAAGGATTGAAAAAATAGAATTTTTTGTCATTTACACTCTGAAAACCAATTCATTGATAATAGCAGAAAGCTTTCCGTATTTTCCTGCTCATTAATACTTTAGACGATTAACAACCCTTAAAAGTGCCTATATTTGAAAATAAATCCTTGGATAATGCATGCCATCAGACAATTGACTCCTTTAGGCAGCCCTGGCAAAATTAGAGTTAAAAGAAGGTGGAAATCAGAGACAGGTGAGGATAGGCTTAGTGGAAGTCTTTTCCTTGTATTACTTTTACAGATGTGTATACACATATAATAATAAAATTAAAATAAATGTATATATAAACCCATAGTGCTGGTGAAACATAGGTGCTGGGTTTGTTTTGCCTTTTTAAGTAGCGTTGATAACGAAGCTTCAGTGTACTAACATATGACCTCTTCTTCACTGAACACAACTGAAGTTTCTGTGGTTTATTTTTACCAGGTTACCTGGTGAAATTATGATCAGAAAAAAAAATAGTAAAAATGACAGGTTGGCAGCTCTGCTGGGTGTCACTCTACCGCTGTCTCATTTATTCTCTCAGGCTACACATGCCAGTACATTAACAGAGTGCAGTCAGCTACCTGCAAATGAGCCCATTTCCCCTCTGCTCTCTGTCAATCATTGCCTACTGCCACTGAAGACCACCAAGACTTGATGTTGCTAATAATCAGCCCTGTGGTTAATTCTGGAGGCAGAACACAGTCCATCCAGCTCACTGCTTGGCAGCTATTCTGACTTAACAGTGTGAGATTAGATAAACTTATTTTTATCAGTTCACTAAGAAAATTCACTAGGTGAAGGCATACATATGGTTACATTTTCAAATTGACTTCTGAAAAATGTTCTGAGGATATTTTGAAAAATGCCTGTTTTAAAGACAGAACTGAAGTTTAGTACAGAAAATAGGTTTTCCGCATACACTGTATCTATTACAAGTGCTACAGGTGAACTTGAGTATGATGCTTTTGAAAAAGTCTTTACAGTGAAAAAAAAAAAATCTAAGAGCTGCCATTCAAAACATGCCAGCAGACAGTCTTCACTTTTTAGCAGTTCAAAGGGAGATATGAGGCTGAGTAGGAAAACATGTAGGGAATACAACTGAATGACAATTATATAAAACAATTTAGATCAATTTACAGATGAAATTATCAGCAACAAATCTGATAATTTAAGATCTGTAGTCATTAAAAAATGTACATATTTTTCCAAGAATGTTTATCTTAACAAGCTCTGAAAGCTTGCCAAAAATTGAGAAGTCTCACATTGTTCATGTTACTGTCCAAGAACATTCAGGCAATTACAGCTCTTGCAGATGTCATGATGTCAGATTTGTGGGCAATGACAAGCCATGTGATTTTCTGCTGCCTTCACAAACATCAACTAATCAATGTGCAGTATTAGTCTCTAAAAGTTACTGTGCCTATACAAAAGCATGTGGTAACAAAAGAAACAGCAATAGCAATACTTAGAGGACAAAAAATGGTATTGCAATATACCTGGAGTCCAAAATCCAGTTTTAAAGCCTAGGAAAGTCACATGAGAAATCCAGAAATCAAATCTGTGTTAGGGACAATATTTATAAGTCTATAAAAAGCTACTAAAAATAAGTCTAAATCTGCAATTCATGCATATACCACTTCAAAACTGTGTTCAAGACAGAAATACAATTATTTTTATCATTTTTATGACCCTGATGTCAGAAAATGTTCCCAGTATATTTCTTTTGAGTTGATCATAAAATAGAGAGCATCTAACTCCATTGTCAAATATTTCAACATATGACTATTGTGCTTCCAACACTTTTCAAGAGCTAGAAAAGCTGGTATCATAATTCCAGCTGTGTCTCCTGTCAAATCACTGCTGTATGAGCATTTCTTTTGAGAAATTGTGCCCTACTCAAGCCAGGACAATTTACACTACAATAGTTGCTTCAGTAATTTTCTACCTCTTTTAATTTCTGCCTGATGTGAATCTACAGTGTTTGAAGGATGCAAGCCCTGCGCATGAAGAGCAGGCCACCTCTCTTTTGTTTGATGAGAACCATAATTTTGAGAAATGCGGTAGATTCTTGAAAAGACAAGAATCTTGGATGGAAACAGAATCTCATTTCCTCTTTCTTTGGCGCCATTTTTGGTTATTAATTCTAAAGGAAGAATAACATTGGAGAAAAGCAATAAATGGGAGGCACTCAACACTGGCTTCTCTTTTCTTCTGAAGTTAAATAATGGCCAAGCTTGTGAAAATGACTAGGTGGCTGTGATGTGTATGGGTAATGAGAGGAGTTTGGAAAACTCACTTTCTGAAGTAAATAAGGAGTATTACATTGCTTGCGGATACTACTATTATGAATTAACAGTGATAATATTCAAAATTAAATTGAACTTTATTAATGTCCCCCAAAGTTTGTACAAGTCCATAAATTAATGATACAAAATGACTACTCGATCAGTATTTTAAGAAATTATTTCCTGTTTTGACTTAGACTTGGTAATTTAATTACAGTCACATCAGAATACAAACAAAATGTCATAACGTGGGCTAAAATGGGAATGTCTTCCAAATCCAAAAACTTATTACTGAAATGTTTTTATCCTGTGCAATGATGTACAGCATTAGTATTAGTAGAAAAGAGTAACCTCCATGACAATTTTACAGTTCTCAAGAATATACTGTTTTCCAGAACTGTAGAGCATCTTCAGATGTTTAATATTATCCAAGCAATAAACTACAGAAGCAGCTCCCTTTAGACTGTCTTTATGAAGCAAATATAAATGTCTACCACTAAATCATGTGGTAAATTATATAATAGTAGAAGAGAAGTGCCCTGATACAAACTAAAATGCTAGATGTTTTAATAATATCAAAGGTTTTAACAGTGGTTTATGAATTTTAAATGACATAATCATAGAACTTGTTCATAAAAAGGAAAATATATGTGGCAATTATGCAGCCTGAGCCAAAACTCGGGTGTAACACACTGTGCCCTCAAGTGAAGCAGACGAGTTATGTACGTTAGGCACTGCCTTGCCAGCTCTTTCTGTGAAGTGGATGCAGATTCAATTCACAACAGTTTAATCCAGCCTTTCCATTTTGGAAAAACACCTCCAAACCCAAAACCATGCCAATGGTTCGGTTTAATTTGGCTTCGTATTTCTGAGGGAAGAAGATGCTGTGAAAAGGTAATTACAAAATCAGATGAGAGTAAGAAATGCCTTCCTAGGGGGTACTGATCTAGCTGCCCCCAAGTGATGACCACAGCCACTGCTGGGGAAGAGCTGCTTTCCCCTTTCCAAGTGCCCTGTCCTGCCCAGAGACCGCAACCACTGCCTCAGTAGGTCAGTGGGCACATCCCGGCCTGTGCTTCCAGTGTCTATGGGCCTGTTCTCCATTAATTTACCCAACCTTTTTTTTTTGGCTTTACTGGTATTGCCTGCACTGACAACTTCCTGTGCCAACAAATTCTGCGAGTTCATTACCTGTAAAATATGGTTTTATATGTTTTAAACAAACATCACAGAAGAAAGATTTTCTCACTTAGGTTTTTTAAAGGCCTTTTGTTTTGCAGTTCGTGGCAGACATTTATATTGGTATTGACTGACTCACCAAATACAATAATCTGTATGAAATTAAATTGTCTAGCTATTATTTAGATGCAACTGTTTTTTCTGCACCACTCTGTAAGTCAATTGCATACCTGCATATGCAATTTAGCATAGAAGATAGATCCAGTTAAATGGAAAATTAAATAGGAAAACAGAGAAATTACAAAGTCTCACTAGGGAAGAAAATATAAACAATAAATTAGTAATATCATAAATGAGCTTCCAAATTTGCATCTGCTCTGCTGCAAATACAAACATATGTAACTCGTATTTAGGTTGGGTATTTTGTACCTGATTTAGAAGCAGTAAAACTCAGGAATTTACATTCAAGTACCTGTTGAGTTCATGTCACAAACTTTAAGATAATGCAATAATTACAAGCTATTCCTGGCTGCAGAATGCACAGAAAAAGAAGAAGAGGGTTTATACCTGCAGCTTCACTGGCATTAGAAGAAAACCTTTACAAAACTGCTATCATCCTACTGATTTAGAATACTAATTTCAGGAACTTGGTAGTCAGCTAAAGTAATAAACACACAGCTACTGTGTATGTCCAGGTTGTCTTTACTGTGCATGTGCAATAGGTCCACTACAGACTGCATATATATATAGGTAACCAGTAGTTGGGTTTTTTGTTTTGTTCTGTTTTAAAATTTCAGATACTGGTGTATTTTTTTACCAATAGTAGCTAGTGAACTGAAACGGATGAGAAAGCTTTGGCTGAGAGCAAACAAGGAAGCCCTTCAGGGCCAGAAATAATACTTTCAAATGGACTCCGAAACAAATTGAGAGGCACATTGGGAACAGATTAACATACAAGGATAATTTTCTCCTGTGGGGAAGCTCTCAGCTCTTGTCCATTTCTGCCCCCTTTTCATTCCAAATACTCCGATCTCTTTGCTTTCTTCTCCTTCCTTTTGGCAATCTTCTTCCACCTGGCACGTCACGAGGTTCATTTTAACTATAGCAGTCAGTGATGTTTGGGTACCAGGAATCTATGGTTTTTTGCATCTGACATGCCCTGATGTTTCTTTTTTAGGTTGCTTCTCCTTGAGGTAGGTGAAAAGCCAGATAGCAGGAAATTCCCAGAGAACTGGAAGTTGCAACAGTTAAGCTCAGAAGTACAACAAAGATATTATCACTAATGGTATCAAGATCCTGTCAGATAGATTCTTTGATATGTTGATCTTTGGAGAACTTTTGGAATGTAAAAGAACAGAAGTCAGAGCACTAAAGAAGGAAAAAAAAGTTATGAATAGACAGCTTTGAAAAAAGGATGCAGAGATAATAAGATTTCATCCTGTAATGAATGAGTCACAGAAATAATAAATAAAAATAAAAGAAGACTGAAAACACCTTGAAAAAACCTCAGAAAAAGTTCTTCCAAGCTCATATCTCTCTACGACATTTAAGAGAAGGGAAATTTAAAGTTACAGCACATCCTATAGTGAAAGTGCTAAAAGATGGCTTTTGTCAAAAAACTTCACAAAACTGTGAGAATTACAGAACCATCTTCATTTGTGCACCTGCAGTTACATGCTAAAACGTCATGCACATAGATGCACAGCAATATCCGCTGCTTGTCCACCTTTCATCAGTTTATTGGGATAGAACCCATCTGATACAGAAGATATTAAAAAAAAAGAAGTTATTTGAATTATAGAAACCAAGGTTGTGAGGAGTCAGGAGCAGGCAGCTCTTTTAAAGTTCATCTTATGTAGAGTGCAGTAAGGAAGGAACAAGGGACAATGTAAATGAGATCAATGACTAATTCTCCCAGTGGTGGAACTCCTACACATTTTAACTGCAGATCAGTAAGAATATACTTGGTAGAAGAGATACCCATGTTAAATAATGCCAGTGGAGAGGAAAAAGTCAAACTGGCTTCAGAAGCAGTCACGGGAAAATATAAGCTAAAGGGAACAAGCATGTAAGAAGGAAAGTAGAGCTGCTAGCCTGAGTCCAAAACAGGGAATGCAGACACAGAGGGAGTCAGTGCTCCCAGTAATGAGAGACTGATTTTCCACTATTTAGGTTGTCTTATAGGGCCAGCAATAATAACTGAGCCCATCCACCACTTCTTTTCATTTTTAATATCCAGTAAACTTTTCTGTGTGCGTAGGTGTGTTTCTAGTTATTATTTTATGGACATACACACTTTTCCCTTTAATATATCACTCTTTTATTTGTAACAGTAAAAATTTTAAATTGAACACCAGTCTTGAACCATGATAGCATAAAATGTATTGCACCAGCTGATACAGCATGCCTCTGGATCAGTTTTGGGTAAACAATCATCTCTTTTCTGGTCTAAAACAAGAGCAGCAAAACTGAAGCTGCTTTTCAAGGTTAGGAATACTTCTTAAAGTTTAGCCTAATTAGGATTTAATTTAAGAAAATATAACTAAAATGGCCACAATTACAGTGCAGGAATATACTGGCAATGGAGAGTGCACGTGTCTCCTCTATGAATTGCTTTTGCAGCCACTAACTCTGACACTGAAGACAGTGTAAGAAAACTTTGGTTCAAGGTAGATTGACCGTATTTAAAAAGGTAACAAGGACCTGGATTGAACACTCCTATCGATATGAATGATGTAGCTCTTCCTCCTGAAGAAATGTTTTTATTTTGGGAAATGCCTGCTTTGGCAATTCCTTCTCCTTGCTGCAGAAATGAGATACGAATCCATTTTATTATTATCACAAGTATCACATGGGGTCACATAAAGTTCTCACCACTCCTGTTTGGCAAAATGTGAGTAGTCCTGTGTGCATCTGGTTAGAGCTCTTCATATTTCATTGCACGAGCATATCATGCACAGCTAAAAGGAATTTTCACTCAGTGATGCTTCTCTTGTAACTGCTCTTGAAAAAGCACCAAGAGATCCATGTGAGTTCAGACTCCTGTGCAAAACAAACCCTTGTTTCAGCAATCACAGTACATTTATAATTAGCTTTAAGAAGTCCCTTTGTTATATTGTTCTACATATGCAAATACTGTCCTGCAAAATGACAGACGGTTTTGAGTTGCAATTAAGAATTTAGTACAATCTTGATAGAGCAGATGGAAGACATTAATGTGAGTTTACTGTGAAAAAGTAGCAGAGTGATGGCGACCACATGGAGAAACAATTAGCCATAAACTGAGAGGGCAGTGACATACATCCTTTGGAAAGCATTTGCATGTGCTGCACTACACCTTTACATTTTTGTTGGGTGTTGATAAAAATGTAATTTCTCATGCAATACATGGTATGACAGCCGCCTCCCCCCCTGGGCCCCCCCCCGAGGATTACAAGGCCATCTTCTCATTTGTCCACCTATCATCAATTTATTTTTGCAATTATGATGGCAAGCACAAATTTTCAAAAATAAGATCAGCCCGCTGATCAGACGACCAACAATGTACCATGCATCTTTACTACATATTTAAGAAACTCCTTTGTGAAATTGCCTTGCATTATAGACAAAGCAATGTAGTCCTAGAGTCTAGGTTATATATAAAAGAAAACCCAAACCCTCTAATGATTCGCCTCCTACTTCACCCCCTCATCGCTTTGCTTTACGCGAGTCAGCAAGAGCTATTTCCAGAGGGCTGTCAGACACATCAAAGTGACATCAGCAAATACTCCGTTATTACTATAAATGTAAATTGTAGAATTTTACAACGGTTTGTGTTGGAAGGGACCTTAAATATCATCTAGTTCCAACCCCACTGCCATGGGCAGGGACACTTTCCACTAGACCAGGTTGCTCAAAGCCCCACTCAATCTGGCCTTGAACACTGCCAGGGATGGGACATCCACAGCTTACCTGGGCAACTTGTTCCAGTGTCTCACCACCCTCACAGTAAAGAATTTTTCCTAGCATTTAATCTAAACCCACCATCTTTCAGTTTGAAGCCACTCCCCCTTGTCCGGTCACTACATGCCCTCGTGAAAAGTCCCTATCTTTCTTGTAGTCTCCCTTCCATACTGGAATGAATAAATCATTCCCTGGCGTAGCTTAAGGCTATGTCTTCTCATCCTGTCACCAGTTAGTTGCCTGAGAGGAGAGGCGGCCCCCGGCTACACCCTCCCTTCAGGCAGCTGCAGACACGAGGAGCTTCCTCCGGCGCTGCCGCCTCACCGCTGCCGTCCTGGCCCGCGGGCCCGGCTCCCGCGGCGGGGCGGCAGCGCCCGGCGCGGGGCCTCATGGGAACTATAGTTTTCTGTGATCCCGCCGGCGGGCGGCGGGGCGATAAGAGCTTCCGGCGTGCTTCGCGCGCAGCGCCGGCCGGCGGGCCCGGGGCGGAAGCGGGCGGACTACATTTCCCGAGGTGCTTCGCGGCCGCCTCCAGCCGGGCGGGCGGCGGTCCGCGCGGCGGTTGAACGCGCGCGGGCAGAGCGGCGCGATGGAGCTGTCGTCGCTCGTCAGGAAGCTCGGTAATGGCTCCTCTCCCTCCCGGCCCCTCCGCCCGCGGGGCTGCGCGCAGGGGCAGCGTGCGGCCCCCCGGGGCTCTGCGGGGGCACGGCCGCCCCTGCCCGGCCGCCCCTGCCCGGCCTGCGCCCCTCGCCGCTCCTCTGCCTGCTGCTCTTCCACTCCCCTCCCCGCTGCAGACGTGGAGGGGGCGGCGGCGCTCCCCTAGGGGGAAATGCTTCCCTAGAGAAATGCCAAAAGCTTCCCCTTCAGACACGGTGCCTTTCGATTAAGTGGACTTGTGTAGCTTTTTGTCCGGTTGGTGAGTCCGAGGCAGCTTTCCGTACCCACAGCGTACTCTGGTAGAGGTTCTGGCACCAGGTTATATCAGTAGAGGTCCATTTGGCACCGGATTATATCAGTATATCTTATAGTGTCTCACCGCTTTACAGTCATGCAAACACATTTGATTAGGTTGTTGCTGGTGAGTGTAATGATATTTGTCTTCCCGGTAGGCATAACACTGGCAGCACAGAAGCCAGCTTTTTTTCACAGATCTCTGGCAGTATTCTGTTACAACAAATAAGGAAAAAAAGTTATGTCAAGTAACTTTATGGGTGTCTTAACCTCTTTTTTTTGGGGCAGGTCATGAACTGACAGAGATAAGAGAGCGATCTCTGAAGACTATTCTGTTTAAATTAGACCACAACTTGATTTCCTATGCTGATCTGGTCCATGAAAAAGCGCTTTTTCGTAACCTTTTGGAGTGGTTCAATTTCCCCGTCGTACCAGTAAAAGAGGAAGTATTAAATTTTGTGAACAGTTTGATCAAGGTATGACATACTAACATTCTTTTTTTTTTTAAACTATCTGTCTTTATAATGCCAAAGCTAAATAAAGCTGGGTATTACTTGATTTTTTAGCTCCATGTAACGAGATTTTTAGAGTGTTTTACCAAGACAGCCGCTTTATTTTACAAATAAAGCCACTGCGTGTAGACCGAAATTAAAACAATTTCAGCAACTTCAAATGGGTCAGACAGATAACTGAGAATTTTTTTTTTCCTGAGTTTCTGCTTTAGTTTCTCTGCTCCTTCAGTTTCTCGTTTAGTGCTTCATTTTTAACTCAGAACATGATTTGCAGCTAAGCATTTGCACTGTTCCTGGAAAGTAAAGATTTGAACACTGGTATAACTAATTTGAGAAAATGTTACAGAACCTTCTGATATCTCAGATTTTTACATTATCATGTTTTAATCACTAAACTGCAACTATGCAGAATTAAAAAACAACCCATCCTTGATACTGATGGATGGGTGTCATGGTTTAACCTCAGTCAGCAGCCAAGCCCCACAACAGCCACTTGCTCACTCCCCCACCAGTGGGACTGGGGAGAGAATCGGAGTGGTAAAAGGGAGAAGACTCATGGTTTGAGGCAAAGGCAGTTTCGTAGGAAAAGCAAGAGCTGTGTGCACAAGCAAAGCAAAACAAGGGATTAATTCACCACTTTCCACGGACAGGCAGGTGTTCAGTCACCCACGGTGACTTGAGAAAAAAAATGCCATCACTCCAAATGTCTCCCCTTCCTCCTCATTTCACCTCCTTTATAGACTGAGCATGCCATTGGAACTAGATGATCTTTAAGGTCCCTTCCAACCCAGGCCTTTTTGTGATTCTATGATATGGAATATCCCTCTGGGCAGCTGGGGTCGCCTGTCCTGGCTGTGTCTGGTCCCAGCCTCCCATGGGCTCCCAGATCTCTTGCCAGGAAAGTGGAAAAGCCTTTAGTTCTGTTTGAGCCCTGCTTAGCAGTAACAAAAACATCTCTAAATTATCAACCATGTGTTCAGCACAAATCCAAAACACAGCCCCATGCCAGCCACTGGGAAGAAAATTAACTCTACCTCAGCACAATGGTCTAAATGATAAAGGCAAAATCTAACTTAAGAATTACAGTTATTTTCCTTATTCCCCCTGCTGCTCTGTATCTCCTGCCTCCATCCAGAGACCTTAAGACTCTTCAAACTAACTTTGTCAGTTATTTGTCTTAATGTAGCATCCACCTGCTGCCCAGAAAATGATTGGAATTGGTGCAGTGGAATTCTTCTCTCAGCTTCGCTCTGATGTGGATCCAAACTTGCAGGCCATAATTGATGGGATTGTGGATGGACTGTTTTTTCTTCCTTCTGAACTCCCTTCTAGTTCTTTATCAGTATGTTATCAAGCTCAGGCTCAGCCTTCAGCAGATCAACCAGGTAAATTACATATTTTGAACTGTAATTTATTTTAAATTAAAATAAAGTAAATGAAAAGGCTGTGAGAAGCTGATGTTTTCAGGCATGGTAGGTGAATTATTCCTGAGAGATCAGTGAAGTGTGTAGTAATCAGATTCTGCCAGAGACAGTGTGACCTTAGCTAAATCACCTGGTAGCATTCCTGTAATGGAATTCCCTATCCATTTCCTTGATGTATAATATCTGTTTTCTCTAATGTACAAAGAGTATGACACAACTTCCAAGGACAGCTTTATGGCACCAAGTGTAGCAACTTAGAATCAATCTGTAATTTAGCCAGTATGCTTTGCAGCTATTCTTTGTATAGTAGGCTTTAGCTTGGAAAGCAATTCAAATCTTAAAAGAAAAAGAAAAAAGAAAACAGTAGTCGATCCTGGTAGAATGATTTTTAAAACTACAGTAGTTGTAGGCACTATCTACTTAGTATTGGATAAACACTTGTCATAGAAAAACACATAAACTTTATCTTTAAAGTGTCACATTGTGTGTGAAGGGCTATTGCTTGTGTCTGTTACCTAGCTCATTGTCTGTCTGTTACAATGATTTACATTTCCTCCTAGACGTAGTCTAACCCATGTGGTTCTCCTCTTCCTCAAAAATTTTAGAACAGAGTTGGAAGGAGAAAATTATCTATCATAGAGGTCTTTACTTCATCCTCCTGCTTATTGTGGGAAAGACACTGCTGTTACACAGTGCATGTAGTAGTAATGACCACACTGCTGTCACTCATACTGTGCAGTCACAGAGATAAAAGTAATATTTTGGTGGTTTCTGACGCCTCTCTAATGCTTGGAGTTTTAGTTCACTAGAACTATGTGCCTGGTGATTGATTTTTTACATTTTTTTTTCCTTCCTATGCCCACATAGGGGCAGATTTTTACTTAATGTTTCTACTGTATGGGGAAGAATAATCTTTTACATGTGCATTCTTAAATTATATCTTTCTGAAACTACTCAGAAGTTATTGTAACTACTGAAGTTATTTATACTGTAAATTGTATGCATGTGTGGATGGAATAATCTTAATGCTTCCTAACAGGAGTGTTGTATTTTTCTTTCTGTTTCAACTTCAGTTACTGGGAAAAATTGTAAACTGATAACCTGGCATTATCTAGTTTGATCCTTTGAACCAAATATTATGGTGTGGAGAGATTGCTTTTAGTGTTAACATTTCTTGTGTATATTTTTATACAGTTTGCATATGAATGACATGTAGCAACATACGTATTATATACAAAGGGCAACTTTTCAGGTGACCTAAGAAGACAGCAGTTTTGGTAGAAAGAGATTTTAAGTAATTAATTAAAAAAGTTAATTTTATTACTACATAGGTAGATTAAAGGAAAACCTTTTGTTCTTTTATTTGGCTGCCAGTTCTCCATCAGGCAATATATTTTGTGTAATTGTTTTTGCTATTGTTTATATGGTATGCAAACTAGTGTAAGAAAATGGAGAAAAAAGTGCCCTTTACGGTTGCAGAATATGATTATAAAAAAATAAACATAGACACAGTCTCTTTACTCCATTTTTCTGATCATCTGAGACTATTTTAATCTATTAAGGAAACTGATTTAAAACTCAAGGGCAAAAGGGAGGTAGTTAATGAAAAGCATGACGGTAAATCAAGTTTTTCTTTTTTGTGTGTGTGCATTTTTTAAACTTACCCCCTTTTTTTTTATTTTAGTTCTGCCTCAAGAGGATTTATTCACTGGATATTTTTGTCAAAGTAGAAGTCATCTGCCGCAGTTACAAATACCTCCCAAAAGAACAGTTGGTATGTGTAGCTGTAAAATAATATGTTAATTACAGAAAGAGCTTAGAGTTGTAATTTAGATGGAATTCCATTACAAATGTGGATAGCAAAATTGGCTCTTCTTTTTCCTATTGTTATTCTGTGAAATCTACCATCACAGAAGCTACAATAAAATTGTTTATAAAAATGGCATTTATCTTAATAGATATTTCCCTTTTCTAGTAAATAGTGTAGCTCTTTGGAATATCTAAAGTACATTAGAAAGTGCTGCAATTTTAAAAATTATTTAAATTGCTGGTGTTCTCTGGATGATCCATGCTTCATAATCAGAAGTGGCTAAAAGGTTTGAGTACCTTTTATTTCAATGAAACTTACTCTGGAGTACCTTTCTACTTTTTAGAAAACTGGTTTAGATGCTCGAGGAATCTTTGCTTTCTATTTAAATGAAAACCAGTATTATGCTTTGATTTTTTTTGTTGAATGATATGAAGCGTTACACTGGGAAGCACAAATCAGTAGTATTTTGGCAAGTCTTTGCCTGTACCAGTATACTAGTAGCAGTTCACAGGAGAGCGTCGTATTTAAAATCCATGCTGCGTTCTAGATTTTAAAATATGACTTTGCTGTCGCTGTAGGTAAATCACCAGTTGAGTTTTTTAGTAGCATATCCGCTATCTTAGGAATTGCACAATAATTATTACAAACTTTTAAGTTAAAAATAGCTTTAAAGTTATTTTCATTACAAAGTTACTATGTGCCATAATTTTGTGAGAACAAGAATTTCTACCGCTGTAACAGTAAAACCGTGAGGCCAGTTTTCCATTTTTAGAGATCATGCTAGTGGATGAAATATTCTTTAGTAGCAGATCAAAATTAAAATTTGATTGAAAGCATGATGTGGTGAATTGAGTATTTGTCCACTGGTGCTGTGTTTGTTTGCTTAAGCTTCCTTCAATAAACATATTTCATTTGGATTTGGCATGACCTTAGTGAGGTTTTGGTATTGCTGAAAACTCTCATTAAAAGCATTTGAGTTTGTGCAAGTCTGTATTTACTAAAAGATATTTCTGTGTAAGATAGTATATTGTTTATAAGTTTTTTACTTTGCCTTGGATGTATATGATATAACATTTCTATAAAATATATTTGAAAACTTCCGCTCTGTTTTTTGCAGTGAAATGCTTGAAATTTTCCACATTTCCTTGGCTAACTCTGACTTCAACAGATAGACATGTTCTTTCATCAAATGAAAGGTGCAGTAATACGAACATTGCAATTTCCTTGTAGTTTTTATTTCTCGGGAATAGTGGTTGGAAATTTCTGTCCTTCCGCATCATGAGGCTGTTCCTGTGAATAACCCAACGAGCTAATTTTTGATAAATGGTTGTAAAAACTGGGCTGAAGTTGGGCAGTGTCACTCTCCATTTCTTGTATTTAGATTGGAGTATGTTTGGGTCTTTTGTTCATGACACTTCAGTCTGTGTTTTAAATTTCTTAAGTGGATCAAAGATTTCATTCAGCTAATAATAGAACAAGCTGGAATAAAATCATTATTTACTTTACCCCATGAGCAGTTGGCAGGAAAATCCCTACTGTCGGTAGTAGCTTAACTAAGTTTAGGCCAGTAAGTTTAGGTACAGGGCCTTATCCAGGCATTGAGTCACTCCAACTGTCTTTCTGCAGTGACTTTTTTTTTTCCTTTAATGTAGAAAAAGTGTTTGAAGTGCCCCAAGGAAAAGTTCTGTAGTTGGGATTCCTTATGAGTTGTCACAGAGCTGTGATAGATTTCTAGCATAGGGTTTTTTTGTGTGTTTGTTTTTTCCTTTTGAAAGATCTCTGAAGCTGGAGAACCTGTTTAGTATTTAATTTCCTTTATGCTTGAGAATAGAAAGAGAACACAGACTTGTAACACTGGACGTATTTGATATTTTACAGTGGTTTCTAAAACAATTTTAAAAATTGAAGCAGACTATCCTAAAGATTCTTATTATTTACTAACATTAATCTTAGAGAATAGCTAAAAAATTTCTCCCTTTATGGAATTTCCCACATATGTCATGCAAGTGCTTTTAAGTTATACATGAACCTTAGTAATGAAAGAAACTTTCTTACTAGTATGAGTTATATTACTTGCAATATACCACTGAGATAATCACTAGCTTCACAGGGAATTTCCAGTAGTTCTTATTTTAATTTCAAATTCAGAATCAATAAAGTTATTTCTCTTTTTGGAACCTAATTTTACATGTGGGAACTGAGTTGGTTCTTTACTGTATATAGGATTCACATAGCTAAGGAATAATTCAACTTAAAACATGATATGACAATAGAATTACAGAGGTTTTTTCCTTTAGATTCTTCAGTGTTGTGGTTATAACTTTCTTGTAAAGACTTGTTCAGGCTAATAATTACTGGTTGGTTTTCTTTTCATTTTAATACATATTTAAATATGAACTTGTAGCTCTTTGAGAAGTAACAACCAAAGTTTAATTTGGAGTACGTGTGAGCTTCTTCAGGATGTGATTATGCAAGATTTTCCTGCAGAGATCTTCCTTCAAAGGCCAAAGATTGTACAGGCAAGAATTCACATAAAGTTTAAAGTTTTTATTGTTATAAGTTATGCCAAGGATGAATTGATGCAAATAATTCAATTTGTTTCTAAACAAAATAGTTAAACAGAAGTACCTTTATGCTAACTCTAGGTGCATAGGAAAGGGGACATTGGCTATATATTGTGGTTTTAAAGTTTTTTGCTTGTAATAATGTATATTGCTAAAAAGTAATGAAGTGTTTTCTGAAGTAATACTTTGTTTCTGCTGGATAAGATAGAATTTGTGTCCTTGTTTTAGACACACCTACTAATGGGCTCCCATAATGAAAGTAGTGACTTCTTTAGAAATTTACTGAGAAACTTGGCTTCTTCCTGCAAGGCCTAATAATCTTGCATTCAGTAAGAAAACAGTAGTTGAGCCTATTTATTCTTTGCTGTGATTCTGAAAAACACTTGGAAATGTTTTTGAACCATATTTAGTGTAAGACTTGCTGGCATGGTTGTTCATGAAGGTGATTATTGTTTGGGTCTTGGTGGTGGTGGTTTTGTCTTTGCAGAGCCTTTTATCTCTGCTAAACCTGGCTTTTGGAGGAGATGGAAGACACCAGTTGGCTTTGCAGTCTGTGTCATGCTTGCAACAGCTCTGCATCTTCTTGAGAAGGAGGCTTAACTTCCATAGAGATCCAAGTTTTTCTTCCTCAGAGCAAGGTAGGTCTTTTTATGTATTTGAGATACTGTTGTTTTTACTACAGATAAGATTGTCTAAAATGATGGCAGAAAAAAACCAGAACCTTACAGCAAATGTAATCCTGTGAAATTGTTTTGCTATGGTGTTCAGTAGTATTAATGTTAATTAAAAAATGTCAAGTGCTTGCATTGTTTTAAAGTACTTATTCAGTTTTAGTTTCCTGTGATTTCCCATTCATCAACTTCTCCCAGTATCCAATTGTTCGTATGTCAGCAGGGGAGGGATTTTTAGCTAGAGCTAAATTAAGTCTGTAAAATAAAAGTGGGCAAAGTTTCAGAAAAGTTTTCAAGCTATTAGTACTTAACAATGTAGTTACTAATTTAATGAGCTATGTGAACTCTTTTTTTTTAATGCTGATGGCTAAAAATAGTTTAATCATTGTTTTGAATTTTGCAGTCATGAGGGCTGCTTCACAATGATCTTAATGCTTAAATGTTGTAGCTTTAGTGGTGTAGATAGTTATAATGGTCTTCTTGTTTCCATTTTGCTATCTGAATTGAATCAACTTTGTTTCTGTGCATTGGTAGTCTGATTCTCTGCATAAGATTGCCACTGTATTTGGTGTCTTAATAAATGATATTGTCTGCTAATTCAATTACAACATCAACAAGTCCAATAGCCTTACCCACACACTATGTTTCTATTTTTAAAACTCAAGATTTATGAGTCAGCTGGAATCTTCAATGGTTTTTGCCTTGGAATTGGGTTTCCAAACTCTGCTACTTGCCAGTGATAAGTTGTTCTAGGGCATCAGTATTTACATGGTGTTTCCCATATCCTACCTTAGTTACTTGTACTGTTCACTATGTAGTATCTTTCAGAAAAATGGATTCCACTAAGGGAAAATACATTCTTTGTGTTACATAAAGGTACAGCTTCCCAGAATTCATCTATATCTTACTGTCAAGAAGCAAGAGGTGCTCCTCGTTCTCAGAATCCATCACCTGGAAGTAGTAGCCCTCGGCCCTTTGTAATTGGACGGACAGTTCAGCGTCCTAGAGGAGATGGTCAAGATTGGGATGCAGTATCTTCTAGGTGAATGAAATAGGAAATAACTTACACTTCAGTTAAAAACATTTTGATGTAGGATTATATTATCAGCTCCATGTCAGTGTGTGGAGTGATGCAACTCTTTTGGTAATTTGTGAAGATTCGAACTATGTAAAGGGTTCGGAATACATAAAATCATTGCCACATTGTACCCAACCGCCATTTAAAACAAAATCTCTTCCTATCAATTGTTATTGCTTGTGCATGTATTCGTAAGACACAGAAAAGTGTTTATTCAGTCTATTGCTGGAAAGTCAGGGATATTTCTCTTTTTCAGCAGATGACCTCGTAAGTTCTTTTAAGTGGAATGGCCATCCTGTAGGTAACAGTATATAGTATTGTCAAACATGCTGTGCTGCATAAAGATTTCTACTGAAGTCTTTAAAATTTGTTGTTAAATGTGGCAACAAATTTCAGCTCTATAACATCTAAAAATTTGACTCTTATGTGAAATTATAAATTGTCTGTACACCCTCACAATGTAGAAGTATTTGTTTGTGATTTTGTTGCTCATCTTGACACAACAGACTTAAAGCTGCTGTTCAAGTACCAATGTCTTCTAGTATGTGGGATTTTAAAAGTCCTTGTAAATCTTTACTGTGTGGTTTTTGGCAGTTCTTTTGAGTCTCTGTGATGTATGGTCATTGTGGTTGAGTAACTCCTAGGTATCCAAATAGACTGTGATGAGAATAGTTCAATTGTAAATACACCTTGACAGTCATTATATTAAAAAGTTGTTTTTATTTAAGTCTAATGTATTAATTTTTTATCATGTAACTAATATGGCACTGGCAATGAATTCCAGGCTTTTTGCCTTCTAGGACCCAGTCATTTTCCCAAGTTGAACAGTTAACAGTTTAATAGCAGCTGGTGTATATTGTGCAAGAGCAATGGCTTGGCTGTTAGTCTAGAAATGAAAGCTGCGTAAGAATAAGTACCAGTTTGGGCAGTGATGAGACTTCTAGAAACCAGGTGGGAGTACTGATAGGGCCATATTATGAGCTGTTCATGACTGCGCACTTTTATCTTCCTGCATTCTGTGTGCTGCAGCAGACCTGCTCACTGCCCATGAATCTCATTTCTAACAAAATTATAATTTAGCCCTGAGGTAGCATAAAGAACAACATGATGTTGAATAGAAGATATGATGGAGGGAAACAACAGTAGTGTTGCTCTGCTCTGACGTTGCTGATTTTGATAAGGAAGAGGGGATTTTGCGTTTAGTGAACCTTGTCTTTTTCTACATAATTGTAATGTCAGTTTGTTTATTGCTATTCTATATGTAACTCTTCTTTTTCCTTGTTCTTTAATCTTGAGACTCTTCAATCTATCTGTTTGTCTGTTTCAAATTCTGCCTGGAAACTTAACCTTTCCTCTTCTGAATTGTTTTTATGATTGATACCTCTGCTTCTTTCCCTCTGGTAAGTGCAGCCAAACCCCAGTACATATTGCTTCTATTTTGCTTGTAGTTTTCTATTGACCTCTTAATCAGTTAGCATTTAACTTCTTATAGACATCTTTTACATTAATTAGACAATAGAATGTAACACAGTCATGCCACAATTCAGTTTCTTCAGCTTGTTTAATAATAAAAAAAGGAACCAAGCAAAACCCAGTTATAAGTCATACGGGTTTTTGAAGCAAATCAAGATTGCTAAATGCTGTTTGGGATAAGAAAACTTCAAAATATGTCCTGAGTTTTATTAGTTATAATGCTGACAGTGGAATTAGATTATTATTGAAAACAATTGAAAACTAGTACAGTTACGAACTATGTATTGTTCATAATATAGCGAACCATATATATTTAATAATAGATTCACATATCACATATAAAATATTTAATAATCACATATAAATATTAATAATAAATTTAATAAAATTTTAAAATGTCTAGACTTTAATAGCACTCTGTGTACTTTGTAATATATACTTGATTGCACTTAAGACTTTCTTGGACGAGGGAATATTTTCTGTTTTACAATGGACAAGGTAGTCCTAACGATTAAACATAGCTCATGCTTCTTAATTTTTCTTCTAAGGATTCTTGTGGCTAGCTATATAGAATGGTTTTAATATCGTAAGTATAATTCAGGGTGAAATTTGATTTAGTAAGTGGTCTTGCTTCAAGCAACTGATAGATTTTGTTAATCAAAAAAAAGTTTTAAATCAACCAATATTTCTCATGCAATATTGTATTCATTGCATGTGTATTTCTTCCAGTACACAGTGCTAAGGGAATTTGAAGATGACTGCCAAAACATTAGGCATTCACCTGTGATGCTACCAGTTCTGACATTTAAAAAAACAACCAAACAAAATCCCCCTCTTCCTGCAACACTGGTGGATAGCAGAGAAAGATTGGGATGGAAGGAAAGATATGCTTAAGGCAGGAGTAACGAAACTACTTGATGCTATTTTTAACATCTGTACATATGTGTTTTCTCTTTGCAAGAGTTAACTATGTTTCTTTTTTTTTTTTTTTTTAACTTTTGTTTGCTTGTTTTAAGTGGAAACAGTACTCAAGCAAATGCAAACTCCAGAATCTCTCTGCATTCCCCGTTTGATGTAGGACATATTGACCTACCAGATATTGATAATGAGGACGTTTTGGAATTACAGATGAAGCAGCTTAGCCTTCCTCAGTTCTGTGTTTCCATCTTGGAAAATGCAATACCTCTTCTAAGAACAGGTGAGAAGGTTTTGAGTTAAGTATTTAACGTACATATCTTTCACTTCCTTAATACAAACCTCTTAAGGAGTTGGTGTTGTGAAGTGAGTGCCTCAAACACGTAAGGCACAGCTGATAACTGATGTACTGTGGCTAGTTGCAACAGGTCTTTTCTAGGGACTTTGTTCAGGTCACAAAGCTTGAGTCTTCTGATTGTGTTTCAGAATTGCTTCAGAAGTTTTAGGTACTTTTTACTGATAGTGGCAAGAACTGAATGTGTGGTGGAAAAATAGTGTAGCAGGATAAAATGTCATTCAGGAAGATGAAAAAATAATCACTCTTAAGCAAAGGTGTTCTGATCTCTTTGAGCATAGTTTGTTCCTCCGGTTCAAGAAATAATAAACCAAAATTCTGGTGAAAGGCTTGTTTTTATTCTTACAAATGCAGTAACAAATTATTTAAGAAATGTAAGTAATGATAGTCTAATTGCAATTATGATCTTTATTTTAGTTTATAGAGGTTCTAAATTGCTAAGTCCTTTTGGAGGACAGTCTTTTTGCTCCTAGATTGTCTAAAATGGTATTTAGCTGTAAAATGTAATGTAATTCAAAACAGGTATTGGTAAATGTGGTAAGGTTTTCAAATATAGGAGCTGGAAATGTGCAACTATCTATGACTAAGATACTAAAAGTTAGAGGCTTCAACTTATAAAAATTCTATGAAATATGTATGAAAATTATTCAGTTCTTTTTTTTTTTTTGCTATAAACCAACTAAAATGAATTAAAGTTCTGTTTTTCCCTTTCAGAATAGTGATATTTAAATATTAATTAGTCACAAGCACATTCATGACTTCTAGCATCTTTTATTTATAATGTAAAACTGCAGAAAATGTATTTTCTGTCTTTTCCATTTCTGGCACCTGTCACTTCAAATCTGCAGAGTTTAAAGACAGTTTTTCTACCTTTCATGATTCTTTCTTTCAATCTTATCATAGACCTAAAATAGTTTCACTTTCGGGTAAAGTTGATCTGTCTTTGTTTATCTTCCCCTCAGGTTTTTTGCACTTTTTAAACTCTACTTGGTGATATTTTTTCATTCTTCCACTGTGCTGTAATGAGACACAGATTGTGGGGAAGCTAATATTTTTATCCTGTTCCTGTTGATCTGAAGGCACACTGTGAGACAGTGTGATATTGTGAGACAGTAGCACAGTTTCTCATGTGGTTATATTTTGGGTTGTTATCTTTAGTAAAATCAACAGGCATTTTTATGAATGTTATTATCAACTTATATGGTATAGTGTAGATTTTATTCTAGACATTTTAACTACTGGGTAAAGGAAAAACAGTAAGCTTGTTGTAAAATTTGCTGCCTTTTATTTTGCAATATAATGTGTATTTTAGTTAAGCTTAAATTCTATTCCTTGTGGAGATGTTCACTGGAATTTTTCTTCCTTTGTGCTGACTTGCCTTGTGAGTGAAGTCATTGCAGAAGTCAATAGTGGTGTGGGGTTCTTTTGGGTTTGGTATGGTGGGGGGATTTTGTTTGTTTGTTTGTTTTGTTAAAATGGAAAAATTTATTAAGTTAAATTGGCAACGTTTTGACTAAAATCAATGGAAAACAGCACTTCTGTGAGATAGGTAAAAGCAAGCTTTCAAAAAGGCCTTGTGCCATTTTCTGTCATATGCTCACCCAAAGCAGATCACTCAAGCCGCACATTATCACTCCATATCTAGTCACATACAGAGATAGAAATTTTTTCCTCAAGTATATCAACAAAACTTCTTCAGTGTGTAAAATATACAAGAGGTAGAAAAAGGAACAAATAAATTAATGTTTAATTATAATGAACAAGTAGAGCTTTATGTTTTTTAGACAGGCTTTGTTTTGAGGATTTTGAAGGGTGCAGAATTTTTATCTTAGTTAAAAAATACATTGAAAATTCAATGGTGTTGTGTGAAATCCATCTATGATTTTAAATAGAAACTTATCATCAACAAGAAAATAAGCCAACAGTTGCACTACATTGAATATTTAAGGGAAACTGTCACCGTATGGTTCCTTAGGATGTCAGACAGTTTTGGCATCCTCTCTTGTGTGAGGTTGAAAATATTTGGTTTGGCTCCAGATATTCTGCCTTGTTCTTCATGAAACCATTTAACTCCTCTGTTTTCTCATTATCTCGGGACATTAGGTGGAGGCTTATATTTGTAGTAAATGTAGGCTGTACATGTCTAAGCTTGGGCCAGCTTTTCTTGTGGGCACATATTCAAGCTCAACATTTTACCAAGGATAAAAGTCACTAATAGACAAGATCAGCCTTGTTATTAAGAGACACTCAGAAGAAGAAATGAAAATGAATAAATACCAGCCTAAAAGCAAAGGGGAAACTGTTACAGAGAACTGTGCAAGTAGATAAAGTGGGTATTCATCTTCTTGTCTTCTAAAAGATCTCAAGCAAAATATTCTGTGGAGAAAGGCACTCCTCTACCAAAAATGCAGATTAATGGGAATAGATAATATATACAAAAGATTTTTAACACAGCTATCTGGATGGGGAAAATTAGTGACTTTATTATGAACTTTAAAAAAGTTCAGTAATTATATTTACAGCTGTAGTAAAGTTCATGATTATTTTCTTAAGTAATTTCACGATAGGTTTTAAGGAAATGCAGATTTTTTTCCAAGTATCTAATTGCTTTAATCTGTCGTGATTTTGTCTGGTTGTTGTCTTCTGTGATTCAGAGCTATTAGTGGTTTAAGACAGTTAGCATTAGTTTTGTAGAAGCATATAGGAAAATTAAAATACCAGAATTTCATATTTGGAATAATCTCTTGTCTTGTGTCTTCTGAATATGATACTAAAATATTTTGTCTGTACTTGAATTTATCCTCTCATTTGTGTTCGTAGGCAGTAGGAGAGTGACGATGGAGGTTCTTGAATTGCTTGTTGAAGACATGTTCCTTATTGGTGATGCTATTTCTGAAAATGTTTGGGAAGATGACAGCCTTTTTGCATTGGAATTGGTAAGGTTCTTCAGACTTTGATCAGCCATATTTGTCTCCTTTTATAAGCTTCTGACATTTTCTGTGGTGATTCATATATCTAAGCTTCTGCTGAGCTGTGCTTTTGAAAATTTTAAGTAGTTTATTGCTAGTTCTATTGATGACACAATTTTTTTAAATGTCAGTTCTTTTACCAGACAATACTTGGAGTTTCACCTCAAGAAGATAAGCAGCCATTGAGAGAAACACATGTAGGGAAGGGAATCTGAGGGAAAAGCACTGACTACAAATGTTGGGGACCAATTTGATGTAAAAAACAGCTTTCCCTTTCTTTACTCCTTATAAACTATCTGTTTAAAATTAGGGAGATAACTGTTCAGATACAAATCTGGAATTCTAAGATACATGCTATCCATTTCCTACCCAGGAACTATACATCCTTGCACAAATTTCTGATATTCTTAACAATGTTGCTTAGCTGGGAAAGAAAGGAGAGGCCTTTTTGGCCCAGCAGAGGTTCAAAGCATCAAAGTGCTGTTGATGAAACAATTTAAATTGCTGAGCACGGTTGAGAGTTGTTATATACAGGAATTATAAAATTAGTGAATAGCAGATAAAATAATTATGGCTGACTTGCTGTTTTGCGGACAAGTGAAAGCTGAAGCATAAGCTGGCATGGCTCAGGCATGTAACAAATGTACCAGAGCTGCAGACTGAAACTTGTCTAAAGACTTGAATTAAATGTAGTCTTAAATGCACCTGACTCGAGTTAGAATTCATGAAAATATCACTGAATATGAAACAATAATAGCTGCATTATAAATTAATTAAAATACTGCTGTATGCTTCCCTATTCTCTATTTTATAAATGTTAATATTTATATTATTTATAGGACCTATTAGCGAATGAGAATTTTTTCTTTGAATTTAATATACTGATCTGTGAAAATCTATTATAATTGGTCAACATCATATCAGTGCTGAAGATTTCTTGCAGAACATTTAATCTCAGAAGCTTAATATCTCTTTGTCTACTTGTTTTATGACCTGAATCAGTGTATTTCATTGCCTATAAATCTATCAAACTACAAGAGAATATATTATATGTATACCATACTGATTTTTATTAGTAGGATAATGTTTGTTTCCAGGTTACTAACAAACAAACCTCTGCAAATAAAGTGGGTAATGGTGTACAGTTATTGATTTTTTTTTAAATAGGAGAGAGGAAGAAAAAAACTTTGCCGCTTCCTCCGAGAATCAACAGGGATGAAAAACTCTTCGATGTTTTCAAAGTTATTGTGAATTGGTTTGGAAAGGGGTTTTTTTTTATTATTTTTCAATTTTAAGGTAAAGCTTTATTAGCAGGTTCAAACCAGGACTTAATATTTCCTTATTAAGACTGAACTTCAAAATAGGTAAAATTTCAGAAGTTCAAAAGTGTAGTGAGCAGAAATTAAGAGCGTGGGGGGAGAGAAAAAAGTGAGAGAGGAAAGGGGAGGGAGCAGCCAGGAATGGGTAGTTACTGAGCAAAGTATTCTGAACTAAGAGTGAAGGTAGACTGATGTCTAGGACTAATGCATAGATGACAAACACAATGCTGTGTATTTTGTACCATTTGTGCAATTTTAGCTTATGTGGCATAATTGTGTTAATGATACTGCAGGTGCTGTGTAAACACTAAATACACAGTGATGTTTCATTTTTTTCTAATTATTGTATTTCTGATTTTTTTTTCAGAAAGACAAATTGCTTCTGGTCCTGGGTTTGCTTGGAGAGACTATATTATATCACAAAAGCAATATGAGTGCAGAACAGCCCAAGGTGATGCTGGTGCATCACAGAATGGCATTTATTAGTGTTTCACTCTTCACTGTTAGATTGCTCCAAATACTTCTCCCTGTAGAAAAGGTATGTCATCACTAATTATAAGTGATTGTCTCTTGCCATTTTAAGATGGCAGAAAGAGATACCTTCCTCAGGGATTAATACTGAGAAAATAGCCCCATGGACAGAGAAATTAATCTGATTTGCATTAGCTGGTGTATGATCACAGATAGCAACTTCATCCATTCTTCAGTTGCCAGTGTATTCTGCAGATAACAAATCTTAAAAAAAACATTTTTTGACCAGTTTTTGAATGAGTTTTTGAAATTCAGTGTTCTTTTTCCTCCAGTAATGTTTTTTTCTGGTATGATGTATGGTTTGCAAAGCTCTGCTGCCCCCTGCTAGTTTATAGTATGCATGCAAGTAAGAGTAGAACTACACAGCATTTTACAATCATCACTCTTAATCTGATGGAATATAGTAAGCAATTATATTTCATAAATTAGAGTGATTTTAATTGGTCTTTGCTTCCAGTGCTCTTTAGAAGAAATTCTGTTGTAGCCCTTGGGGTTGGGTTTTTTTGTTTTTTATGGTGGAGGTGTTTTTTTCTTTATTTCAGATGGGAAGGTCTGATCAAGTTTTTATGTGGTGGAAAGTGTTAGATGTTTAAACCTGAATGGGTTTAAATTTTTTGGACCTCTTTTTAGTGGAATGTAGCTTTTCTTAGACATTATTCAATCAGAGTAGAAGATCCATTTTCAGTTACAGGGTTTTTGTCACAAATATTAAGTCTTGTACCTGAAAATAAGTGTAGACATACTAATCTAATGACTTCTTATAATTTTTGTCTTTTATGTTCTTGTGACCTAACACAAAGTTTCCATTCTGTATGTAACGAGTTGGAACAAAGTTACTGTATTTGACATCACAATTTGAGTTGAAGGAATGTACACTTGCAGTTAAAAGAAAAAACCCAAACCAACAAGAAAAATCCCAGTCCTTAGTTTGCAATATGACCATGTGGAATTGTAGACAGTTTTTTATTAAATACAGAAATAATTGTGGTCTGTGTGTTCTCTGCCATCTTGTGGTCAGACAATGAATTGACTCCAGCAGTGTTTGTGCCGTGCCTGGATCATGCATAACTTTTGTGACTGGTTGCAAGTCTGATATTCGGAGTGACATCTAATTAACTATCACTTTTAATGAAGAAAAAATAATTATTCCTGTAGAACTCATTTAATGAAATATATTTCTCTAACTTTTAAGTAGCAACAATATTAATTGTACTTGTTGAATGATTGCAAATGCTATTGTTGGTTTTGCTGTATTTTCAGGCTGTTATTCTGACAGCTGCTTTCTTTTTCAAAGGCGAGTAAAGTTACACAAAAGAGTTTGCTGAACGCTTTATTCCTTCTCTCACTGGATATGTCCTTCTCCTTGGAGTACCCAAGCATTCATGAATCCGTTGCAGCCTATCTGGAGCAGATGAGTACTGAGAACTACAGTATTTATAAACAAGTTTCAGAAGCTGCATATTCGATTGAATGCACTTGTAGCTTTATGGTTGAAGTGCATAAGGAGGTGTGAAACTTTATTATTTAAAATATTTCCTGTAGACAAAGTTCTTTCCTCACTTCCTTTCGTCTGTTGTAAAAATTATAGTGTAGCATAGCTGAGGAAGATCCCTAAGTATGAGTATTCTGTAGGATACCAAATGTAGTCATGATGTTAATATTAGTCATGATGTTTGTGAAAAATCTTATCTGAAGTAAAAGCAAAGAAATAAACAATTGGAGATTGGAAGTAGGCATGGGGCAAAGAAGGAAGAAGCAGCAAATACTCTGCTTATTTATACAAACATATACTTGTATATACATATATATCTTTATAATACATATTTATAGATATATATTTATATAATACACCATTTATTTTATATTTATTTAAATATATAGTGTGGGTGTATGTGTGTTGTCCAGGAGTTAAATATATTGTTCAGAAAATTTTAAATCCCAAGTACTTTGGCAATTGCTGGCAATTGCAGCTTTAATAAACAGCTACTGGACTGGCTGAGATTTGTGTTTCAGTTTGTTATGAAGACAACTGCTTTATTAGTTAAGAGATTCTAGCACAGTACTGAAATATTCTTCTCCATTATCCAAACGGATAAGCAATTTTGCACAATACTGGTTCCATTGATATTAATATAAATGAGTAACATACAGCAATATAAATATAGTGCTGTCTTAAATCAGAGTTAATCTATCCTTTGTCTAGGCAGGTTCTGAGCTTTATAGAAGCAATACTTTGCTCATAAAATGCTGTTTACAATAAAGTTAACTCCATCAAATTTAAATGGCTCATGTTTAATGTATTTGGTAACCAAATATGATAAAGACATATGTACTTAAATTTTAAAAAAAATCTAACTTGCTCTTTAGTAGTGATACATTAAAAGTTTAGTAGTTAAATCTTTTATTATACTCTTCTCACATAAAATGCATATTGATTAAAAAAATAGTAATTTGAATAATGTTATAGTGTTCGTGCTGTGAAATGTTAGACATACATTATTTCTACTGAGTTTAATAGAAGTTTATTTGGATTCAGCAGGTCAAGGGCTTTCAGGTCCGAGGAATAGGTTCTAAACTGTTTTTTGTTGAAACGTATTGAATTAGTTAATTATAAACTTCTCTGTGAAAGACTTAATATTCAATTATGATAAATTCTGAAAGATTATGCAGTAATATTGGATACTTTTAATTTTACTGGTTTTGCTAGTTTCATTCTTTCTCTTCATTTTACTTCACAGGGGGACAAGAATCTTTCTGAGTTACTAGAATTGGCAGATCAGGCCTTGAGTAGTCTACCCTTCCACCTACACTTTCCCTTGCTTCAGGAATGCATTCACATATGCTCAAATATGTGAGTACACTACTATTTAAAACTCTGCTTGAGAAAATAAAATCGGTCATTTTTTTGGTGGATAAGGTTTCTCAAATAGGAGCCCAACGTGTTTATTCCCTGTATGAGCAATTATTTTCTTTTAGCCATTGAACAGTCTCTTCAAACTGATTTATGCCATTCTGTAGTGGATTTCTTGAAAACTGAATTTGAGTTGCTAAACGCTTTATGTTATATTTTATGTATGAGCTTTTATGATTTTGTATGTAAAGTTATGTGATTTATAAGGAAACAGTCTTAAACACTTTGCTTTCTTTCAGACTTCTTTAAAATCCTTTGCCCTGAGTGTATTTGTATAACTTACTTTTTTTTTACTTTCAGAAGTCGTAAAGGACTTACTTTATTGTAGATGCTTTCTATTACAATATGGCATCTCTTTTATTAAACAGCATGTTTTTATTGCTTTTTAAATTTTTCCATGGCTTTGGTTAGAGAATAAGTAACCTTATGGTGCCTGAAAAAGTTCTTTCTTGAACAACAAAAATTTAATTTTGTACTGATTCAGAACTTGGCTTTAGGGAATTTTTTCAAAGGAGACTGCATTTAAGAGCTGTCCAGTAAGTGATTTTAAATTATGAAATGTCAGAATGTTCTTCAATGTTCTAATGCTTTTAGAGTTAATTATTGTTTGATTACTGTTTCAGGCAGTAGGAAATTCAATTCACTTCATGGTAGTGAGATGGACTTTTACCTCTATAATGAAAAAATTCTAAAAGCACAGGTTTTTTCTATGATCATATATATGATCAAAGATGTCTACTGAAGCTCAAGAGAATTTTATGTTTTCAGATGAACATCAAATTTCAGGCTCTTAATTTTGATGAGAGAATTTTGAAAAACTATGGTCTTTGATTACCTACACGTTAAAAAGAATAAACATATGCAAACACAAAGATTGATACTATGATTTTGGCAAATATGTTGTGATCTCTGAACGTTTTTCTGTTTTTCAGAATGTATACCATTGCAGGAAGTTTTTTTCAGAGATTATCCTGAAATTTAACAAGAACATTTTTGTAGGCATCTCTAGGTAATGTAAAATAAATTAGTGACGTTAACTATTTTTAATTTTAGTTGGAAGTCTGCCAAGGCCAACTCATTGCTTCAGGCAGAGGGTCAGAAGTTGCTTCTCCGTCTATTGTCTCATCCTTTGTTGAATATAAAAGCTGAAGCCTATCACTGCTGTTTGGAAGTGGTTAAGGTTTGAATTAATGCTTAATTAACACTCTTGGTGGTGCCCTCACTAATGCATGTTATGGTTTTGTCATTAAAAGCATTTCTAATGCAAATTCAGTTTACCATGTTATATGCTGAAAAATCAGCATAGGCCTGGGCTTGCAGTTCACTGTTACGTTCTTGGTATTAAGTCTGCTTGGTTAGGTTAGACTTCAGGTACTGCACTTAAAAATTATGTATAAAGAACATGTAAATCCTTTTATGTACTACTCCTGTTGTTGTTTGTTGGTTTGTTTTCTTTGGGTTTTTTTTCCATGTTTTGGGGGGGTAGCAGGGGATGGATGGTGTTGTGTGTGTCTTGGGTTTTTTTATAGGGATATTTTGTTGCGGCCTTAGTTTTTTGTAATGATAGCCCAAAGGATAAAGAGCATGAACTTGCTGAAAGTATGGCTGCACTCTATGCTGGGAATGGCAATGTCATATTTATCAGGTCGTTTTAGGTATTCAGTAATATTGGCTCACAAAATAAAAATCTTTTTTGTTTTTGGATATAATACCTGATTGAAATTTTTGTTTTCTATAATGGTTATAATTTGTACTTGGTGTGCTTGTAGCACAGTTCAATAATGGACAACTATGCTGGAGCTAGTGTCTCTGAAAAAAAGAGTATATCCACTGAATGACACTTCTGTTTTTGTGATATTTTTACCAGCCTGTTTCAGGTTTTTCTTATTTTAATGTAATGCCAAAAGTTGTCTTATTTCATGTAACGCCAAGCAACACGCACGGGTTTTCTAATTTATTTTCACAATTATTCAAAATAAAACCAAAATGATTTTCTATTTCTTAGTCCTTGTGTAGTAACAGGAGTTTTCAGTCAGTGATCCAAACAGTTTGTATTTCTTCCAGGGCTGTCATGTTTAGCTTTCAGAACTAGTCTTCCAAAGCGCATGGAGAAAGTCTTTAACTGCATGACAACTTCGGGCTGTCTATAAAACAAGATGTAGTAGTGGAGACTGCCCTGAATTTTTAAACTAACAGACTTTATTTTTACTCAAGGACTGTTTAGGTATTCATAATATTGCAAAGCCTATGTCTTCAATCTGCCAGGGAGTACATTTTCTTCTACACCCTAAAGTGTTATATGAAATCTGTACATTCGGCCTTCAGGAAGATAAGAATGAGGTACTGTATTTACTAGCTGCATTTGTAGGTTGATGTGCATGCAGAGTAAGTGTTGATATTCTCCACAGTGGTCTAATGCTTACCTGAAGTTTTGACTAAATATGGTTTCTTGTATAAAGAAAAGCTATGCAAATAGTAAGGTTGTAGTCAATGGAAAGATTTTATTTTTAACAATGAATTCAGAGGAAAGATAATATTATGTGCATGGGATGCTATTAACTGTAATAAAGGCCAGTGAAAAATGAAATATGTTTTTTACTTTTTTTGTGTAATATATTCAGCCCTAGTAAAATGTACATATGATGAAAAAGTTATGTACGGTGCTTTACATTTATGGGAAACATGAACTTTTAAGTATCAAGTCTTTGTAAAAGTGCGGCAATGTCTGAAATGGTTGAGGAACAAAAAGACACTTTAAATCTTCAAGTCTTTGCTATAAAATTGTATTTCACTGCCACAAACATCTGTGTTTAAATATAGTTACCTGAGTATTATAGAAGTATTTTACAATGTTATAGAACACGACCAAATTTCCATTGGGTTCATTTATATGCATGACTGCTTAACATATGTGCACTATTTCCTAGCCTATAGAGCTAGGAAAGTAGGGAGTTGTGAGAGGAAGATAAAGTTACGTATGTTCTTCTTAACAACTCACTCACAGCTGATCTATAACATCCCTGCAGTCAGAAAGAACACTGACTAACAAATTATTTATATATTTTTAGCTTCTCTTCTGGAATGAGATTTTTTTTTT
The DNA here is from genome assembly GCF_017639235.1 of Corvus kubaryi. Taxonomy (NCBI): domain Eukaryota; kingdom Metazoa; phylum Chordata; class Aves; order Passeriformes; family Corvidae; genus Corvus; species Corvus kubaryi. The sequence continues at coordinate 11,553,679 of NW_024580666.1, read as the reverse complement.
AAATTCAGTACTATGCACAGTTCCATTTAGAAGTGATTTTTTTTAGATGTGAGCATTTTAAAGAGAAAAGTAAAATATCTTTGAGAATGTGCTATATGTTTATGCTTTGTGTATAATTTATCTTTTGCAAAGACAGCATTTATTTTGTCTACTCCATTGGGTATGTTATTAAAAAGACTGACAGTTTTCTCTGTTAGTGGTTGGTCGAGCAAAAGAAATAGATTTCAATTGATACTGAATTTAAAGTATCAGAGATGGACATATTTGTAAATATGCACTCATTTGTTCTCTACCTTACAATGCATTTTTATTACACTTCCAACAAAATAGATAATATCATATCCAAGTATGTTTTTATTTATTTTACTTCTTGGCTGTATAACTGCTGCTTAAGTTTTCATAAAGCATCAGTTTAATCTTTCAGGCATGTGACAATGAGAAAAAAAATTGAGAAGAACCTTATATTTCAAGGTTAGGTTTGATATTTGCCATATGATTTTATAAAGCCAGTCTTTCTCTAAAGATAGACTAGAGTGATATTATGAAATGCTGTCCTTGTTGCCTGGGGTGAGAGGACTTTTAGCTCTTGCATAAAATGCAGAGTTTATCTGCTAAAGGTAGGTGTTCTCACACTGTATAATGAAAAGTTAATTCTGATAAGCTGGGCTTTTTTCCTCTATTCCCATTGCAGTAATAATTTTAGCTTGTAAATACTCTAATATTGTGTATCGTATAGATTATATGCTAGATACATGAATGCAGTGTAACTGCTGTATCATATAGCTTTTTTGATTTTGATAGAGAGCTTCAGATGAATTATGATACAGTTTGAAATATTTGGTAGCCTTATTAGTTTGACTCTTTGCCTCAGGAAAGTGAAGTGGCCCCATAACAGGCTTTAAGTCTCTTGTCTTCCTATATCTTCAGAAGCATATCATAGACTGGGAATAAAATGCCACAGAAAGGCAAGGTCAGGAAAGAAAAGAATAAGAGTTTCTTTTACCTGCAGGATAGAGGGACCAATAGGTGGAGAAGTTTAAGTGATGATTTATTTTATTTCAGAAAAGACAAACCAGAATTCTAAGGGGAAAATGATTGAGTGCTGTTCAGGCAGAACTATTTGTTTTCGCATGAAGGCTTTTCTAACAACTTAGTGTAGCTGACAATTTAACTGTAGCTTTCTGCAGTAACAATATTTTGTCTTTGAGACGTTTCTGTATAACATTTCCAATTAGAGCATTGACAAACTGACTTCAACACATCAGTGGTTGTATTAGTTGATTGGTTTTTTTGTTATTGAGCAGGTGAACTCTACAGCCAAGACCATTCTGATACATCTGTTGCAAGGACAGTTAATGATGGAAGTATTAACTTGGAACAAGTTTATTGAGGCCCTCTTTCCTGTCCTTCCCGTTTTACAGGTACTTTTAAGTGCTTTAATCTGAATTCGATGTATGCAATAATGTATATCACGGTAAATAACAGATAGAAGTAGCAGATGGAAAATAGATTAACAGTAGTATACATGCAGACTTGTAGCTCCTCTGTGATAATAGTTTTCTGATCAAATATACTCTCAAGAAATTGCAGTCAGGGTAAGCTATATTTTTAGTATATATAGATACTTGTTTTTTGGTGGTTTTGTTTCCAATGTTATAGAAATATCCCGTGAGCCTTAGTCTTCCTATTTCCAACGATGTGCAAATTTAATTTTCATTATTTTTACTCTCAGCTTGATCTAGAGGGAACTTTTGCCTTCTCAGTTGGATTTTCAGCCTAATTGCTCCATCTGAATTCTTTACTGTTTTTTTACTAGTACTTGAAATTTCCTTTCTGTCGTCTGCCCACAGTCTTCCAGATTAGGTATTTTGCTGCATTTGCCTGGTGTCTGTTTTTTTGCCTTATTTCTCTCTTAGCTAATAAATTCAAGTATACATTTTGTCTTCATTTTCTCCAAAAATATCACTCTTGATAACTGTACCAACTTACTTGTTTCCCTGCTATGTGTTCATTAATTGCCTGCACCTCAGTATTGCCTAAGTTGAAAAAGCAGCTTATATAACTTAACTCTGTATGCAAACTGCACAAAAATCATGGCAAAAATGGGGAGAAATTGCAAATAAGATGGGCCATGAAATAGATGGCTCAGACAGAAAAATATGCAGAGGAGATACACTGAAAACTTGAAAGTGGTGGGAGAAGGGTTATTTCAGAGCTTTCTCAACCAGTAATTATAGCTTTTTTATGTTACCTGCATAGCTATCTTATATATGATTGACATTCAAGATTAAATAGGAGGGGATTTAATATAAGCTGTAGGTTAAACATGTGAGAAATTTTTGTGAGTAGAATTTCACTCTATTCTGTAGCCTGTAGTGGCTTTGTACAATAGATACCTAAGTAGACCATACCAGAGGTTTATGTTTACTTCATGCATATAAAATACATTGTATTTTGCTCTACTTTTAAAATGTTTGCATTATCATTACTTGACATAACTGATTCCCTTTTGTCTGTTTGTGTGAGAAAACGCTTTGACGAAGATCTGAAAATAGGTAGAATTTAATGTTTTAAAATAATTTTCTTGTAGGGACTAAATTTTATTTATTGAAATGGAAACGGGACTTACAAAGCAGCACCACATTAACAGATTGAAGGGTGAAGCTTTGGGTCAGAGTACCTCTAGGCCATGTAAAGAAATCTTTATTTTTATTTGTATACAGGATCATTTATTAATTTTTAAAATTACTTTCACAGAGGAATATGAATCTGCAGAATTTGAATGTTTTCTTTAAAATTGCTGCTTTTTTTTTTATGTTGCTCCTTCCCCACCCTCCCTTAGCCCCTAAAAAGGGAATTATGTTGTCTAATTTGCTACGTTAAGTAAGCGGATTTTTATAATTTTGGAAATCTTTGTTTGTTGCTTGTTTGTCTTAGGGTTATGCTGACACTAAAGATACTTTAGGTAAATGCATTCTCTCTTTGAGTGAAACAACCTCTGACAAAGGAGAGGGTGTTCTCCCAAGAACTCCCAGACTGCAGGCTGCTCTGCGCCTTCTCTTCTCAAAAAAACAGCTGTAAGTAATGCTCTGTAGCATTTCAGCACATCTTCTAATGTTGATGACATTTCCAATTTCTCCTAAATGTTATGCTGTGTCTTGATTTGAAGGGCTGATTAATCAATACTGAGTGTGGTACTTCCAACCCATATTATAAACTAATTAATTTCTAACTATACAGCTGAAATTTTCCAGTATGAGGGCTACATATATTTATTTTAATTATTTATTCATTTAGGGTTCGTTCTGTAGCAGCCAAACATTTAGCATTTCATCTTCTGAATGAAGAAGGTGCAAGTCTGAAACGCCCACCTCTGGATGGTAATGTCCTTTCCAGCATTTCAAACTTATTTATTGTAGAAGGAGCTATGGAGCTAAAAATGAATGATAAAATGGACTCAATAATTAAGGTTAGTAAACTCTGTCTGAATTTTGCCCTTCTACCTGCCCAGTCTCTGAAGTTTCCACTTTCAGAAGGTTGCAATATTTCATACAAATTACCTTGCTTCGTAAAAAGAAATCTATTGATGTATTCTTTGTGTGCACTGAAACAGTAGTTTTCATGCTATCATTTGCAACACTAAGAAAAAATTCTTCCTTTTTTTCTTCTCTTCTCTGCAGAAAAGACTTGGGTACAGAGAACACTGGCCTGCTCTGTTTATAACAATTTCATTCTGCATGGATAGAATCTGATTTTTTTCTCATCTAGTTTTTTCCCCAAAAAATCAATTTTTACTGAAACAGGCACAAATAATCTTTAATATGAAATATTTTAAAACTGATTGCAAACTTATGTCTGTGTTTACTTAATATTGCTTCTGTTGCAAAGTGTAAAACAAATCGTGAATGAATGACTCATGGAAAAACTTGTCCCTTCTTTTTTTCTTCTTCTCATCTCCCCTCCATTCTCCTTTCTTCCTTCCCCTCAATACTTTCAAATTAACAATACGATAAGCAAATGCGAAGATGCTTGACCCTATTGCTGTTAAAAAGTCAGTCCCCTATACAGACTGAAAAGCATGTTCTAGCTTTTCTGTATAGTTTCAAGCTTTCTGTAGTCCTACATAAATTAAGCGTTATTTGTTAGAAGTCTGCAACTATGGTGCACTGGAAACTATTTGGTTTTCATATTCCACAGGCGTTATTAGAGGTTTGTTGCCAAAAGATTATAACCTAATCCATTCTTATTACATGCACGTGGGATCTAACCAAATAAATTCTAATAAGGAATTAAGATATTTTTATTTTCTACTTCCTGTTAGGAAATTTGGCTGGTTACCTTGTTTCATGATAGCATACTGGATGCAAATCTATTATTATTTTACTTTTAGGCAGAAACTGTTGAAAAGCTGTATGATATCTTGACTTCTGATGCTGTTGACCTAGTTTTACGGAAGTCTGCAGCTGAGCAGCTGGTTGTCATTTTAGAAGGTAGAATTCTTCAGAAAATTTGAATTCATGTGCTGGTCATTCGTGAGCTTGAAGTTTTGCTAGGTTGTCTGTATGCTTGTGCTAAGGGTACTCTTTGTAATTTTTGTTTTATGAATTTTGATAAAAAGGATAAATGATTGAATTTCAATGCAAGTAAGCAATCTTACCTAGAGCATTATTTCACTTGGTGCATAACTGTAGAGTTTCAAACCTTGATGTTTTTATTCTAGATACTCAAACTCTGATTCAATAATGTTTTCTTCAAGGAATTTAAATTCTAATGAGAGAATGTGAGTTCTTCACCATGGGAAGGTGAAGTCTTAGATATTAAAAATATTGTCAGAAAAATTATCACAAAAACGAAGAAGTGTATCTACTTTGTCTCATAAAATACATTTAGTTATGGCTGTAAAGGTTTTCAGATGTTTCAAAATTGAAACAAAGCATTGGATGAAATTGTGAAGGAAAAAATGGAGCTTTATCAGGACAGATTTAATATGAAGGATCACTTTTTAGTTATTAAAAAACATACAAGCCAACCCAACCAATTCAAATGAGATATCTTTTTGTTATTGTTGTTGAACATTCTTAAACCAGATACTGTAAACGGTTAAGTCAATAGAAAATACTCTCATGGGGATTAAGTAAATACCATTTTCAATTCCACATTAAACTGTTAAAGTCTTTTAAAATGTTACAAGTGAAATCCTTGTTTGACTAAAATTGAGTTGCACTGGGATTACTGTAATTCTTCAACACAAAATTCTTATGGAAAGTTATGTAAGGTATTGAAGAATCTTGTGTTCAAGAGGCTATTACAGTTAAAGTACTTTGTACAAAGTACTTTGAGAGGGCTTGCCTTGCTAGAGATCTGTACTACTGTTGATTGATAAGCAATTTTAGAAACTTGTTCTAGACAGCAAAAAAAGATGTTTAATATTAAATTTTTGCAGAACCAGTAATTCTTACTATCTTTTGCTTTTCCTACAGATACCAAAATGCATGACATTGTGAAAAAGTTGGGTGTGAAAGAAAAGATATTGGCTTACCTTAATGAATGTGTACATGTGGATGGCAAGGTAAAAGTATGGTTAGAGGTTCTTCTGCAGCATTGCACAGCACGTTTTTTCTGCACTTCAAACACTAGTCTTTGTGCATTAATGCTGCATTGAATACAAGTGTTTAATAACAATTATAATAGCAATATGTATTTAATTCTAGTTTTGATAATGCTAAGATTCTCTTAAAGAGTGAAGATTGGTTTGCCTACCTATGAGAAGAGTTAGCCAGAAAACTATGTGTATGGTGGGGTTTTGGAATGTACGAAAACTTCCCTGAAAGCTTTCTCAGTTGGGGCCAAAAAAGTATTTTAATGACCTTAAAAAAAAAAGTATTATGTTATGTATAATAGTCTCTAAACTTAAATTCTGAAGCAAATTATAATTAAAAATGAGATGTAATTGTATGGCATGTTCTTGTAAATGTGTCAGATTGAATTTCAGGTATAAATAATTTTCTGACCAATAGAAGATCACGTCGCCAGGGAGGGTCTCTTGTTGTAGTTGATGGAGCTTTCCATTTTTGTAATATGGATAATCTGATGCTTGATTGCTTCTGGAATTCAATCTTTGAAATCATTTCATGCAAGCATATTTAGACTAGATAGTGCTTAATGTAACCTCAGTGGATAAAGCTTTTTGGCTTTCTTGCATAGTACTGTTATCCCATTCCAGCAGTCCAAATCTTGAGTTAGTTTTAGAAACCATGAGAAATTTTATGTAATGACATTTTTCCCAAAAGTGTACAAGAGAAAAAAACTGCTTGATACTTAGTGGAATTCCTTTTTTTTGTCAAACTAATGAAAATTACATTCTTCTTCAGGAGTGGCAATTTCCCCCCCAGATTATCAGTATCTAAGATTATTTTATCTCTGTAGCATTAAAGAATGTCTTCTCCAGTTTATGATAGCTTGTACAGAAGTACTTTAGTAAACTGTTTTAATACAGTTGAAGCAATTGAAATATTGGGTTCCTCAGGTGTTTTACTGTGGGGGTTTTTTTAGTATCAGTTTTTTAGTATCTTCTTTAGAGAGAGAAAGTAATCCAAATGTTGTTTTGGTTTGGGTAGTGAGTAGATATTGCTCAATAATACAGAATGACAAGCATGGGAAATATATTGCCCTAAACAGATTCTTCATGGTCAAGTAAGAGTCTAGGATGAACTTTAAAATAATATTTTTAGCCCTTTATAAAGTTTAATTTAATCCAGGAAGGGTTCAGGCAACAGTTCTCTATGGCCTGTGACATTAGGACACTATCCTAAGGGAATCTAGTCCAGATTCTTGGTTCTCCCCTTGAATGATTTTTTTTTTTTTTTATTTCATCATAAAATTAATAGCAAAAAAAAAAATCAACAAAAAAATCTTACATGTTCTTAGAAAGGTGGCTACTGAGAAAAGAAAATAGAAGAAGTAGTAGAAGTAAAAAGCAGCATCAAAATAAGGCTTTATGTATAACTGTGCAAAAGATTCTTTCCATGCTAAATAAGTAGGGCTTTTGTTCATGCAGTATTAAACTAAAATGTATTTGTTGATGCTGTTGGTAAAACAAATTTTAAAGGCAGAAACTCGTAGGCAAAGTAATGATACAGTGAACGAAATACTCTCTTCTCATTCTTAGGAGCTGTGACTTTGGTTGTATTTTTGGCCATTCACTGATACTTTAACTTTTAGCAAACTTCTTTCCATTCTCATGTTCTGACAGCATGGGACCCAGAAAATTAATGTAATATAATAAAATATTGCATTTTTTAGAAAATGAATAAACTTACACAGTTGTAAATACTTGGTGGTTTTTTAAATAATTCAGCTCACATATATCTTTGTTAAAATTATATAACTTGAAAGCAAGTGTTGTAATTCTGTTATGAAGCCAAAGACCAATAAAATTACCATCAATTAATAATAAAATGAATCAAAAAGTAAATAAATATTTTTTAATGAATATGCAGTTGTCATCTGGCTGAAATGTGCTTGTCTAAGGAAGTTCTAGGCTTCTCTTTTACAAGTGATGTAATATATTGCTTAATAGTGTGAGAGTTCATGTTAAGCACATCATAATAAATTATACTGATAGTTATCTTTATTTAATCTTTTTCTCTGTTCCTGCAGCTTATGGAATCCATAGTGTTACCATGTCTGACACTCCTACGCAAAATTGTGTCTGTTGACCCAGTTGTTCGCCTGTCCTTAGCACAGCAGCCTTCTTTACTGCTTTTGCTATTCAGAGGTAAAGACTGTATTTCCACTGTAATACCCAGTTAGATGTTTAACCAAATACCTTCTTAAGAACTTTGATTCTTCTTCTCAATCTGAAGAACTTCAGATTCTGCTACTTAAGAGATAAACCATCGTGTGCTCGTTTTACCCATGTTGTGGCATGTGTTGAAGAGATTGGCAGGAAACTATGGAAAGCAGTTGCTTTTAACTAGTGTCTATGTATTATTAGGTGTCAATGTTTTTCTAATGCATTTATAATTATCTTTATTTTATTCAGTTTCCCTGATACTCCAAAGTGATCGTGCTGTTTTAACTGAAACTGCAATATTGCTTTGTCTTCTGTTGTTTGATGAAGTAGCAAGAACAGAAACATGGTATGAAAATCCACTTATTTAATAGCATATTTTCTAGATAAATTTGAAGGTTTTAATAGAAATAAATTTTTATATGTCTTCAGACAAGTTGTGCTCCAAACTTTTATAGATCCAAAATTGCATATTTGTAGTCCAAATTGTTTCAATACTTGGGTTACATGCTCTATAGGCCTACATGGCATATTTTTGCACTATGAATACCTCAGTGTTAAGTTTATTTTTCAAAAAACCTTGATTGGTCTGTAGTCCATCTTTTCCATGAATAGAAACTATGCAAATAAAATAGCTATTTGTAGACAGGTTTTTTAAACTTAATTAGAATTCTCCTATTTACTTTGGCTTTTAAGTGTAGCAGTTGTCTTTAAAGCATCAGACCTCAACTTATGATATTTTATTATTTGAAAGTTGTGTATGCATGAAAAAATATGCTTTTAGCATATTTCACATACATGAAATATACTGAAAATACTTATAATGTGTGGTTTTTCTCTAACAAAAAACGAAACAAGTATGTGGGGTTTTTAATGTACAGTATATCTGCAATAAGTATGCCATATTTAAGACCTATCTAAGTATCTTAAGATTTAAGAACTATCTTAATATTGCATAATCATGAAGAAATACTGTTTATTAATACACATTATTCATCAATGGGTTATTAAAGATCTAGCTAAAGGGAGAAATACATCTATATCCAAATAATAAGGAAATAATGTGTGTAGCATTAGGAGAAAATCAAATCTTAAAATAGGGCATAATGACTATGACTTAATCTCTTGCAGGGCTGATGGCATAGCCAGTAATTATACTGAGGTACCTGCCTTCAGTTTACCTGTTGCTGTTGTTAGAAGGTATGTGTGGGTAGTGACTAGTTGGTTGGTTGGTTGGTCCATTGGTTTTGATTGCTTTACAGTTTCCTGCTGATTTCCATTTGCTGTCCTTCCTGAACTATGGAAGTGGCAGAATGAGGGGAAACATTGATTTAATATCAAATCAGCATTTTGATGATGATGAAATCAGCATTTTTAAATAGGGAGTTTTTTCTCCATGTCTTTTTTGTCTGTAAATGAGTTTCGGAAGCTTTATTTGCAAACTTACAAACTGGTTGTAATGGAACATTTAATTTAAAAATGAGCAAGCAAGAAAAACTCTCACCAACCACTTTCAAAAATTGTTACTGTTATTTGTGTATTTTTAGGTATCATCTGCCAGTCAGGATCACTGCTCATCATGTAGTTAGCCCTAATACTGTTGTGGTACCATTGTCTTCTGAGTGCTTGACTATGAAACCTGTGTCAGATATGCTTAAGACAGCCTGGAATCTGTCATGGTACCATGGGATTGAAAACCTACTGCAGCTGATAAATTATGAGAAGGAAGCAGAAACGTGAGCCATTTTATCTTTCATTTTAAGTCCCAATAGATCTCAATTAAAATAACATTCCATCAAGTTTAGATAGGTTTTCAACTTCAAACAGCAGTTCAAGCTGTTACTTGTTTGAGAATGCTGTCATTTAAATGTAAAGGATCACATCCCAAGAGGATGAAGGTATGTTGTCACAGCTAATGTTTTACCTCAATTGTGTTTATACATAGAGTCTAGAGCTTGATCTAGCTTTTATTGATGGTCAGGCTAAATTCAACCAGCTTTAAATGGGCTCTGTGGCTGTTTTTCTTTGTAGTCATTGTGGTTTCTTAGGGAACTGACTCCTTTTTCCTACTATGTAGACCCCAACTATAAAGTTGCATGACTTTTTCTTTATTTTCTTGAAGGTTTAAATTTTAAGTAAATATTCTTCTTAATGGTAATGCTAAGACTTAGTATTTAGGTTCTGTTTTTCCAAAGAACTCAAAACACCTCATGATTTACATGTGATGGTGTTGTTTTTGGTTTTAATTTTTTGTTTGCTTTGGTTTTTTTGAAGGGTTAATGAAGAAAGAATTGGCTAACTAAAACAAAGTTTCAAGTCAATTTCTGTTTTGTCTTCTCAATTAAGCAGGAAAGGGAAGAAGTCAACGCTCTCTGAAACAGATTGTAGAGACACTGGCTGTTAATAATCTTTCTCTATGCCTTTTCAGATTTTTAGATTCTCTGAAACTTTCCTCAGAAGACATTCTTATATTGAAAATAACTCACACAAACTATGGACTGCAGGATTGTCTTAGTTTGATCATTCAGGCAGCATCCCACAGTGATGTTAGGACGGCTCTCACTAGGCTTAGCTTCTATGTCTTGAATGACAGACTTGCATTAAAATGCAGTTCTGGGCCTTTTGGAACCACTTTGAAGAGCTTTGATTGGCAGAAAGCAATGAACAGGTAAGCATATTGACTACAAGAATCCATTAAAGATTGTTATACTAAAATGGTAAAATTTCTACTTTTCATATTTTAAGTTAAGGGAATTGATTGTCAATGCATCTCTGATTCTGAGATATAGATACAGATATAGATATAGGCTGACAGGAGCCGTAGGCAGTTCAACAAGGGGAGGTGCAGAGTCCTGCACTTGGGGAGAAACAAGCCCATGCCCCTGTATATCCTGGGATTCACCAAGCTGGGAAAGCAACTGCAGAAAAGGATCTGTGGGTCCTGGTGGACACCAAGGTGGAAATGAGCCAGCAGTTTGTCCTTGCAGTAAAGAAGGCAAGTGTTATCCTGGGCTTCTTTAGGAGGAGTGTTGGCAGCAGGCTGAGGCAGGTGATCCTTCCTCTATTCAGCACTGCTGAGGCCACATCTGGACCTCTGGGTCCAGTTTTGGACTTGCCAGTATAAGAGAGAATCATACGGGGAACACATACTGGAGAGAATCCAATGAAGCACCACAAAGATAATGAAAGACTAGAGTATCTTTCCTATGAGTAAAAGATGAGAGAGTTGGGACTATAAATGTGGAGGAAAGAAGGCTCAGAGTGAGGATCTTATCAGTGTGTACGAGCAGCAGAAGAGAAGGTGGGGCCAGGCTCTTTCCAGTGGTGTCCAGTGACAGAAGCAATGGCCACAAACTGAAACACAGGAGGATCCCTGTGAATATCTGGAAACACTTTTTTACTGTGAAGGTCACAAAACACAGACACAGGTTGCTGAAAGAGGTTGTATCATCTCTATCCTTGGAGTTACTCAAAAGCTTCCTGATTGTGATCCTGAGCAACCAGCTGCAGGTGTCCGTCCAAAAGCAGGGCATCAGGACCAGGTGACCTCTGCAAGTCCCTTCCAGTCTCAAAGATTATGTGATTTTGTGATTGACATACACAAAACTATCAAATATTTAAAATTCTGTATTTAAAAGAAGGGCTATTTGAAATGCATAGGTAAACTTTACTATTATTATCAGATGCTAATATTTCATAAATAATTAATTTTTTATTCCCTGTCGGTGATCCTGCTCAGATTTGTCTACATTTTACTATACAGAATTCCATGTTTACCATATACAAGTCAACTTTAAAATATACATAACTATTTTTCATGCTAATAATAACAGTAACAACAATATTAACAGCATATTATAAGTATAATATGTTAATACAATGCCATATTTTTATATGTGAATATGTGTATTATACATATTCTGTATAATTTAACACTTGCAGGTTACTTCAGTCCTATTAGCCTGAGATTTTAATCTCTCTTTTAAAATGCTACAAGTATGAAAGTATTTTTATTTGTATTTCAGGTTTCTACAAGTGCTTCCAGCTTCTGTGGAGGATGAAAAGCTTTTGGTAGATGTCTTAAGATTTTTAAACAAATTGCTTAGAGAGCAGAAATCAAATCTGGAGTCAGACCATCTAAAGTGGATCTTGAAATCATTTCTTAAAAATGTAAGAACAGGGTTGTTGTATATACTTACATGATTTGATTGACCATGTAACTATACTTGCACACACATGTGCATACATGTAGAGCAGCATGAGAGTGTGCTTAGCTACATAGCTGCAAATGCATTAGCTGTGTAACATGCCAGATCATCCATTGTCTTACACAGGGTGTCCTATGTTAAATACAGTTTGCATGCACTTGCATTTTGCCATTTGCAAATACAATCTATGCATTTAGGGAAAAATGCTAGTAGACTTCATTTCAATTACTTACAGACTACAGGTATTTCAATTATATTGCTACCTGGGAATCCTATTAATTTTTTTAAGTATAGCCCATTCAATACATTAATATAAAACCTTAAAGTCATGTGATATGAAGTCTTTTAAGCAGCTGCAATGTACAAAATGGAACCCGAACTAATTTTGTTACTATGTGTTTTCTGGTTTTTTGTGATCTGTTTTTTATTTCAGGTTATTGCTGTATTACTTCGAGTTTTCTTTCATGCTTCAAAATACAGTCTACTTAATTCCAGGATATTTTAGAGGCCTTCCCAGTAGATTCTTTCATGGCATTTAGTAGATTCGAGATTCAAGTTATTGGTAATTATAGGGTTTTTTCACTGTGCCTTTTGCAGTTGCTTCTTAGTAAAGTAATCATGGAATTTCTGATGTATAATGTGTGTGATTTGCAAGTTTGGAGCAGAAAAATGGCTTTAATGAGGGTATTAAAATAGGATTTAAACAATGCATTATGTGACTGTATTTTTATTCTTTTCTTTCAGCAGCAAAAATCCCTTTTGGGCCTCCTGGTGCGAACAGAATCCCAAGTGCAAGATGAAATGGATGAAACACAGGCTGCTGTCAGGCAGCGACTGGATAGAGAACTCATTCGTCTTTTTAACATGTTGCTTGTTTGTTCCGTGTCAGTGACTGACAGGTACAGTGCAAATAGACCTGCCTGGGTGATTCTGACTGGGGATCATAACTCCTATTGCTGCTGAATTTTGGTCAGAGTTTGAATATCATTACATCATGACTCAATTGTTCTGAACCGTAAAAATTGAATATACACTCTTGAAATGGAAATCAACATTAGATATTCCTTTTCACAGTAAAATTAGGAAATTAACCAGGAAACTTAAAAGAGAATGTGCTAGTGGTCACTTAGCAAATGCATAATTAAATTGATTGCACTGAGAAGATGGGCTATTTCTTTTTCACTGCTGCAAATTTGCATGAACAAATGGTAACTTCATTGATTTTGTAGCATGTGTTTATAGCAAAGTAAAACATAGAAGTATTTGAAATATCCATAAATACTTACTTTCATTGAACTCCTTTTTTGGCCTGTTTGGGACAGCTACTTTTAGCATGAAGTTCTAACCTTTTTCTGTCAATTGAGCAAACACAGAAATTAATTTATATTATTTTTTCTTCAAGTTTCTCATAAAACCTTTCCCACACCAAATGTCTCTATCCAAATGTATTCTAAGAGCTAGTAAAATTGCAGATTAAGATAATATTTGATTATTTAGTATCACAATATAACTGTTTGTGAAAATATTTTCAAAATGTTACCTTTTTCATTATTCCCACCTGGTTATTTTCTAAAAATTTTGACAGTGGGAAAAGGGGCATATTATAGAAATCACTGCTAGTTATGTATTTCACACTCCTGTATATTTATCTACTTAATTCTAGATTTATTGTATTTTGCAGGAAATATTTTTAAACTTGTCTCTTGAACCAGAACAAACATAGGTGTAACAGGCCACGCATTTAAGAGTTGGACTTGATAATCCTTGTGGGTACCTTCCAAATTAGAATATTCTTGATCCTGCGTGATTCTGGAACTACTGAGCTTTACATCTCTTCTCATTGTGTCATCTGTTGTCCTCAGTCTCTTGCCCTTTATTTAACATGCTCCTTAATAATGAGTTATATCTCCTTTGCCTTTTTTTAGTTAAGCAACTTTGTTGTAATCAGATGCAATATTATGTTTTCAGAACCTGTGCAAAACTAGACATGTGAAATTTAATTTCATGTTACTCTTTGTATAACACAATATTAAGTAATTGAGATGCTGAGCCTCACAGACTAATGGTAAGACTGAGGCATTGGCCTTTGGCAAAATGGTTCTTTTAATTTCAACATCTTTATATTGATGGCTCATCTTTTTTGTTTTTTTACAATTAAACCAGAGAAGGCTTGGAACTTGCTGGTTCTTTCAGAACAGAGCTGGCTCTGAAGCTGCTTCAATGCTTAAGGCTAACAGATGCACCACATTTTTATGGACTTCCTTCACTGGAGAGAACATTACAAGGAATGGTTCATGTTACTGCACTTCCAGGCTGGAGTACCTATTCTGCTGCAGTTGAACCTGTCACAATTTGTAAGAAATATTTAACCGGTCTTCTTGAGGTAAGTAGCTTATGTTCTTGCTTAGCTTTTGGTTCGAATGCTTGTAAAGAACTGTGTAAATAATGACACTATGCTTTTTACAATGTGCTTTTAGTGAATGTCATCACTAGCAGTAGGTGTGGGAAAGATGCTTTTTCCTGCTAAGTGAATAGGAATGATACGGAGACTAGATTGAGTGATGTGTATCTGTAGTTGTGAAGACTGGTTGTATTGCATGTGCTTTCATCACTGGCTTAAGAAGTAATACAAAGTGACTGTAGTTTTAAGCAAGATAAAAAATACATGTGGTGTTTTTAATGACTGAAACTCTAAGAAGAAAAATGCAGGATAACTTCCCACAGGCAAAATCCACATATGAAAGGTGGTCTGGGAGAAAAGCAGCTTGTTAGGTAGGTTGTGAACTGAGAAAGCAGAAAAGAGGTAATTCAAGATGCTGCAGTTGTTGGAAAGACAAAATTTCATTCTTGTTTTCAGTGTTCTTATGTGTTTGCTAAGTCCGTGAACATGGTAGACAACTAGCTTTTGCTCCTAAAATTATATCTTTTGAAAACTCCAATTTTCTTAAAACTTGAAAGGAAAAGCATAGTTCTGACTCTCTGTTTGTTTAACACATATTCAGTAATGTACAGTTAGAAGTTTTTAGTTTCAAATGCCAATACATATAATGAAAAAAATATAGTGTTTTAGGGGTCTTAATTTGCCAAGATTTCTTGAGTAGAAAGAAATAAATTTTTTAGACCTATTTGATTAGGTGAGCTCTGTGACTTGAAGTCTAGACTAAAAATGGCACCAAGGTTATAGATATTGTCATGCAAAAGAAAGATAATTACTAGAAAATATAAATATTATGGCATGAAATCAACTTGTGATGCATAAGCTCTTGTTCAGAAGAATTAGGCAGTTTTACTTGGCCCAAATTTGAAAGTAAAGGTAGGTTTCTTTTGCAGAGGAATGGAGAAAGTGGGCTTAAAAAAAATTTCTGTAGACCGGGACACTGAAAGAAAGAACAACAGCAAAATCCAGAGGTTTAAATCACCATGTTTTGTGGAGAAAAGTAAATCTAGAAGTGTATCTTCTAAGATTATTATTTTTTAAAAAGTATTTTGGGGTGTGTTTTGTTGAAAGCAGCATGCCTTTTATTTTAGTATGCATGGTTAGACATTTGGTCAGACGGTTTATTTTATGTTATGATCCAGTGACCTTTATTTCTGTTTATTAGTATTTGATATAGAAAGCTGATAAATTTATTCAAATCACAATAAAATATCTAAATGACCCTTTCCCTTGAACACAGAATTTTGAAAAGAAATTTTATTTTTCATTCCAGACATAGCAAAAGAAACCCTGGGTACAATAAATGAACTTTCACATCCATGAAAAGAAACTTTCAGGCTTCTATTCAACTTAGAGATTACTATTAAGCTTGACTGTATTCTTCATTTGAATAAAAAAATAAAAACCACAGATGTTCAGAAGTTTAAATGTATAGGAAAGCATTACATGACCAAATGACTCAGAAGTAAGGAATTCTTACAATTCAGCTAGAAGTCTATCATCTTTTCATGAGTTTAAATTATGATTTAGTGTATAAGACAGTTTGTACTCTGTTTGTGTACTGTTTACAGTAAAGCTGTTAAGAACTTGTACCCCCACTCTTAGGTCATCTCATCGTTTTATGTTGAATGGGGGGGAAATGCCATGTCCTTCATGGGAAAAGGTGTTACAAAAAGCACAGTCCTTTGCTTGCTTCACTTATCTCACGAAATGATGGCTCAAGCCAAAGATACGGTGAGTGCATTACATTTGTCCTTATCTTGTCATTGGTGAGGGCTACATACAAAGAGATTTTAACTTCTGATGTTCAATGACAGTTTTCTGTCATGGTTTAGGAGTGATACTCTCCAATTGAGGAGTGCTGCTAAAACCACACCACTTCTTACTCCTCTTTCCCCTCCAATTGGAAGCACAAAAGGCAAAAAAAGTCCCCCTTTGATCTCATTTGGTCTATAATCTTAGATAATGTACAGGATAGAGTATGGTATACAAAAAAGCTGAAGAATCAGTTCTAGCCATATTGAAATTGTTTCGTAAATAATTCTGTGGATTTTGAAAGGCCTTCTTTCAGAATAAGTATCATTTTCTTTTTTATAAAAAAAGAAGAATCAGGATTTTATATAGGATGAATAAATTTAAGAATTTTTAACATCATTATTTCTTCAGCCTCACAAACAACAGGCTTTCTAACATATGTTTAAACATTCATGTGTGTAGGGTTTTCACAGTTGTGTGTATATATATACATATGAAAGAATATGTACATACACGGAAAAAGGATTTTCAGTTAAGAGGAGCTATCACTATGTACTAGCAAAATTCATATTATGCTTTGTATTCATGTACATCTTTGAGAGCTAGATTTCTGAAAGTTTATTAAAAATAGCCTTTATCCTGAAGCAGTTGAAGCAAATTCAACAATTAAGTATTGTCATTTTAGAGAATTAAAATCCAGTCTTACTTATATCTGTGACAGCCATAAATGGAAACCTTTCATTGTGATCACGCACGGGTATAACTAGAAATTGCAGTGTACCTGCTTCTCCAGATTCCAGGTGTCTCTTTCTTCAGTTCTCTACTCCTTTTTCAAGATATTAAGTACTGGAAAAGTTTATTAAAATTGGGAGGGGACAGAGTTTTAAGTACACTGCAGGGAGACAGCAGCCTCCAAAGACTTAGATCATAAATGCATGGATGAAGGAGTGGACTTGAATTATTATTTTAGTATCATTATTATAGAGTAATATGTATAGTACCATAATGATAAGTTTCATTTTCTTGTGTTTCTAAGTCATAATCTGTGTGTACAACAGTGTTACTGTTTAGACTGTACTAATAATTTTTAGTCTCAAAGTAATTGTAAAACCTGGCTGTTGTTTACAATTGTGTAAGTTAGTGTCAAATCCTTACAGAAAGAGAAATACAAAATTATCCTTCCTTCGTGCCATCAGTGTTAAACAAAAGTGGTTTAGTTGTAGTTGGTAGTTCACACTGTTAGTATGCTGGCATGGATTGAAAGATTTATAAAATAATTTCTTAATTTGTTTTCTGTTTTCTAATCAGGACTGGATATCTCTTTGGTCTTTGCCTTATGATAATAGTGAAGAACAAGTTCTGTCTCATCTAGGTCTGGCATGGCTGGTTCCTTTATGGGTAGATAGAGATCCTGAGGTTAGTTACTGTGACAGTAACTTCATATCGTATTGTGACCCTCAAGCATTTGAATATTTTTGATTCATTAATATATTTAACAGTAGAACTGCTGTTTCGAATTATTTAAAATGTTACTGACTATATCCTAAATAGCAGTAATAATACAGTAGGGAGAGTGTTTCCATGTAAACATCATCTGAGAAATCCTCCCTTACATCTTCTGTCTTCTATGCTTTCATTAGTCACTCACTATCATGACTCATAGGCAGTTTTCCTTGTCATTGCTGTAACGTAGCTGCAAAGCAGAAACACTTACATGAACTAAAAATTCAGAGCAAATGTATTTAATACCAATCTGTTAAATTATGTGAGTTTGCTAAATTGACTTATTTTCAAGTGGTAAAATATGAAGAATATAAAAGACTATCTTGCTTATTTTTGAATACTTAAAAATAATTTTATTTTCTCACTTAGTTGTCATTCTGAGTAGAGAGCAAGAGAAATACAGGAAAAGAGGTTGTTACTTTTTAAATTATTCCCTTAAGCTCCAGGTTCAGCTGATACAATTTAATAATTAAAAAAAAAAAGTATTGCTAATTACCGTAAGAAATACCACTTTCTGTTGTGCTTATATGTACTAGGTCAGGTTTACAGCACTTGGAATAGGATCAGCTCTTACATCTCTTGAAAAAGGATGTATTGCTTTAGCAGAAAGCTGCCAGAATATTTCAGGAGGCCTGTGGGGAACAGTGATCAACATCCTTCTGGATCAAGCTGAATGTAGCATGGTACGCAGGGAGGTATGTTTCTTGTGTCCTTCTGCTGTTCTAGATTGTCAAGTTCTTTTTCATGATGGAGAAAAAAAAATTATTTTTTATTCTATACATCTATTATCTGCTGCACAACACCTGCTGCTTTGTAAGTTAAACACTACCTGATTAATATAATTGTTTAGCTGCTTATTTAGGAATTGTGCAAGAAGGAACAAATACAGATTACTTGTTTAAAAACAGAAATTATATGAGGAATATACAAGTGAACACATAAAACCTCCTAAGGCTTACTCAGTTAGATAAGTAGGTTGCTAAAGCATAACTGGCCTGATTTTAATGGCTCTTTGTAACATTTATGAATGCTTTGGTACAAACTTACCACCTGATCTGCAGTATCTGTTCATTGCTGATATGAAGTACTTTGTCTAGGCACTGAGGTTTATTGGTGAGAACTGAAAGTCTGTACTATGGTAGAACAACACATAGACTTATATACTGATGTATTTAAACTCTGTACACTTTATTTGAAATTTTCTATCAGTTCTAGTTGTAAGGTTTTCCTTCTGTTACAATCAATAGGAAATAAAAACTCTGACACTCAGTGACTTGTTTTTTTCCCAGCTCTATTGCTTAACTAATTACATTTTCCAAAGTAATATTTAAATTTATATCTCTAAATGCTTTTGAGAATGTGTGCTTCATTATTTTAACTCCAAATTATTGTCTCTTAATTATAGTCTCTTAAGAGTCAAATTATTGACAAAGGATGGACAAAATATAAAAAAAGGAGTTTCAATCCATGCACAGACATGTGAAGTGTGTGTAATATAAATCAGAAAAACAAACATGCCTTGAATTTATAAAGGAAAGCATTTGAAACATGTCTTTATGTCCTACTGTGTTCCCCTCATTGTCCCAATTATTTTATAATAAAGAACCCCGAAACATGAGGTCATAAACAGTTATCTAGGTTTTTCTATTCAGTAATTTTTCCCCTAGTACTTCTTGTACTTGTAATGGATATTCTGTAGGATTGACTGTACTGGAACAGTGATGAAGGAATTTTATGAACAAATAAATTTGTTGCCTTGTGATTTCTATTCCATCTTTTCCTTGTCCTTTTTTCTTAACAGCCTGCTCTTGTGCCATGCTCTAATGACATCTCTTGTAAGTGAAGTTTGAGGGCTTTCAAGTTACATCCTTCTAAATTAATTTTTCCCAACATGAACACAAGAATTCTGTGTATTTCTGCATATGTCTAAAGCAGTGAAGTAATATGTAGACTGTACTATTCAGTGTGATGTGGTTTTTTGAACTGATGGCTGGATGGCAATACTGATGCTTTAATTTCTTTCAGGCTGCTTTTATTCTGCAAAATCTACTTGTGATTCCAATTCCTACAGAAGACTTGAAAGATTGTATTTGGCAAGTGAGTGACTATTCCATTTGATGACAAAAGTCATAATGTCACAGAGAGATGTCATTTGGTATGAAAACTTGTGTCAGCATACGTATAAAATATAAACTTAAAAAATTACATGTCTAAGGTTACGTTTTGGAAAGAGAAATAAATTAATAAAAAACAAACTTCTCTCAAACTTCCAGCAAGCTCAATAAAAGAACCAAATTTAGTTTGTATATATGCTGCATTTCATGAACGTAGTATCGGTGGGTTCCTAGGAAACTTGCGTACTTATATAGTATATCATGAATGTTTTAGGATAGAAATTGGTAATTTATTTTGCCCACACTTGGAATGTGGGTAAAATGTGATTTGAGGAGTATGAAGAAGAGGAAGTTCTGAGAATGTGATGTTTATAAAATGTTTTGAAAGGAAGAAGAAGCAGTTTGTCACTTAGGTCAATTTAAATGCTTGTTAAAGACAACCACTTGCTCAAAGCAGGGTGAACTAGACCGGGTTGCTCAGGGCTGTTTCCAGTTGGATTTTGAGTTTCTGCAAGAGTGGAGACTCCACAATCTGTCTGGGCAACTTGTTCTAATGTTTGACTACTCTCAGACAGAAAGCTTTTTCTTAGGTTTAAATAGAATTTCCTGTGTTTTAGTTTTTGCTCAACGCCTTTTCTTCTGTCACTGGATACCAGTGAGAAGAGCCTGTCTCCCTTTACCTTCTCTCATCAGATATTTATCAAACTGATAAAATCCCCTGGAGACTTTTCCAGTTCTGCCCTTGAGTCAGTCATCTCCTTTTACTCTCAGCAAGTCTAGTTCATTGCACATAAAGATGTTTGGATCTTAGCTTGCAATTCAAAAAATTTTTGTGATGTTGCTACCTGTTTTTAATGTCTGTCTCACTCCTTCCAGTGTGTGAGAGCCTATATGGGAACAGTGTATGTTAGTTCTTAAAGAAATTTGCAGATGCAACAATATCATTTTTAATTTGTTCCTTTCTGCGAAAGATCAAGTTAGTGCTGAAAGACATTCCAGCTGTTTTACTAGGATAAGTTATCTGATTCAGCTGCACCCAAAATCAATTATGCTATTTCTTGCAGAGTTGAATTTTACAGAATGTGATCACATATACAGAAAAGATAAGACAAAGGAATATGTGGAAACAATTTTACAAATCTGGCCCTTGTTTCAGTCTTACTGCTTCTAATTTATCAATATAAATAGTAATTGTTTAAATTCGTAATAGCAGGGGATTTACAAAAGGGCAGCCATTGTAAGTTGTCAATATAGACTCTATTAAAAGTTGCTTTTTAGTCTTTTTTTAAAAATTTCAATGACTGTGCTGAAGTGACAAAAATTGCATCCAGTTGCAGAATTCTGGATGAATTCCAGTGCAATTAAAAGAAGCTTTGAGTCAATGTGATTCTTATTAAGAACTGCAATTTAATGAAAGTTGCTCGTCACTTAATAAGTGTTCATGCTGAAAGATATTATCAAACAACACTTTATGGTAACTGGTAAATTAAAACTGTTCAAAATACAAGCAACAATTGAAACTGTAAGGTACCACCAGGATCAAGTTTTATATTTCAGAGTTACTTTTTTCCCTTGCACTGAGTAAGATGATTTGTCTGTTTCCTTTAATGCCAGGAAGAAAAGGAGGGCTATCAAGTGGATCTCGCTGAATAGTAGGAATACTGGGCCATAGCCAAAGTAGAGCATTATCATTTTATCCTCTAGGCAAATAGGACTGGAAAAGGAAATAGAAACAGAGTTTGTAGGCCAGTATCTTCATGAGAATGTCTCTAGTGTTACTGTTGTCTAGGTGATCTGCTTTATAAAATTTCATTTTGCTATGTCACTTAAAAAATTTCCTATACCACTCTTAAGTCATCAGTAAAGTCAACCTGTGTAAAGTATTCTGAGAGTGCAGCACACTGTGTTGTATAAAGATTGCTGAAGTCAGAGCACTCTGTGAATGTAATTGATGAGTAACTCTTTCAAGGCTCCCCTTGTGCAATAAAGTATCTGGCATGACTTTTGAAACTGGCAAAGACAAAACTGGGTAGTAAAATTTGCACTAAATTTATCAGTATTTCCTGAGTTCTCACTTGCCATAGTCTAAGTCTATTGCTGACAGTGTATGAGGAGAGATTTATAACTCATCATAAATAGTTCACTTGAAATCCTACATTCTGTGTCAAACTGTTCGTCATATCTGATTCTTCACTAGTTGGTGTAAAAGGCAAATAGTGAAAATAGTTTCTGGATTACAGAAACCCAAAACGAATGAGAGTAGCCATCTAAAATTTTGGTGATAACTTATCTTGTAATACAAAATAGTTTTACTGCTTCTACTAGATCTGGTTTTGGGTTTTGTTTTGTTTTGTTGGGAGATAAACTTGTAGTCAGTGTAAATGGAGGGGTTGGGGGAGAGTCTCTTGGGGATAAGTAGTGTTTTCAAATTACTTATTTTCAGTTGGTCCAACTCTGCTCTCTCCTGACTGCCAAAAAAGTTTCTAATTAGCTTGGAGAATTTTTCTTTCCATAATTTTAACTAGTTTATTTTTTAACTACTGCAAGATGCCCTCTAAAACTGCCTTTCTGAATGTAGTTGGTTTGAATTTTTCTGAGTTCTGCCTTCTTTGCACTTCTGATTTTATGGTCAGTCTAAACCAGATTATGTGTAGCTTAATAAAACTTTCTGGTTTTTTGTCTTAACATGGAAAACACTGTAGAAACATTTAACAAAGGCAGTCAACTGAAAATGTTTATTTGAAATATGACTAGAATCCATTATCTTAAGGTATAAACCCATTGCTCTAGGAAGTTTTCCCTGATTTAGTATTTTCCCAGTTTTTCCCTGTCAGTATTTATAAAGAAATAACTGAAAACCATATTTCAAAGGGAATTTTTTTTGTTTGTCTTGTTTTCTAAATAAATCTTTTCTCATAGAAGATTGACATAACTAGGTGTAGTATAATGACAGTATACTTTAGAGCAGGATGACTTTTTCAGGATATTTACTCTTACCTAAGTGTGCTGTTTTTCTAAGGAAAACTTTTTCATTACTTGATATCTGTAAGTAGAATTAAATGAGACATTAAAATTGTAAAGTGTACTGATACATTTATTGTCTTGAAGCCACTCATTTACAGCTTTTCATGAGTTTCTACTTAACTGTTAGCACACTTCTCAGGAGATAAATAGCTGATTTTGCTGAGCCAAGACAGCTTTTATAAAAGATTATGATTTAGCTCAATGTTAAAATTTGCATTTCATTTTTGGAATTTATTAGTTACAGCCTGTAAACCAGTGTACACACACATACACAGCATTAGCCTTAATTATTCTATGTAAAACATTTCTTTAAAGTAATGATGTTTGTGGATTTCATGTCTTCAGGGTCCTTGTGTACATGATGAAGAATCTGGCCTCTCTCACACAGGAATACCTGCACTTAAGGCCCTTTTGTATCACTGCCAGTTCTATGAACAGGTGAATCAGATGGTGAAACACTGTTACCTGGGATGTTACATGTTTGATTTGAATTCTTACAAGGAAGACAACCTCAACATAGAAAAAGGTGGTGTAACTGGTAAGTGATGTTGATGTAATCTTGTAGTATTTTAAACCTACTTAAATAACTTCTAATTTTGAGTCACTTACCTCCAATAATTCTTAATAAAAAGGAAACTAAAAATATATAAACCCTGCACTTAAATATGTTGTGGAGTCGAAATATTGCTGTGAGGATTTAAGTAAATAAGTTACTAGTTTAACTAGTTTGCATCTCCAAAAAGTTGAAAATGGAAAAGACATAATTGGTTCTGCAGTGCATTTTCTTGCAAAATATTGGCGGTAAAATACTTTTACTTATTTCCACTTTGTGACATCCAGTCAACTTTCATACAAGGAAAATTTGGGGAAAAGAAATATGTTGACTGCTTTTAAGACTCCTGTTTCTTGATGTGTTCAACTTCAAGGTCACATGAGTAGGAGTGGACTCTAATAATCTGAATTAAGCTGCATTCTAAGACATTCAGATATAATTTAATTCATAGACTGATGAAATGTAATACTCAGATTGGATTTATTTGTTTATTTTTAACCTGTATACCCTTGGGATATCTCAGATCTAACATTTATATTGACTAATCATTCACTGAACAATATTTCTAAGGCTCACTATATGATGCATTGTGGGAACACACGTTCTTGTCCAAATTATATGATGATCATAAGTTTAGAGAGCTAGGGGATTTTTCAGAGCTCAGTTAGTAAAAGCTTTCAAGGGACAGAAAATTAATGAGTTCTTTTTCTTTTTGTTCCTATTTGTGGGCCTAAGTTTCCATATTTTCATCTTTTAAGACTGTAGATTTAAATAGTTCTTTTTAAGTCGTCATGGGTGGACTAAACTTCAGACAAAGCTGTTTAGAGAAGCCCTCCCACTGAATCATGAGGTGGAGGAAGGACCCCCTGGCTCTCTTAGCTCCTCCTCAGAGTGGAGCCTGGGTGCAGCTGGATCCAATCCTAGACCCAGACTTTGTCAGTGGTTTAAATCTAAGGAATTATAGAGGTATGGTTGAACCTTTGACTTTATCCTGTAGGATTAAGGATGCCAAACCAGATATATTTATATAAGAATGAATGACTTGCTATGCTAAATGATGAGACAAAAAAATCTTAATCAGCATTATTTGCTACACAGTATAGAAGCTAAAACTACTAGTATAGTACAGTATAGTGTGCTCTATTAAAGCAGCTGTATTACAGCTAGCAAAAAGGAAGCAATTATTAAGTAGAGATTGATGTTACTCACCCATACCAATGACCCTGGGCACATCTCTTTTGCTCAGTCTGGAGGAGTGACCTTGAGGGGCATCCCCACCCAAGGGAGGAATCTCCACACGCACTTCAAGGGGTATTTTAGAAGAACCTGCTTTTTGAAAGTGGGACTGGACTTTGAGAGTTTAAAGTGATTGACTGTCAGTCATATGTCTCAGGCCAGCTGTGCCTTAGGATTTTTAGATAAATGTGGCAGATATGATAAAGTATCCTTCAACTCACTATCAGGATGTTTACCTTTTGGGCTTGACGAGTCAGGCAAGTTTTAACATAATTCAATACCAAAAGCAGCATGACACCCCCTCTCGGTTCACCACTTATAGTTTTGTAAAGTGAAGTATTGTTTGAGTTGTTCTCTGCATTGCAGGCAGAGCATCCTGCTAAAGTCTGCATTTGTTAAACCTGTTCCAGAGGCATGAACAGAAGAGGAATTTCCCCAGCTAAGTTACAACTTTATGACAGACCCAAGGAAAAGAAGCATTCTTGGTTCACTCACTGAGAGAAATACCTCAGCAGTATACAAAATCCAAGATATTTTACTGCTCCCATGGTCCTCTTATTTGTGCCTTTTGGTAGTTCTGTTAGCGATGCAATGTCTTATCTAAGAGTAACTCAAAATGTAGAATGATACAACTTTTGAGTGAGCAGTTGGGATAAGTTTTATCATCTCATTGCAAAGCAAAGCCAGAAAATACAGTATTTCAGGAATAAGAAACAAATTTTTTCTTTCTTTAGAAAGCGGAGAACAGGACCTAAACCCTGTTGGGTTTTTCCCTATGTAGTTTTCTCACATTTTTCAGGAATATAAAAAACTCATCTGCAAAGTTATGCTAAAAATAAAATAGTTCAGTTGAGTAATTAGTGAAGACACATATAGGACATCTACTTTTGTGGGCTTTGCACTTGCAGTCTGTGTAGTCTAGCTTTATTCTTTATTTTCTCTTCTAAATATATGAAAGTTTCTAAACTATTATTGACAGATTTGTGCTATAAAATTTTTGGCACTTTTTATTCTAAAACAGATTTACAAAGTAATTCTGCCTGTATTTTATTTATGAATATGGGTTCTCTTGAAACTACTTCTCTTAAAAAGTGAATTTGTTTGAAGACAAGGACATCTGTTCATTATGTGTGTTCTTTGAGACCCCAGTATCTTCAATACTTTTGTACTCTTGCATTTTAACTAAAACTAAATCTGAACTTTTTGAAATGACTAAAGGTTATGCAACTGCAGTTTGAGCGAAGTGTAGCTTTTTCTAGACTATGTTGCACTGAAAAACTTCTATTTCTGTTTATTCAGGGAATTTGATGGATAAGATTTCATAGGTGCACTGTGTGAAAACTTGTATTCTGAGATCTTCAGAAGGATAGCTGTGGTTGGCTACTTTTTCACTGAAACAATCCTTTAAAAAGCTTGTTATACTCTCTGCTGATCTTACAGTAATTTTGATTCTTATTTTTGTTTCCCTACAGATTTTGATGATTCTCTTAATCTTTGGAAGGCTCCACCGAGTCAGAGCAAATCTTCACATTCTCACTCAACATCTGAAACTATGGTAACTTGCAGAGTAATCTATTAATTTTAAATATAAAGTTGTTTGTAAACTGCTTTCAAGAAAATTAGCATTCTTAAAATTGTTTAAAAAACTCCAGCAAAACACAAAACCTGAAATTAGTCAGAAATTAGCTGTGAAACTAAGTTGAAATTCACTCCAATGTAGCTTTAATATGCTGAAAAACCCTTTCATGATTATTGACCTGAGCAAAAATAAATGAGATAGCTTGCCTTGACTAGCTCAGTGCATAAGGCAGTACTGAATTCTATAGCTTCCCACAGCAAGACATTTTCTCTAGAGATTACTCTTTAATTGGCTTTATTGACAAAATGCGGTCGTCTCCATTTCTGGTTGTCACTCCTGTTGCTTTTATCCAAATTGTCCTTTCACAGTGAACCTGTATTTACACAACACAGCTACAGAACTGGATCAATCAAAGCCACATAAATACATTGGGTATTCTGTGCGTGGACTATGAAAATGCTTTTGTAGAATTTAAAAGTGGCACAAGTGTTTGCAGGGCCCAAAAAGGACATGCAAAACAAAAAGCAGGTGGCTGATTGAAAAATTTGTTTCTGGCTGGGATGACTACTGCAATGAAAAGCTGTCCACATGTGCCATCTTTCAAGATGGCAAATGCAAAGGAGGAGAAATTGAAATACATTCTTTCAGTTCCAGGGTGGACTTGCAATATCAGTTCAGGCTGTGGAGGAAGCTTTTATAACATTCATTAGTTACCTGATAAAAATCATGTATTTTTCAAAGACTGCGGTATAGCTCCAATAAAACTCTGACATGTTGCACTGAAATCCATTTTTTTGGTTTAATATTCAAAATTTTTCATTTAAGAATGACCATCTAATCTATTACGGAAGCCAGAATTTCATTGCTCAGAAATTTCTTTTTTCTTAAATAGATGCATGTACTGATGTGACAAAGGCTGAGAAATTACAAGATCCTATATTTTTTTATTGATTAAAATTGCTATTCCCAGTTTTGCTGTGGAACATGGTAAAAATAAAAACAGAAAAACCAGTATTGAAATTTCATCTCAAAGTATTACACAAGTATAATTTCGTTACTCTTTTGATTCTCTCTTATAAATGTATTGCTGTCTAGTACTCATAATGTTATCTGGCATGTTTTTAATTATTGAGGAAAAAGTACAGTCTAATTGTAAGCTAAAATATGTAATTTTCACAAATTTTATTAATTAATTTGATGTTCGTTAATCTAAAACAACAATCCCCCTCAACCCCTTGGGGTTATTCTAAACACAAATATTCAAATTTGAAGATTAAAACCAAAATAAATGAAAGTGCATGTCAATCAGGAGGTATATGCAATCATATTTGCTGCTTTAAAAACATTTACATAAGAATCTCAGATTTTTTTAAAAGCAGTTGTTCCCAGATCGCTTTTCACTGAATAAACTGAGTACCATTTACTTAGAAGAATGAAAGTTGAACAAATTTCATCTTGTTTTTTTCATGTTACTTGAAGGGAAAATTAAATTCCAGCAATTCTTATCAGGGATGGGTGTCTAATGTACTTAAAATTGTGCTTGAGTTTTTATGAATAATTTTAGAGTTCATTACATTAAATTTCTTCAGCTTCAGTAGCTTAAAAAAAAAGAAAAAAAGGAAAAATAATTTGGAGTCAACTACATCAAGTTAATGTATTATATTTATATATATACAGTAGCATCATAGTTTAACATAAAGACTTAGCTCTACTATTCCATTCAACAGATAGACAACTAATTATTAAAAGTGGAAAGCACAGTGTAGTACTAAGATACACTAATTTATGTCAGTCTTCCACATATTGTAGACTTCATACTTACTAAGCTTATGCTCTTACAGCTAACCATGTGAGTTTTATAGAAGTTTGTGTTTTGTTTTGTTTTCCTTCTTTCCCTGACACAAACTCACACTAAGACTTTGATTGTCATTTCTGGAAGTTAATTTCCATTTATCCTTCATGGACATTTTTAGCAACTGTAAAGTTTTGGGTTTTTTAAATTAACTCAGTTTCTTACCTTTAAAAAAATGCCAGTGCTGACATGACAGATTGAAAATTTCCAAGCTGCAAGAGGTAGAGTTCTAATGTTCC
Source organism: Corvus kubaryi (assembly GCF_017639235.1). Taxonomy (NCBI): domain Eukaryota; kingdom Metazoa; phylum Chordata; class Aves; order Passeriformes; family Corvidae; genus Corvus; species Corvus kubaryi. The sequence continues at coordinate 11,525,387 of NW_024580666.1, read as the reverse complement.
AATGCCACTATTATTAGGAGAAAAAAGATGGAGGAGCGTAACTTTAATGGAGTCTGATTGCAAACTGTATTTCAGAGCGCGGTTACCTGAAGTGTCTTATCTAGTGAAGTTAGGAAATACTTCTGAAAATTCAAACTTGTCCTGAAACCAGCCATTTGTAATTTATTCCTATATAACTTCAAGTTTTTGGGTTACAGTTCAACCCAATTACTGTTTTCATGTATGAGTAAAGAAATACAGTTATGAAGTCTTTACAAAAAGTTTTTAGAAGTTTGTTGCTAAATGTTGGATGTTGATGGTGCCAGGAAGATATTGTTATTCCAAGCCCACGAGATGGCGTGCTTTCCCCATCACATATGGAAAGGAACCTGCAGGTCTTATTGAAGGGAGAAATGTGTTTTAGGTGCATTGCACAGATTGGATGAAAACACCCACAAATACCTGAGAATGGGCAATCAAGCCAAGTAGAATTGTTTCTATTGAAAACTATTCTCTGATATTTTAATAACATTTAAAAAAAAAAAAAAAGGTTGATCTAGGTATGTCCATATCTATTCCTACTCCTAACATGCTATTAGTTTTCCCTGCTTTCCAGTTTCATGTAACCAGTACTTTATTTGAGATGTCTGCTATCATGAGCTGATTTCACATAGGGTCATATGACCTTAACTGAAAGTTGCAACTAAATTACTTTTTGGCTTCATCTTTTTTTCTCCATCCCCAATTATTTTCCCCAAATTTGCAGAAAGAAAAATTGAGAAAATTACAAAGAGTGTCAGAAATTTTACAGAGACCATAAGTAAAATTTTGCTCATTTTATGCAGTAAAGAATAGTTATGCGGGGATTAAATCAATGATTCAATGTAATAGAAAAAGACAGCAGAACTGGATTGTCTGTTCTGTGTTAACTCGTGTGGACTGTATTTTGTGTCTTTAAGATCCCAGTGGATTACAGATTTTTGTCAAATTCATCTTTATTTTTCTGTGAACTGGAATGTGGATACTGCAAAAAGGCTAGTTCTGACATGATTAATAATCTTGGTCTTTTCTAGAATAACTAGTTTAAACGTTAACTCAGGTTATCATTAGAGAAGACAAATCCTTACTCTTGTTTTAACCAACATGTTTGGTTTGTGTTTAGTACGTATGACAAGAGATCACCAATCTGCGTGGAGATACCAACTTGCTTGACACTGCAAGGCTGTGTCCAGGACATCTTAGCAAAATGAGCAGTTATTAAAAAACTTGAGCTAAAAATTATTTGGGCTAAAGATCTACAGACAGTTCCCAGACAGCTTTAAGTCATGGCCATTCTTTCCTATGAAATCTTCTTGCTATTTTTTATGAAATGTGTGCTTTATTTTCTGGAACCGTGGTTACCAGAGTGTTATACAGTTAAGTGATTTAAACCTTTGAAAAGAGAACTGAATAGAATTAATCACTGCAAGCCTATTAAAGCAATGCCACAGGGATTTTTGTACTAGAGGTTAAGAAAAGAGCTTTTATTCCTATCTGGTAGATAAATGGCAAAACCCTCACATTTCTTCTGTTTCCACTCTGACAATTTTTGTATTCTTTTGAATTAGTTCTAATCTGCAGTTGTCATCTCCTCTCCACACACAGAGAACCTTTTCCCCTGTTATACCCCCTTCTAAAGTTTCACTGTTAAGCAAAACAATGCTTCATTGCTCCCAGGACCAATATGGTGGCAGTAGTAAATATCCTTTACTAAAGACTTGTGTCCAGTGTCCCAGACTTCCAGTTCATCCTTATCAAAGGTGATTTATAAAAGTGGTAATATCTTTTTTTTTTCCTGGAAGGCAGAACAGTGTGGAAACAACTTCATTGTGTTACTGTATGTTTTCTGTTATGATAGCAGAAAATTTATGGCTTTAATCTATTTCCCACTGTGAAGCAATTATCAATAATGATATTTTTCTAACTAGATAAAGCTTTTGCATTTTTTTAAATTTTTTTTTAACATAACTGAGAACTTCTTTTTATTTTCTTGCCCAAAGTGTTTAGAGAGTTGTAGGATAGAGAAAGAACAGTTGTATGGAGTAGCTGATACTGTTTACTAATATGTGAAAGGTTGTATAATTCATAATAATATCTGTAAGATGAATCTCAGTATAGTTAAAGTCTTTTTCTGGTTTTACTTGTTTCAGAAGAACCATATGGACTGTTAGAAGTTACATTTTGGGTTTGCACTGTTTAGGGAAAAGAGTTATGGTTTTTGTCACCTATTAGAATGCTTGGAATTGAAGTATAGTGCTGAATAAATGCAGAATTTGCCATGTGTCAAGATAGATTGGTTTGATATAAATAATGGATTTTAATAATTATTTAAATTAGCAAGCATAAACTTTAAATAGCTTATTTTAATTGGAAAATATGCTTTTTATTTGTGAAATCAAAATAGAATTTGAATTTCAGTCACTCAGTACAGTTTGGTACTGCATTTGGCTAATAAGAAAATTATTTAGCCAAGCATCATCCTAGTGTTTAGGTGATCCAAGCTCTGTGTGAATTCTGGGTTTTGGACACACCCCCAAATCTTACAGTAGCTTGTTTTATGTGTTACAGTAACCCTCTGACTTTTCTTGAGGAACAACTGAGCAGGCTTGACAAGAAAGACTCAAGACTGTAGGATGAACAACAGTGGGAGACCAGAGGGAAATGGGGGAGAAAAGGAAGTTACAACATGGAGGTTGCAAGGATACAATAGCTAGGAAGAGAGTGATATGTGATTTCCTTCCCTGCACCCGTTTTGTCTGTTAAGTCACTTTTAACCATTTCCTTGGGTAAAAATATATTCCAGATGTTATTCTAATAAACCTTTAAAAAAACCCCAAACCTTTGAAACATTTCAGTCTTCCTTAGAAAGCTCACTGTGAGGAAAATTCTAATAACACCCTTCTTCAGGTTGTAACTGTGTAGGGATTTCTTTGGATTCCCCCACTTCCTGTATTCTTTGCTCCATATAGTGACACTCTTGAAGAAAATTGTCTGATGTGAATTGTCCATAGAGAAAATAAAAACCAGAAGTGAAAGAGTGACTTGACATGATAGATACTTGTCCTATGCTCTGAAACAGGTTACAGGTCTTGTTTCACAAAAAACACATAATTTAGCTGGACACTTTGGGTCTTCTGATCTCAGGCTTGTGGTTGTAAACACAGTAGCAAGAGCATTAAGAACTTTTGAAAACACACAAAATTCATAATGTAAATAATGCAAAATTGGTAGGAGGAGCATGGTATGGTGTCAGTACAGTTATCTACTGTCATTTAAACATCTCATATCTTCACTATGTAATGAATATATATAGGGATCACAGGATTAAGGTTAAGAAAAGTACCCAGAGTCAGAAAGACTCAGGGACGTCAACTTTGACTGATCACAAATGTAAGTGTGATATTTTTATCTGAGTGTGTTCTGGTACAAAGGGACAAGTGTTCATGTTCTCAGTAGAGCAAATAATCCATGAAAAATTTGAGTTTAAATGCTTCAGTAATGTCTTTCTATCTTTATCCAAATGTAGGTTGAGTCAATTATATGGATGAAAAAGAAGGATGAAGAGAAGGAATTTCCAGTAACATGGGCATTGATCAGTTTTTAACTGAAGTGTTTCAGACTGTTCATATTGCCCATATTTTAACAGTTTCAATTATTGGATGTTTATCATATATACACACACATAGTGGACTAGGACAAAATTTAATCAAATTGATTTTGAACAGTAATATTTACATCGTATTTGGTTTTGTTGGTTATGATGGGTTGTTCCCCCTTCCCAAGCAGAATATAAATAGAAGACTAGTTTGTAAAAGCTGGAATCAACTAGTTTCCTTTTTATGACTTTCTAGATTCTGTCTGCATCACCATCACTGGGGAGTGTTACTGAGCTTCAGGCAACAGTTCCAAGTTCAGCCAGTTTTATTCCTGAAACTGTAGTTGATCGGCTTACAGCACAAGGCAAGTCAAGCTTGAGTTGTGTACCTAATGCTAAATACAGTGTATTCACCTGCCCATATTTCAGTATTTGTTCATGCTGTACATTGTACAACTTGCATGTTGCTGGAGCAGCTGATGCTTCTAGTGGTTGTTTTAGAAGACAAACATTAAACACTTTCTTTCATATTAAATTTGACAGAAGCAAGTGAAAATGGTACTGCTTGAAATGTAACTCAAGACTTAGGTTCTCTTCCTGGCATCTAGTCACGTTTTCAACACATCAATCATGGTGTAGCTGTCATATGCATACGTGCCCACAGGAGTGTGCATGCACACACATACACAAAGATGTATATATAATTCTCTTTATATGTAGATAGATAAAAACTAATATAATGTAAAAAATATATTTATAATCATGTATGTAGTGAGAGCTATGTGCCAATAAAAATATTATTCTTTTAAAGAAAGGACTGGGAATTTGCATCTTTCCAAATTTGCTACTTATCTTTACTTAATGCCTCGTATTTCCTGTATCTGATTTCTTCTTTTTTTTGCATTCATTCCTGAGTATACAGTTTAAATATAGAGAGGACTTGGATGTTTTATGAAAAATAGAAATAAATTTGTTTTATGTAACTGCTGTAATTTAATATTTTGGTTGTTTTGGTTGCTTTTTTTTTATTCAACACACTCTAGGTCAAAGTGATACAACCATAACAGAATCTCCAAGTGAACATGATTCTCCCATGTCTGCTGCTCTGTCTAAACAGCGTGCTGTAGTCACACCTGCCCTTTTGTCCGCTGTTTGCAGCCTTCTGCACAATCTGCTGGTTGTCATGCCAAAAGATACTGGAATTGCTCTTCAACAAACACATTTGCTAACAACTCTCAGCAGGTATGAGATCAATAACTGTTGAACTACAAACAAGGTATAGTGATAGAGGTTTAAAAAATCTTTGCATGAGATCTACCCATGTTTCTTGCTAAAACTGTTAAACATATTGATCACTTCTTGCTCCTGAAGTGTTCAAAACTGCTTTTTAAAAAAAAAAATACAATCAGCTAAAGAAAAGAATCAGAATGATTTCTTTTTTTTTCACAGAATAGGTAGTCAGTGATTCCATTTGTGGTCTATGTCTTATACAGGACTACTGTGTTCTTCTCGTGATGTTTGAGGTTCTTGTCAAGTATTTCGAATTACAGATCATTTCAGCTCATTTTATGATTTTCTTCTTTGAATTGTATGAAATATTTTGAAGATGAGCCAAGGATTCTCACACTAAAAGAGAGTAAATAGAACTTGCCAAATTTGGCTGATAGATCCTAGTGTTTTACTTCTTCTTAAAAGGAGGAACCGCTTCAAAGAAGTCTTCAGATTTTATTCCATGTTTCCACTTCCATTATAGCAAATTCTTTTGTCTGTAAAACGTGTTTGGGAGTCCTGAAGTGCAGCATGAAAAACTAGTTCATTTTTTGGTAAAAGTTTTCAAGAGCATTTGTAGTTGCTCTACATGCTCCAGTTAATGGAAAAAATGAAACACAGACAAACAAAAACCCCCAACGACCCTCATGTGAATGCAGCTTATATGATCATAGAGCTGTTTCTTCTTCTAGAGGAAAGAAAATAAGAAATCAAATAGGAAAAATTTATTTTTTCCAGTACAGTAACAGCTATTGGAATTTATATTAGTCTAGCTATTTTGAAGCAACTTACTGCTACTATAGTTGCCATAGACTTTCTTAAAATAGTGGGGTTTACCAGTAATTGTGTCTTACTTTATTTTTACTCTGTTTATGTATATTTTTCTCTTTTCTGAAATGTTAAGTTAATAGAACATTTAATTATTTAACTGTATTTCTAACCAATTTATTTTGTTTTAGTCTTGTAAGTGCTAATCTGATTGAAAGATATATCTTGGAACTGAAGGCTCCATTGGGTCATCGATGTCATACAGAACATGTAAAAGCTCAGGTTAGAGAAGCATTTGTTACTTTCTAATTTTTTGAAGTTATGAATTTAATTATGTTAGCCTAATTTATGATCATTAACATAGTCCAGACAAACTGCTATAGGCATTCATGTGAATCTTTGTGCTTTTGACAAAGCTTAAGTGAAAATAAACCATTTTATTCAATGTAGAAAAATTAATTTCTGTGTTAGAACTATAATTAGGATGACCAAACTGAAAATTAATTGTCTTTAGAAAGTAAAAGTTAAGTTTAGCCATTGAAGAAATTCTGTAGTAGAGTTTTTTTGTTTGTTACTGAAGTATGAGCGGATACTGCAACACGATGTATCAGACAATGAGGCCCGTGGAAAAGAAATATATATGGACAGATTATTGGTAGATGTTTCAGAGATGTTTATTTCTCCAGCCGCATGGCCGGAGCTCTGCCAAGGAACTGCTCAATCACGGGACCAAGGGTCCTTCTGCCCGCGCAGGGAACACAAACCAACCAATGGGAACGAGGCTGAGCAGGGGCAGGGAAGCCCCGTGTCTGTGCCCTCAGGGCCCCTCTCCCAGGGCTACACGGCGGGGGAGGGACCCCAACATGAGCCAGATACAGTTACTGACACATTGGATATTTATTGTCTATAACAAACCTAGCTGCTTTGCCTTGTCTGTGATCCTGCAGACACTTACATAGTTCTCCACTAATTTTGATGTATGCAAACTATATAGGGTTACTGCTGATAGAACTACCTTTTAATCAAATTTATCTCTGTATATACAATATGTAGAACTTACTGTTTCATGACATAGCACCATTTCATAGCTTCTGCTGCTCTGCATTCAAATTTATCTTGAAGAAAATTACTCCTCTAATTAAAGAAATGTGTTTCTACAGAAAACTTACGAGAGTAAATAAATATGTCAGTTTCTGTTTCTAGGAAGACAGATGTATTCCTCAGTATTAATGACCATTCTTATGTTTTTCTTTGTGAGCTTCCAATGAGTATGCTGCTGTACATGTAGCAAGAGTCGTGACCTTTGCACAAGGAGCTTTTGCTTTGTTATGAGAAAATTGATTGCACGCATATGTTTCCAGACTAAGGTTTCTGTTTCATCTTCTACAGTAAAAATTAAGAGAAACATTTTTAATTTTATGCCCTATTATTTATTTTAAGTGCTGTATATTAATTCAAGATGTTATGAATCGGTTGATGTAATGTGAGTAAATTTAAAATAATGTGGAAGGTGTAAATATATGGCTTTATTTGATATCTTTCTACAAATATTTAACAGGTCTTGTTACTACTTCAGTACGTGTCATCTGTGTCCAGGCTTCTAAAATCATGTTTATTGGTGGACTCTCATCTTGTAAGCCAGGATGAACTGTTGAAACCTCTCTTGGGGAATACCTTCAAGATTCTCACCGTACGCCCCAAAGATGGGTTAGGTAATGATGTACTTTCCTTTATAACCAGACAGAGGCAGGTCTTCATTTACCTACCACCTTCACGTAAATGGACAGGTGTGGTCAGGCTCAGCTTTCCAGGTTTGTGCACAAACAGTTTGATTTTTTTCTGTGTTATCTTTGCAGATACCGAGTTAACGTCTGTACTTCATGAAACATGGGTAGACTTCTTCAGCTTTCTAGCTACATTACTGTGGAAAAGTGGCCAGATATCTTTTCCATCTGTGACAGCAGCCCTTGCAAATCACTGTACAGCAATAATTGGTAATGACTATTCCTGGATGTTTTTTTTCCTAGCAACTAATCAACAAATAGAAAAGAGAGTCATTCCTGTTTAGATGATATTAAGTAATTACTAATGAGATATCCACAATGAAAACCAAATGTGTGCAGAGCTTGACTGACTTGTTTTGTTTTCTTCACATGTATGGATTAGTGATTTTAGTTGTAAACCTTAACCAAATGTAGCATTTGTGAAATGATCCATTAGCACTTCAATTTTTTCCCTTCTGTTTTTTTAAATACCTTGCATAAAGGAAAGCAAAGTTTTGAGGGGAGATAAGAGACATAAGAATTCAAGATTATTATACAGGGGTTTGTTTGTTTCTTTATATTTTAATTATTCTTATGTTAGTTACTTGCATAGCTAGGCAAGATTCTGTGAAGTGCTTCAATACTGGAGTATGAGCATAGTCCAGACAAGCTTGTGCATGTTAAGAGATCTAGTGAACCCAAATCCAGTTGCAAATAAAGTAGCTAATGGATACTGTTTGTTTTATGATGTAAGCTGCTGATAAAGTGAGGAGAGTTCAAAAAATTACTGAACAAATGAGTGATTTGAGTGAAATGGAGATTGCTTTTTTGTTTTATAGTAAAATGAATGCAGAGCAATTAATTCATTCCACCCTTATAAAACTCAAACTTTTCTTTCTTAGGTTTTTTTAAAGACTTCTTAGATGCATAGAATTTGTAGAATTCCTTGGGCAGTGCACAGTATAACTGCTTCTGGGTTCACATGCTTTCTTTGATAAGTCTTTCTGTGTTCTAAAGTATACTTGAGCTTTATTCATAATGAAATGTAAAAATTTTAATTTTTTTTGTTTAACCTTTTAGATACCATTTCTGATTGTATTCATCTGTCTACCACATATCCTGCTTTATATGTGGCTAGTTTACAGTTCCTCTCTGTCCTTTTGAATGAGGAAGGAAGAAAACAGCTCCAGGATAAACAGTGTGTGTGTCAGAATCCAACTATTAGCTTTCTTCTGGATCACACTGAAGGATGCCAGGCACCAGTAACTCAACTTACTGCATTAATTATTCAGGTATTTAAAATTTGACAAAGTGATTTCAGGATATATTTTTGCATTTTTTATTCTTTTACCTCTTTTATATTTAATCCTTCCCTTATTTGCGGATTGGTAAAATGTCTTCTGTCACTTAGTAGTAAGCAAAGTTATATGTGAAATCTGTGTCTAATTTGTTTTCCCTCACAACTTAGTTCTTTTATCTATATACTTATTGTTCTTCTTTAAATTATGTGCAGTTGTCACTGTAACAGTCATAGTGATCTATGATTAGAAGTGTAGTGTTTTTTCTGAATGATGCACATTTTATATAATGTAACTTATGATTTCTATAAGTCATTGTCTTAGAACTATTTTTTAAATAAGTACCTTAGTACTATTTTGCTGTGTAAAATGTATTTTTGTTACATTTATTGGTCATATATTGGATGGTGTGACCAAAAGAATGCTCTCTTGGCATTCATCTCCTCTCTTCCTATGGATGCTGAATTCTTGAAGAATAACCTTACTCCTACCAAGACTTGTCCTGGTATTTGTCACAAACACTGTGTTCCTTTGTTTCTCTGTTGCAGCACTGTGGCTTTGTCATATCTATTGGGGCATGGTATTCTGTCCACTGAGAACTTGCTGTGTTTCAGGGAGGAAAAACTTCCCCAGACGGTCTTTCTTGGTCACTCTACCGGCCACTGAAACCAGAATTCTCTGGTTTTGGCAACTGATTTCAGATAATTTCAGTGCACAGCATTTTCCTGTGAGGACACGATTTTCAGGGACTCAAGCAAAACAGGGGCACTTCATTCAAATCCCACAGTTTACTAAATATCCTGCTAGGTTTTTGTATTTAATGCTTGCATATGTGCCTGAAACAAAACTCCTTGGCTCTGGCACAAAAAGTGTGGTTGCATGAGAGTATGTCTGATAAAGACATGTAACATTCCTCTGTTTTCATACAAATGTACGTAACTGCTTATTTTCATACAAGTGTACATATCTGCCAACAAAAGGGGATGATTCTTACAGTGACAGCAGAAAAAGTTGATGCAATGAAGAATGAACTGCAGCCAGGTCAATGAGAGGACATCAGACATAGTTTGAGTATTGTAAGAGATACCAGCTTTTAACATGCTTTTTAACTGTTCAGAGATGTAGATAGGCATTGCATTTTGTTCATAAAAGAGTTCAAAAGATAGCCTATGCTCTCTGGGTCCTTACATAGCTGCTATGATCTCCCAAAAAGGATAACAGAATTAGGAAAGAAACAACTTCAGTTTTTTAGATCAAAGTACATGTATTTGTTTACACCCCGTCATGGTGATCATTGTGAGGACAGTGGAATGAGGAGCCCATGGGATGTAAACTGAGCTATTAAAACAACAAACACCTAAACAAAATCACCATAAAAAATGGAAAAACAACACAAAAGATTTAAATATGGACTTTCTTCAGGAGAACCACTCTTAAAGAGAAGCAGTCAAGCAAATAATTGGCTAATATAGAAAAGGATGAGAGATTTCTCAAACAGTCATCCCCATTAATCATCCTAAATACGTAAAATCTACAGAATACCTGATATATGCAGTGGCAAATGCTAATTTAATACCCAGTGTGCAGGTGTGAATATTAGTAGACCAGGTCTCAAATTGGTATTCATTATCACATACAAGACATAGAGTAAGTGCACATGCTGACTTTGAAAGGCTTTGATTGTTTTGTGTATGTAAATGTTAATCCTTGTGTACATGTGTTTAAGATCAGAAATAAAATTAATAAGGAAATCATAATGTATACATAAATTCTCAGATTTTGGCCCTAGATATAAAACTTACAGTGTTTAAGAAAGGCTGTGATTTCCCCTTCAGCTAACTCACAGTAGGTACAGACTAACAAAGCTGGGTCTGCTTTGGATTTATGGGACATCTTAAATTTATTGTACAGCATAATTTCAAAAAGGAATAAAGTGTCTGTTCTGATTTTAATGCTTTTATAGTACTTTAAAACTATAGAATCTGTTGGCACACGGCATTATAAATTTATAGAGTTTTTCCTGTTCAACCAGTAGTTAATCATTAATTAATTCTTAATTACTTGTGTCCCCTGTGCTTGACGTAAATTTTCTTTTTTTACTGTGAACTGTAATTCTTGATTGCAGAGTAAGAAAAAATGCATAAAAGAGCATACTTCAAGAAAGAATGAAATTTTGCTAGTGTTCAAGATGATAAAATTTAGAAAATAGTAAGATGAAATTAAAACTTTGGAAAAAGATACAGGTATAGGACAACTCACTTTATTTATTGGATCAGTTCTAGTCTGCCACATAATACTTACAGGAAAATACCCAAGAGGTTGATAGGGAAATATGGTTTTTATTACTAAAATATTCCATGAATGTTAAGAAAAAGTAGAAACAACTAGCAATTTAATAGGGCAAAAGCCTTTGAGTAGATAAATCACAAAACCCACATCTTAGGCTATGCAGGATTGCTGGAACGCAACAATTTTTTCTTTCCTGGCTTGTGTAAATTAGTTTAAACTTTAAGCTTTCTATACTTTTAAGTGTTCAAACATCTAAATTCTTTAATTTGAAATGAAACCATCACAGAAAACCAGTTAATTTACTTCGAACATTCATGTGTTGCTGTTAGATTTGAGATACCACACCAGATCTAATAAAAACAGTTGTAGTCTAAATGTAAATTTCTTTTTTGTTGATTATAAACACAGAACGCAGTCCATGCTTCGGTGATTTGATTTGGTGCCAGTTGTCTTTATCAATGAGGTGTTGGGATTTTGTCTAGTTATTAACTTAGTAGTCCTTATTCCTTGACCTTTTCACTACTGGTTACAGTGAACACTTCAATAAATGATGACCTTAGAGCGTACATCAATATTTTATTGCATATGAAAATTTGAAAAAATTTTTAGGCCATTAATATATGGTGTATGTAGAGTTAAAATCTCTGAGGTCCCATGGATGGGTACTCCTGAGATTTCTGTCTAAAGTATTAAGATTTTCTTAAGATGTTGTATTTTTGGCTAACTTTAAAATATGTTTTTCTTTTTACTGTGATCCAGCAACTGTTCTTATTTTCCTAAATTTTTGTGATTTCAATGGATGCTGTTTTCTGTTATTCTGGATGTCAGAACTGGCATGGTATTTTAGGGAAAATTGCTAGATAGACAAAACTCTCTAGTGGATAATCTTTGAAGCACAGACTGCTCTTTGTCTTTCAATTATCTTGTTATATGACTCCAAATAAATATTCCTTTGAAAGCACAGAGATTATACTTAGGTTATTAGAAATGTGGTGATGCTCACAAAGGCCTCACAAAAATAAGACAAGCTACCGTTTTTCACTGGTTAGAAGAGTATCTAAAATAATTACCAGTGATTTTTTTTTTAATGGAATTTCACTATATTTAATGTCTCTTCATCATCATTGTGTTGAAGGAGCAAATTATCTGCAATACCAAGCCTATTCCTGAATATTAGGAAAAGTATGGAATTCCAGGATTTGGAATCTAGGCCTTAGAAATGTAGAATGTTAAGAAAAGAGTAAGAGGAGTGGGATTATGAGCAAAAGGAGAAAGATTTAATTTAAAAAATAAAATTAGTTACAAAAAATAATGAAACACTTTAATGCAGACTGACTATAAACATGAATATAGAGAGGGAGAAATCTATATAGGAATACAGTGATAAATCATCCAAATGAAAATATAGACTCTATTTATAGCTATGAATACTACTTTTAATATGATCACTTTTTCATTACTGAAATGAAAATTGCATTTTTTTAGGTCTGTGAAAGAAAATCTTCAAAGGATGTGCTGAAAGAAGTTGCTACAAATGCACTGCTGTCTCTGTTAGCTGTCAGTAAAAATGCCCAGAAATGTGCTTTGAAAGGTGAGCATTTCAAAATGTACATTAAATGATTTATGAATCAAATGCTTGCAGGTGTTTCACATATTACCTTTAAATTGTAATTTTTTTTTTTCCAAGCAGAAGACCTGGGTTTCAGTGGCAGGGCTTTTTTCAGATTTTCACTAAGAAATCTTATTAATAACGAAAGTTTTCCACTGCAGATGAAATATTATGTTGTAGCCAGTTTAAAACCCTGTGGTGAAGTGACAGCTCTGTGTTGGAGTAAGAGGAGACCTGTTAGCTTTTACTACTAAAGGCATATTCATCCATTAGAAACTGGAGGTTTTTCACTGGCAGTATCTTCCAATACTTTTGTAGGTGAAAGTATGCCCTGTGTTTTCAGTTCTGGCTGTACCTGGACAAGAGAATTCTTTTTCTCAGCTTTGTTCTTCCCTGACTCTGTTTCTTCGGTCCCATTTTCCAGTTTAAGTAAGATCTTCTTCCCTTTACAGTAGTAAACCAACTTCTAATCAAAGGCTTTTTGTGCCCTCTAGAACACAGGGGAGAGTGGTGAGTTTGCATTTCTCACGTATCATGCATTTCATACCTTTTGATCAGTCCAAGTGCACTTTGTCTTGGGTGCTTTCCTGTAACTTACATCTCTCAGTTGTTTTTTCCACTTTTTAAACCTACACTACACTGAAATAGATAGCTTAGACAGATCTGCCCAGTGTCTGATCTCTATAGTAGGAGAAAACTCACCTTCAAGTCTTATGCTTTCTATTCTTTCCCAGTGTATTGGTTCGGTACTCAGCCCTTCTTCTGTTCTTCTGTTGATGACCTACTAGATCGTCTAAGATCTTGCTTCCTGTGAAGGCACTTCCACTGCAGGAAGTGCATCATTCTGTGCTAGAGCAGCTTTCAAGTCATCCTTGTTGTGCAACACAGATCTTAGAAAAGAGGAAGAGGACTTCTTGGATTCAAAGCAGTGTTCTAAAGACACCTGTGGCTCTAATATCACCTGTTCAGCTCTTAAGGACTGCTTTAAATTAAAAATGCAAAGTCCTGCACCGCAAAAGGTACAAGCCCTTATAGCAGTAGAGGCTGACTGGAGAGCTGAAAAGGGCCTGGTAGGCAGCAAGCTGAATGTGAGAAGACTAACAGCATCCTGGGCTGTATTAACAGGAACACAGCCATTAGATCACGGGGAAAAGATTCTTTCCTCTAGTTACCACTTGTTAGACTAAATCTAGACTAGTGCATCCAGTTTTTGCCCAGTACAGAAAATGTCAACAAACTGGAGCAAGTTCACCAGAGGGCCATAAGGGTGGTTATGTTCACTTGTCCTTTGAGAAGGGGCCAAGGGAACTGACTTATGTTCAACCTGAAGAAAAGCAGGTTTTGGGAGGACAAGTCTTCTTGTACCTACGAGATTTTGAAGAAATCAGTGACAGGTTTGTTACAGCAGTGCATGGTATAGGAGGGTGGAAAATAATGGGCATAAATTGAAACATGAGAGTCAAACTGCCTGTAAATAAACATTTACTCTTCGAAGGCAGTAAAGCAGCGTCAGACATAGTGTGCTGCCTCTGTCTTTGGACATTCTCAAGACCCAGCTGGATAAAGCTACAGGCAAACTCTGCCTGCTTAGGGCTTACTCTGCTTTGAGCAGGAGGTTGGGTATATGACCTCTGGAGGCCTCTTCCAACTTGTATTATCCCATTATCATGGAATCATAGAATGCATTGGAACGGGCCTTTAAACCTTTAGCCTAAAGGCTACCCCCCCTGCAATAATCAGGGACAACTTCATCAGGTCACTCAGAGCCCTATCCAACCTGACTTTAGATGTTTCCAGGGGTGGGGGATCCACCACCTCTCTGGACAACGTGTTCCAGTGTAAAAAATTTCTTCCTCATATCTAGTCTGAATTTGTCCTCTTTTAGTTTAAAACCATTACCCCTTGTCCTATTGCAGTAGGTCCTGCTGGAAAATTTGTCCCCGTCTTTCTTGAGCTCCTTTTAAGTGGAAGGCTGCAACCAGGTCTTCCTGAAGCATTCTCTTCTCCAGGCTGAACAATCCCAACTCTCTCAGCCTGTCCTCACAGATGTATTAGATCCCTCTCAGTATTACTGTGATCTGCCTCTGGACTTGCTCCAACAGGTCTTTTCTGTGCTGAGGACCCCAGAGCTGGATGCAGTGCTCCAGGTGGGGTCTCACCAGAGCAGAGCAGAGGGCAGAATCTCCTCCCTCCTGCTGGCCACACTGCTTTGGATGTAGTCCATGATGCACTTGGCCTGTTCTAGACAGTGAGTGCACATTGCCAGGCCATGTCCAGCCTTTCATTCACCAGCACCCTAATTACATCTTGACAGAGCTGTTCTCAATCCTTTTATCCCCCAGGATTGCCCCAACCCTAGTGCAGCACCTTGCACGTGACCTTGTTGAACATCATGAGGTCCATCTGGACCTTGAGCTTGTCCCGGTCCCTCTGGGTGGCATCCAATACCTCAGGCTTGTCAATTGCACTGCTCAGTTTGGTGTCACCTGCAAACTTGCTGTGGGTGCACTCCATCCCAGTATGTTATTGATGAAGACATTAAACAGTACTGGTCCCAATATGGATCCCTGAGGGACACCACTTGTCACCAGTGTCCATCTGGATATTCATCCATTGACTGCTACCCTCTAGGTGTGACCATCTAACCAATTCCTCATCCACCATCCAGTCGACCTGTCAATTACATAACTCTCCAATTTGGAAGGATGTTGTAGAGGACCACGTCAAAACCCTTACAGAAGTCCAGACAGATGATATCTGTAGCTCTTACCTTATCTGCTTACGTAGTCACTCCATCACCTTATAGTGACTTAAAGACTCTAGATCCAAAGAAAAGAGCCTAACTCAACATTTTGCACTTTTAAGTCATGTGAATCGTTCCTTTCCTTTGTCTCACCATGGATGCAGCAAATTGGCTGTTCTTAGGGAAAGATTGGGTAATATAAATGGATAACCTCTTGAAGTTTCACGCTTCTAAGCAGCATTGTTGAAGATATCCTGAAGAATTATGAGTTGTTATCCTCTCCACCCAGATCATCTTCCCCTCTCAATCTTACCAGTCCTCTCTTTGGGCATTCCTCTCATGGGACTTTGTTGCAAGAGGACTCAAATGTATTCTTGCTTCTTGAGAGCATTCAACTAGATGGCACTTCATCTCAGAAACCATTTGTTATTTCCTGATATCAAGAAGATAACAAGAGCATTGCCAGAAAGGTATTTTGTTTTTTAATAAAGTATTTTTGATTGTGAATGTAATTATAAAGTGTTACTGGTTTTTGTCTTTCAGCTGACCTGATAGACAGCTGTATAGAAAACATGAAGCACATTCACGCGCAGCTGAATTTGGTTTCCCTAAAGCCTGGGAAAGCACAGAGAAAAAAGGTAGCTATAAAAACCAAAACATTGATAGCATAAGGCACTTCCCAGCTATCTTTTTGTTTGTTTGCTGTCTTGAGGCAGATACTGCTCGTATCTGTCATGAATGAGACAAAGTAAATGACAACTTGTAGTGGATCCAGATACTGGAGCTTTTGTAAGATTCAATGATTTTAGAGCTTTTACCAACTTACTTATCTCACATGCTCTCCCACCCAGAGGTCTCACTAGGTCTCAGCTACCTTTTCCAATGTCAGGCAGAAAATCACATCAGTTCATACTTTGCAGCTTCTCAGTCTTGGTGTTCACTGGACAAAGCCCCTGGACATGTCCTGGTGTTTTTCTCCATGCATCTCTCTGGTCCTCAGGATCTTCTCCCATTTGCCAGGTTGTTCCTCCAGCCAAGATCTTCACATTCTTCTTTTGGGCCTGTTTTTTTCTGTCAGGGACCATCTCTTTTCAGGAAACCTTTTTGCCACTAACTTTTCTTTCCAGAACTCCAAGCTTCTGTTTGCCTAAACCCAATAGTCTACATGCTAAGTACAGCACATGATCAGCCTCTGAATTACTGGTTCTGTCTGATGTCTTTTCATTAATTGGAGGATTCAGGACTTCCCACTTTTAGTCCAGGTTATCAGAATTAGCAACTAGTCCATCCTGGCTGAAAGCAGCAAATAGCAGGCTTCTGATTGAGAGTTCAGAATTCACTTTCAGACATTCACTCACGTACACATCTCATCCTTTAGTAATCTGTTATGCTTGTAATTTATGATATTTTGTCTTATAGCATTATCAGAGTACTGTTTTCAAACTTAGTTGGACTTTCAGTCTTGACTTCATGGCCCTATCTAATCCAACTAATTTTTTCCATCTTGTTTCCACAATAATATTTTTTGTTTTTCTTAAGTTGTTTTTTTTCAGTGTCATTCAACCAGCTGTTTTGATTTTGTCTATTCCTGTATCAGTCAATCTCCCTCCCATCCCAAAACCAGTTCCAGTCTGCTTATGCATGTAAATCACAGTTTTTTTACTCTCCTATTATCTGGCTTTAAGTTCTATTTTTTTTTTTCTGGTCTCCTTCAAACTTGGTCTGGACATCTCAGTTTCTTGTCATCAGACTCAGCTGTCCCTGTTTTTTTAACTTCCTGTCAGTTTTGGGGTTTTTTTAACCTCGTACTTGGGGTCCTTCCACTCCCTGCACTCTCAGTTTCTTCTCTCCAGTCACAATTTATTTATTTAGCCTTTTTTATTTCAACCTCCCTTCCAGTTCTTCCAGACTCTCATGTCACCCAAATCTTCTTTACCACATTTAGATATAAATTATGTCTTACCATCATACAACAGTTTCATAAGATTTGTGTTGCAATCTGCTTGTTTTCTACCACTTTCGTCTAAGAGAATTAATAAAATACAGGCAGTAACCTCTGCTGTCAAGTTTGATATCTTGTCCACTCCCACATAAAGCAGAAATTGCAGAAAACATCTTCCTGTAGGGCATTTCTGCATTGTTTCAGCAAAACAGTATTTTTCTCTGAGGTTTTGGTACAGACATTACCCTTGATTTGTGAGAGTATGGAACTCTGTTTTATAACAATGAGCTCTTAAAAAAATTTGAGTTTGACCCTGACATTTGAAGACTGTCATATTTTTTGTTGAGATCTCCTAAACACATTCATTTTCCATTTCAATGCTTGGAGGCTGAAAGGTGTCCTGCCCTGGATATGTTCTGTAAGGTTGAAGTCAGCTGGTTCTTTGTAGTTTTTGGGTTGAGGAGGAATTTAAAACTTGAAAGAAGTTGGAGGAAAGGGGCCTCTGAGAAAGTTCAGAAAACTGATTATGTTTAACTGAAAATTCTTTGAAAGATTTGCAAAAGACTTTGTGGCAGATTTCTTTGCTGAGCTGGGACTGTAGGTTGCTGCATCATATGTAAGTGTGCTGTTCATCATACGTGGTACACAATGACAGTTTCATGTGGGGGACACTGAGACATTGCTTTCGTAGTAGATTTAGCTGATCATTCACAAAACCGCCCCCTTCGCCCACTTCAACCATAACTCTCAAAGGAAAGCTATGGCAGCTTCTTTTCTTTTTCCCTTTTTCTGCCTCTTTTTTTTTAATTGTTTGGAGAAATGTGTTTGACCTAGCTTCATTCTGCAACTGATGTGTTTTACTTGATATTCCTTTTCTTTGATAATAATTAGTGTGGTGCTAATAAAGAGCATGAAAAGTATTTACAAGTAGCCAGGCTTTCAGAAAAACACGTCAAAATAGTATCTTAGTAAAAATCAAGATATCCTAAAAAAAAAAAAAAAAATAGAAACAGGGCTATCAATGCAATCCATAACTTTTTCAACCTCCTAGAAGTTTATACATTACATATGACTTGTAGCTTGTGTCATTTTAATGCTATTTTACTTATTAACTAAATTCATACTTACAGAGTTCCTTGAAAGAGCTCTTGTTTTGTCTTAAGACTCTTGTCTTAGCAATAGCATTTTATTTGGCTAAAAGTGAGACAAACCAGTTATAAAATGTAGTTGTAAAAATGACTTGTATGTTTCTTCCTGATCTACTACACCTAGCTTTCATGAACCTTTTTGCAGTAGATTGTTACTTCATCTCTAAATGTCATCAAATATATGATTTATGATATATAAGCACATTATGATTTATAAGCACACATTGTTTCCTCACCTTGTCTGAGATTAGGTATGAATCCTATTTTACATTTTTGTCCCTTTATGTTTGATAAGACAGAAATAGTCTCCTGTGGTGAACAAGCTTGTTGGAATTTCGTTGTCTTTCAGAAGTGGTTTAGTGTGTCACCCTTATAGGAGTTAGATCAGCCATCCCTACCCTGTAGTGTCACAGCTCTGTCATGAAGATAGATTTTTTGTTTACTTGTGACTTGAATCTCAATGTAGCACCTCACCGTCCAAAGGTCTGTATTTATTTTTGTAATATTCTTACCAGGTTGGAAGTTATTTATAGCTTCTATATTTATTGTTAAGGATAGGAAATGAATACCCTGGGAATAGACGATGGATTGGTCTGACCACCTGTAGAGATCACAGAATAGTCTGAGTTGGAATGGACTCTGCAGGATCATCAAGTCCAGTTCTTAAGAGAATGGTCCATATAGAGGTCAAACTCACAACCTTGGCATTATTAGCACCATGCTCCAACCAACTGAGCTCATCTCAGGGTATGAAACTCAGAGCTAATTTCACCTTGTTTTTATCCAAGGAAGGAAAATAAATGCTTCCAGGGAGCAATTCGTTTGACTTGTTTGAGATGTGTGCTTTAGGATGGGACAAATACTCAGAAAGTTCCTACCCATTCTTTAGTAGTTGTAAGAAAAATGGAGCTCAGTACTACAGATCTCTGCATTTGGTCAGATTGGTGCCCCTAGAAATAGTATCCGTGGGTTATAAAGAGAGATAAGAGTGATAAGTTACTAGTTACAAATATCTTTAGTAAACATGCTTGAAGCTAACTGAGATGAATTCTACCTGAAATCAGAAGAAAACTGTTGAGGAGATGTGACCCAAATGTTGATACCTTCCTTAGATTTGCACTTCTTCTTTTGAAATCTTTCCTCCTTGGAAAAAATTCATTCTGGTCTTATGTTGATGATCTTCAATTATTTTTCTCTGGATAGGAGGATAACCTTATTAAGGAGTTAAGGTGTTCTATGCAGCTCCTTAGAAACTGCCTCTTTCAAAATGAAGAATGCAAAGTAAGTATTCTTATACTGAAGTAATGTGAGCTCATTCAGCTACTGAAAGATACTTTTTTTTTCTACTTCGAAGTTAATTTTAGATTGGCTAAATTTAAGTTTGATAATAATGGCAAGAAATACTTCAAATTTCATTATTATTCCCACTTCCTAAGAATATTTCATACATGTATTGGGAACTCAGTGTTCTTAGGGAAACATCATCTCCCAATGGCTCCAGATGGCTGTTATCTTTTGTATCCACTTCTGCTTTGAGTAAGTCAATAATTCTAATTTTCAAAGTATATAATATGAAAAATGGGTGTGGACAAAAGTATGGGGCCACCAGAAAGGCGCACAGAGATACACCTGAGATCTTAGAAAGTGGTTTCTTCTCCTTATTCCTCTCTACTTACTTCTTTTCCCTTTCTGAAAGACAAGAAAACCCCAAAACCACCCCAACCAAACAAGCAAACCCAAACAAACATGTTTGTTAATGTTTGTGATGTTAACCAAAGCATAAATAATACTTTTCTATTTATTTTTTCTTTATCTGAGTTAAATTGTACTAATCCTCCAAAACACAATTTTGTTTTCACCTCCATTTTTTACAAAATCATTTTTCTTGCTCAAAGTCTTGAATTTCTTCTTTTCATTTCATTCTTGGTTTTTTCTCTGTTCTTTTCAGTTTCTTTTCAACTTCAATTCTGCCTGTTTTTTTAATGGCGAAAATACTGCATTTCTTGTTTTCACTTTTTCCTGTGTTCCTTCTTTCTGATCACTGCTCTTCCTCTTTCTTATTGCTGATACCATT
This sequence comes from Corvus kubaryi, assembly GCF_017639235.1. NCBI lineage: Eukaryota > Metazoa > Chordata > Aves > Passeriformes > Corvidae > Corvus > Corvus kubaryi. Next base: position 11,504,871 of record NW_024580666.1, on the reverse strand, counting down.
CACACATTTATTTCCACTTTCTCTTTCACAGCTTAATTTTTCTTGGCATTGTGTTACTTGTGCTATTTATACAACTTGGGCTGCTTTTAGCAAACACATTGGTGGAACCACAAGATTTCCTGACTTTCCAGGAGTACCCCTTTTCCAGGGCATGTATTAGCATTCTTTTTGTATGCAGAACACTTGGGGCTGAATAAGCCATCTGATTATCCCTGAAGTCCCCATAACTTGGTTGTGCCATAATCTCAGCTAAGATTGTTGTGGAATGTTTTTCTTGTTTTGATCAGGATCTGCAGGAACAATTGCTTGGAGGATTGAAAGAGTTTGCGTTGATAACTGAAGATTTCTATCATTTGCTCTGTATAAAACTGCACTCTTGTATTTCCATGCTTTTTGAGTTCCAGTAATTACTTTAGAAGGAGTTGAATAAGACTTTAGAATAGAGAGCTCTTGAACAAGAACAGTTGGAATGAATAAATCTTTACTTTTGTTTGCATGTCTTTCAGTAATTAAGATATGGCGCTGTTTTTGACTGGCATAGAGTTAAATTCATTGGTGGTTGAAATCATGGTGTCAGTTCTCCATACAGTCTTTAAACCATAAGATAAGACATAAGATAAAAATATGTTTTTCTCACTCTGTATTTCATTTTCAAAGTATTGATAACATTTTAAATTCTTCCTTATGTTGTTGTAGATGGCAGTACTCAAAACTCATCTTGTTCCTGTTCTGCATTCTCTATGGCCGTGGTTTTTAGCAGATGACTCCTCAATGCAAATAGCTCTGCATTTGCTTTGCGTCTACACTGCAAACTATCCTGCAGGTACTCTGTGGTGGAATACATCAAAATATTTTACCAGAAAAATTCAGACAGAAAAGCACAATAAAGGGAAAAAAAAGAATGTTTATTGCTACCATAAGAGGAAAGTGTAAAAGCTCTGGCCCATCAAAGTCTATCAAGAGTTTTGATTTTAATACATTCAAGATTTTGTTCAGATCTGGTTTCAAACTGTTGGATTTAGCAAAAGTACAATTGTACTAAAGGTTTAAATAGCATTTAATTCAAACCATTATGTTTGAAGGTTACACTGAATGTCCTGCCAAGCTGAGTAGTATATTACAGAAGTACTATTCTAGGAATTCTTTAATGGAGAACAGTGCATCAGTACTTTATATGGGTTGTACTTCAGTCCTTATTGAGAACATTCTGGTTTTGAAATAGTCAATCAAATTCAATTTTATATTAAATTTCTTCAATTTATTTATGCCTTGGAGTCAGCAGCTTGCATTTGTTTATTTTTCATAAGGAATCTCCTTTTCATTTGAGCAAACCTTTTATTTCCATTGGTAATTATCCCCACTACTAGGAGCCTGAACTTTTTTCTAGCATGGATTTGTCTCATTCCCTATCCTGGTTATTTAAATTTAGCAAATCATAAATAATAATTTGCAAGTGGCTTGAAGAGACACAAAAGTGTCTGTTCCTTTCTCCCTGTCAAGATACCATAAAAGAGTTAATATGGTTAAAATATGACTCTTTTTTTAAGCTAATGTCTCCAGACCTTAAATGAGCTTGCAATGGCTTGTTTTCATAAAGAATTTTTTTTCAGTATGCGCCAAAGAAAGATGTGTATTAGTCAGCTACAGAGTATAAAATAAAAATATAGTGTCCTGTCCATGTGCGAGAAATCAGGGTGAAGTTCTGATGGTCTTTCTTGTTTTTTAACTCTGAGTGACTCTAGGCTGCATTTTTATTTTCCTTGCTAATAAGAGCAAGAGCTGTCTGATCAATCATGTTTTTTCTTTCTGTTCGGAGTAGCTGGCTTATTTACCTCATTTACCTTATTTACCCAAATTTACCTACTCTGAACTGGTTAACCATTCCTCTTCAGTGTAGTCAGAGATATGCATGTAAATATTAGTTACAGTTAAACAGTGTCTCATTTTTGTTTACTTTTGCCAGGTAGGAAATTAACTGTTGTTGCTGATGGCCAGTGCCACTAAAAAAAGACATATATCTGTATTTGTGCAGAAGGCATGTATCTAGATTAGGTTGGTAACATAGTTGTCCCCTGCTGCTGTGTTAATTTAAACTTACAGCTCTGTAGCACGGGATCGTGCATTCTTCTGTTGTACAGTGTAAATGACAGCTGCAGACAGTGCTTATATTTCTCGAAAAAATATTCTAAGAAACTTATATTAATCCTTTCAGGTTATACAGAGACCTCATTTTGTGAACCAGTTTCAGAGGATCCCTTCAGATTCAACTGCCAAATAATTGTATAATTAGATATATGTTCTGGTTTTTAAGGAGACTTTCTGAGATGGAGCAATGGCTTCTATTTAACAGCAGAATCGCCTCTTACATTTTAGAACAATAGAACAGTAGATGCCTATTCCAGTAAACTGCCACATTCAGGCACATTTCTATTCAAAGCATGTCCCATTGACTTCATTGTGGTTGAAAGAAAAGATACCTAATAAATCTTTTCAAAAGTTCCATCTCATTGTTTGAGCAGTGGCACTGCTCTTTCTGTACGTTTTTCTTTTAAATACACATCTGCATTTCTAATATGATAAATGTCTCATTGCTTTAAGGTTGTGCTTCACTTTGTTGGGCCAGTGGTGGACAATCATTACTTCCGTCTGCACGAAGTGCAGCTGGCAATTCATTAATGCATAACATCTTGAAATTGGCTTCCCATGTGTCAAATGATAACAGCCCAGTTCAGCAGGTGGTCTTTTGTCTAATATCTAACCTTGCTCTGTCTCATGACTGTAAAGGCATTATTCAGAAGGTAAGTAGATGGTAATCTTTATTTTAGCAGTTTTCTTTTTAATAAACCTCATATTTTAGTATGGAGTATCCTGTGATCGTATAGAAATGCTTCTGTGGGAGTCAAATCCATTGTGTCTTCTCAGCTGTGTTACTGTTCCCTAAGAGCAGAGTGGAATTCAGTTACATTCATAGTCTGGACAATTTTTGCTAGAGCTTTTTATAACCTCTCTGTTTCAGTGGGGTGTAGCATTTTTAATACCCATATACATTGATGGCAATCACTAGTGGATCATGAAAGTGAGTATGCTGTAGAGCAAATAGCTGCACATGAATGAACAAGAAATTCAACATTGTATAAATCATTAAGTGTGCTGTGTGAAACATAACCTTTATAAAAGTTTTAGGAAGATGTCAGTAATTGGATGTTAGATAAAAATCTATTCTTATTACACAACTGTATGTAATGTCTTTTCTTTTTATATTTTGTATATAGAATGATCCTTACTCTGTTTTATCACATGTTCTTTGAAAAATCTATTTCCCTTAAACTTTGATCATTTCAATAAATTCGAACCTTAAGGAAAGAAGTCAGACCATGTAGAAAGTCAACTGTAGTGTGATGTGATGAGCTAACACAACAGAAATTATAAAAAGTGTGTTTGTTTCTATCATATTTTATAGTAATTTAATAATTGCAACAATTTCTTTTGATCTCCATTAATAATGTTCTGTTCTTGGATCTAATTACCCATTAGAAATGCAGGGGAAAAATAGATCTTTTTGTGCTGCTAATTATGTAAAACCTGGTCATACCGTTACAAAGTGTCTAATACTCAAACTTTTTGATAGAAACAAAGAGTTTGAGATCTCTTCTGTAGTAGCTGTTATATTCTGTGAATTGTTTTTGCTTTTAGTCTCTTCAGAGTTGCATTCTAGTGTGATAGTACTTAGTCTTCCTTCTCTGTCTTGGGCTCTGCTTTCATAACTGTAAGCAATGCTGAATAACCAATTCCCTCTGTGAAAATTAAATTACCAATATTATACTCACTTGAAGAAAACTACAGTGAGTTTGTTTGCTGGGTTGCTTGCTTTCAACCAGATGCTTGTATATGTTGTCAAGATTCGGTGAGGCTGGGAATATTTAGTCAAGGACTTTTTCATCAGAGGAATTTATGTTAGAACATCTCCTTCTTGCAACAGGGAGACAGATTTTCACCTTCTCGGAGCCTTCTTAAAGTGGAGGCAAACCCTGAGATAGTGTATGTCATATCAAAGCACATTTTTTTTTCTTCAAAGCTTACAAAAATAGAGGACATTCCTCTGGCTGTCAGTGAAGGGAGGAGTGGTGCTGTAGGAAACTCCTCCTTTCTTTTTATTTTTATGAGTCACTTCCAACTCGAGACATTCTATGATACCTTTAACATTTGCTAATATAATGCAATACTAAATATGGAATCAAGAATACATTATCTAAGTAGTGCATTGATTCACTTAAAATGTTCCTAGCTTATTTTTGGGTAGAAACACTAAGTGTAAAGCAAAAAGCTTATGTGGTGGGGGGAATCATCCTTTAAAGAAATATATTGTGTTGGATCAACTTCTGTGTATCTACACTGCATAAATTATTATAGAAGAAAATGTATGTTACCATATTAACTTTTTAACCAAGCAGTAGATTCTATTTCATATGTAATTTTTTTCAAAAATCCTTGAATAATAATGGGTTGCCTGTAATATGTAAATTAAACAGTAGTACTAGTGTTTGGTCAAGTATGTAGGTTGGAAGGTCAAGCAATAGTGAACAAGCCATGGAATCCTATAAATTCTAAAACCCTTTTTCTTCCTTCTAACAGAGTAACTTCCTGCAGAACTTTTTATCTCTTTCATTACCAAAAGGAAGTAATAAAAATTCTAGTAATGTGTCTACTCTCTGGCTAAAGCTGCTACTGAACATATCTTTTGGAGAAGATGGACAACAGATGGTCATGAAGATAAATGGGTTTTTAGACCAGATCATTGAAATGTGTAAATACAAGCACAAGAGCAGCCAACATCTAGCACTTCTTATTCTACATAACATATGTTTTAGTCCAGCTAATAAACCAAAGATATTAGGTAATGGTAAGTATCTGAAGGGTATATTGTTCTCTTAGAATATTGTTGCTTCCAGAAGACTATATTTTCATGGCAGCTCGGGTTACTGACCAAGAACTCAGTGTTGTTTTTTAGAAGAGCATTTTTATAAAAATTATTTTTTTAGAAGTAATTACAGAACACATATTTTGTCAGAGAGACAATTACAATAATACATAATAAAAAGAAAAGCAAAGAAATAGTTCTAAAAAGAAAATCAAGACTCATTGTTAGGCAGATCATTTGGATATAGCAAGACTTTATGAATGAAAGGAATGAAAGTTAATTTTTCAGGGAGGATTGAAGGATTTTTTGTGTCAGTCAGTTTCAAATAACTGAAGTTCCTATCTTCGAGTTGGACAAAATGTTATTAGCTTGTGCAAATCATGAATGTTGAGACAAACTGTTCTATGTCCTGTCATGTGCAGAAAATGTTTATGATAATGATAAAGTTATGTCATGGCATATATATTTAATATAACAATGTGCTCAGAACTTTTTTCATGGTTGTTTGTAGAAGGCATGTTTCTTTCCCCCATTTAATTGCGGAGAGAATGCTCCTGTCTTTGTTATAATTTCTCAGCAGGTTTTCCATAGTGTCCATGCTTTTTATTTTTCCTAAGATGTGGATTTACTGCCTTAATTAAATATACATTATTCAGTTACATAATCTATGAATTTTTGTTGTGAGGTGAACAAGCAAAGTTGAAGAGTCTGGCTTCAGAGCAATGCTAGAAAATTAAGGCACCTACAGTGGGGTGGCAAATATTTCTCATTGGTTGCAAATCATCTGCATAATAAGTATGAAGGAAAATAGAAACATCTTAATATCCATCGTGATGTGGCTCTAATTGTGGCTAGTGGGAGTTGTAAAACAGTTTCACAGCTTACTCAGTCCCTAAGCATAGCTGATGGCTATACATAATGTTCATGTTTTATTACTGGTGGCTTAACTTTTTTGCATTACTTGTTTTTGTTTTGCTATATTGTTTTTAACACTTCTTTCAATGTACTGTGCTGATTTTATGAGCATATTGAAATTTAATTGATAATAAAGCTTTTGTAATTCCTCTGCCATACCCGTACTTGTCATAAAAATAAGTGTACTCCAAGCATCAATCTACTGAGGCATGTAAATATATTTACATTGCTCTTGATTATATTTTCTAGATGCATTTGGTTTCATTTTTTTTTTATTTGTCTCATTAGATCAAGCAATTGCAGTACTGTCTGCCTGTTTGGAAAGTAACAGTCCTGCTGTTCAGAGAATAGGAGCAGCTTCGCTTTGGGCTTTGCTTCACAACTATCAGAAGGTTAGTATTTGAGAAATCTGTGAAAGAACTGTAATGTTATACTTTTATGCTGTAAACAATACAGTAATCTCTAAGTAAATAATAATAAAGTTTACAGTAGTCATTCTGGTCTATTTTAATTGCATAGCTGCTGAGGCTGGGAGATTAAACAACATGGTAAAGAAGCAGCTTGTCCTTTGTCATTTGTGACTAATATAAAAGTCTGTATGATGATACAGTCATGTTAATTCTAAAAATTCCTGTGTCTCGTGCTCTGATGACTTACTGTGATTTTCTAAACTTTGGTGTTGAAGTGTGATCATGTGGGGAAGAAAGCTCATTGTGTTTTGTGTGTTTGTGTGTGTACAGGCAAAAGTGACTTTGAAGAATCCATCCATAAGGAGAAGAATAGATGAGGCTTATTCTTTAGTGAAGAAAAGTAGGTATTACTTCTACCTAATGCCAATTCTTTATTTTTCCATCATTAAATGATTTCAATTTATATCATTACAGTAAGTTTTTGTTGTGCTACAAGTTTTTGAAAGGATATTTTTGTCTCTAAAATCACAGTTAGCAATATGGTTTATGGTTAGGCACCTTATAAATACAGATGGAGAAAAATGCCTTAAGTAAAGACCTTAGGTAATTGCCAGGGTTGGTTTTGAAGCATAGGTCTGATCATGCTTGCAACAAAAATCCTTCTTTTCACAGTACAGTTCTGTGAATCTTTAAGTCTAAAGTTAGTGATAAGAAAAATTCTTTTAGCATTGACTTTGCTTACCCATGCTCAGCCTCAGAGCTACGTAGAGAAGGTATCAGAACAGAGCATTGTTACAACATTGAAATACTGTGCCATGAGTTAGTGACATTCTGAGAGCTTGAGATTTTTGCTCAAATAACTGAACATAACTTGTTTGAATAGCTTCAGTACAATAGGTTCAGCTGAAGAACATTTAGCATTAAAGGTGTTCAGACACTGGTCTATAGCTGGAGTTTCAGTAGTTAATAATGGGTCACATCAAGTTAGTCTAATCTTGACAGGATGTGATAATGACTCATTTTAAGGTAAGGAACTTTCATATTAATTAAATTGTTCTATAGATATACTCAAATAGGTTTATTGATTGAGGGGGTTATAATACCAGGTTTCCATAGTGTTTGCATAACAGATTTGCCACAAATTTTGTCTACATTGACCATTGTTGGTATCCTAATAAGGAGGAGATGTATTTTTAATAGAACATCTCATGATAATTTTTCCTGTGTTGTCACCCAAATCCATGATTTTTGTGAATGTACTATCATTTCAAACTCAGCCTATACTAAATCAATCGTTAAACATAACAATACAACATTTCATATACTGATAATAAATAGATAAGTTTGTATTTCTCTTTATAGCAGAAGTACCACTGGTCAGAGACTTTTCAAAATACCATGTTGAATCAACAAGGTAGAAATATGCACCTTTTACATACTAGCACCTTGTAACATTAATCGCCATTTATTTGTGTACTGCTATAGAACATGAAGTCCCAGCCAGAACTATTGATTTTTAATTCAATAAACACATATCAAAGTATGGCGTATAAAAGATTTATGCAACTGTAATTGTTACATTTTACAATTGTGTAATATGTCATCAATATTGTCATTAATATATTCCTGCATTAAGGTTCTCAACTAGTCTGTGCTTGTAAAGCTTTGATCACTTAACAGTGATAATTGGCTAAAATGGTATATTGTTCTTCTGAGTACATGTGGGGGAATTTTTCGACATGGCTATTGTTATTTTACGTTTCCTGCTTTGTCCTACCCAAGGAAAAAACCAAAACAGAATTTGCAACATAAAGTAGTAATATCTAATTTGCTACTCATTAATACAGAGGTTAAGGCCGTAAACCAGCATGCATTCTTCCAAGGCATTTGATGCAATCTTTGGTAATTTTATATTAAGAATCAACTAGAAATTCAAATCTTGGGATTCTTTTTCCTTTCAGGTTCTCCCCAGCCAGAAGAAAATGAACTACATGCCTACCATGTAAAATGCTTAGAGAATATAGTGCAGCTTCTTGATTGTTAATGGTCATCAGTCAACTTCTCATGTTGAAATTGAACAGCTTGTTCAGTGAGAGCCTGAAACTTGAAGAAAGCACTTCGATTCACAGATCTGTGGCAGCAGCCTATCTGCTGTGGAAGAAATTTATGAAGCCTTTGAGGAAGGAGTTCATGACTTTGAACCAAAGAAATTGCGCTATATGTGGTTCAAACTATTTGTACTGTAATCCCAATGGGAAATTATAATTATGCTACTATGTAAAGTATGTACACAGAAGAAGGAATGTACAGGGGAAAAGATTTGAAAAATAAGTAATTTTCTTAAATTATGCATTGAAATTGTTATTGTAAAGTATTAGAATTTCTGGTTTGGATTGTTCTTAATAAAGGGGTTTTTAACTGAGATCAGCATTTGCTGTGAGTGAAGTGGAATTTTTAAGATTGCAGGTGGGCACAGTGTATGCTCAGATTCAAGAACTGAAAATGTTGGCAGTTGTGGTGTGTTACACATTAAATGCAGCAGGGTGTATGTTGTAGTTTTGAAGATTTTAGTTCAAATTGCTGCATGTTTTTTAAGACGCTAACGATTGAAGAAGAGCTCTCAATTGCTGATATTAGAGGTGACAGTTATGTTAACATAGTTTATTCAGGATATGGGGTCTGTGCATCCATTTTAGTTACATTGCAACAATGTAGAAAATATTTAAGTCAAAGCTGTTGGTTTCTAAACACTTTGAATCTTTAGCTTGGGGCAAATTCCTCCCCTCCCTCCCCCACCAAATATTATCTGGGCCTGTGTTTTCTTTGAACAAGCACTGCTACTATGTAACTATTGTTCTTTGTTTTGTAGTATTCTATGCTGAAAGGGTAAAGATACATTGGTGTCTGAGCAGGGCAGTTTTTCTCACCGTGTGCTTCTGGAGTACCTAACAGGGTGTTTTAATTTCCCTCAACACATAAAGCTTTTATTTTGTGTCAGAGTCACATAGAAGTGAGCTAATTCAAAGCAAAACCTGAATAATATCTCTAAGAATTATAGCAAGGCCATGTCTACCTGTAATTAGTCTTTTCTTCTTAACCAGGTGATGAAAGTATTTTCTGCTGACAGAGGGGATTTTGGTTTATTTGTTTAGCAATGCTTATAAATTATGTGTGACTTGATATAATGCAGCTGACCATAAGTGTAATGCTTATGGCTGAGTTAAGTCATTACTAGAAATGTAATTATTGGTTGATCTCCCACCCCTCCACGAAACAAAGAGCAAGTATGGACCACCAAAGCTTGATCCTTTTCCACTTTTTGTGTTGTGTAATTACTGTATTTTGCAAAGCGGTTGTTAAATGCTGTCATTCTCATCCCATGGTATTTGTTGCCGAACACTCAGCTGCAGGGCAGGAGACAGCTCTGCAAGTCAGCATTTGCTGACTGGGCTTGATGGGGAGGTCTCTTTCCCTTGGGCTACCAAATGCTGTCTCTTCAGAGACTTATGTTTCAGAATACTCACCCCCATGATCTTTCTGATAAATCAGTCACTAAGTCAAAATGCAGATTGTTTGCCATTTTTTCTGTTTCAGAGAGACAAAAAATGAGAGTGGTCAATGCCAAATGAATTCTAATGGAAGCAACCACTCCTGCAAGGATGGCAAGAGCTCCTTCAAAGCACAGAAATACACATGGATCTCATGAGGGGAATGAGGGCTGCAGAGTTGCATGACTTCATGACGTGCAAGTACAATACAATAAGGCCACAGAAGATCTGGATGCTTGTTTTCTATTAAATATTTCTATTTTACTAACTGTACAAGTTCTTGAAGAAACTATTCATATTGAATAATCTGGGCAAATTGCTAATACATTTGTTGTTACAGTAAGCCTGAGTGCTGTGTTTATCCCAAAATGAGCTATTTTCTCAGTATTCTGCAACAATTTACAGTTGTGGGAAGCAATTGTAGTAATGTCATAAGTGAATACTTATGTTTGGTGTTGCTATTCTGGAAAATCAAAACAATTTTTAAACTCTAAGGACTAAAATCTATGTTTACATTGTGGAGAAGCTTTCCTCCTTCAAGATTAAGGAAAGGGCTTTATGTATTTATGTAAAGGACAGCACTTCCTTCCATCACATTTTCCCTTGAAAACTGGGGACATACAGTGGCTGCATCCTGCCTTCCTGCATGTTAACAAGGTGGGTTATAAAACGTAAATGACCCTGTATTTCCTGTTCACTGGCACTTAGACTAGCATAAATAGCCTCACAATAACCTTTAGTCTTAATAGCTTTCATGAAAAAAGATTTAAATATTTAGACCTCATTCACAGTTAATTTCAGAATTTTGGAGGTCAGTCCATCTTGAAGGATGGGGTGTTTGTCATGTCTGTGTTTTCAAAGAAAATTAAACCCTAAAATACCTTCAAATTCTAAGAGCTGTAAAATAATTTTTTACCCTACAGGGGAAAGTGCAATTAAAGTGGAGATGGATTTCCTGAATAAGCTACAGAATTTAAAAGGTAATATTCAACTTTCATCTGGTTTCCCTAATAAAAGGCACAGCCATGCAAGCTAGGAGTCTCTTGAAAATCCTTATCCAGGAGAATACAATTACCATTTGCACTAACTGCAGATATATCATGCTCTTACTTGGTTGCTTTATCTTTTATGATAAGCTTGTAATCAAGAAAGAAGTTATTAAATTCAAAAGAGGTAAGTGCATAAAATCCAGTAAAAATGAGGCTTTCAGATTCTTTTTTAAGATGGATGTGTCATCTAGTGCATGTTCAAAACTTTCACAGAAATAATTTTCACTTAAGTGGTATAAAATTGTAGATTAAGCTTAAATAATTTAGTTTTGATTGTGTGTGTTCATGCAAATATAGACATTTAGTCATGACTTACTGATGAAGTTTTCAAACCTTTGAGTAATAGATTTTCAAGCCTACTTGAAAATCCTCAGGAAAAATATTTCGTTTATGAGAAAGGAACTATTTTTTGCTCTTCCAGCAATTTGGACTTATGGATTCTCCTCACTCAGCAACTACACAGCCCTGGATGGTGATTTTCATTGGTTCCCCTCCATACCAAACTTGGAAATTACAGCAATTACGGGCTTGTGGCAGCAGTACTGGCCAGACTGGGGAGGGGAGTTTTCTATACTGAGACTTCAGCCCATCTTTTTTGAAGGATTTCCCTTCACAGTAAATAGAAGCTACTGTGACAGCTTCTCAAATCTGCTTTTCCTTCAGAGAAATGTTTTAATGTCTTCTAGGGGAGAAACTGGTTAGCAGCCACACAAAGATTGCTTTCCACTGGGGTATCTGGGGGCACTCCACACTTCACTTGATTCTGGTTGCACAAAAAAAAAAGTGATTCCTTCAACTCTCTCCAAGATGGCTTCTAAAGTAATCATTTACAGCTACATTGCTGAGACAGCAGTCGTGCTGCCTTTGCTGTAGGATAGAGAGGGAGTTGTGGTAAATACAAATTCACAACACTGCAGTCCTTGTAGGCTCCTCTCTTGGCTCCTGGGCTGCACTGTGGAAGATGTGCATTCTGCATTTATGACCTCATCATCATCTTTTTGTGATTACCTCACCTCCTTCAGGAATTCTGTGTGGTCTGTAAGCATTCCTAAGACCTGGTTAGGCTCCCTGTTTGGTAACCCATAAGGGTTTGACCCCATGATTTAGGGTCAGTCTGTGCCCTCTGGCCTCAGTTCCAGCTATTCTTGGGCACTCTTATATCTATAACTAGTGTTTTAGGTGCTGAACATTAGCAGTAGGGATTTTACAATTATGTTTGGTATTCCGGGCATGTTGCCCTCCACCTGTCCTCCAGCCCTATCTCAGCCACCACAACCTTTTAAAAAAAAAAAAAACCGAAATGGAAAAACTGGTTTCATTTTCACTGGAAGAGGAGAATTCTTACAGCACCTGCTTTCGTGCATCCAAAATGGAGAGTGTCAGTCTGTGTTGAATTTACAGCAAACCTACATGCTTAGGTTCACAAATGTCCTCATTCTTCATAGACAAAACACATGGACCTGCTTTGCATGGTCAATCTGGATGTTATGTCATCATTCCAGCTTCTTGATTGCTTGCCAACAGGAATATAATATAAATTTGTACCTTTTTAGATCCCAGTCCTTAGCATTTGCTATGTCCATGTAAGTCTTTGCTGAGCCAGAACACAGGATGGCAATTCCCAGTGCTTCACGTACAGTAGTTAATACATGATTTATGTACTTTATGTATTTATGTGACTTGCAAATTTCCTCTGCTGTTGCACATCTTTCTTTAAAAAGTCAGCTTTAGTAATGCTTCCTAATTGAGACTATCTTCAGAATACTGACCTGGAGTTGAAATACAAATGAGATCAGCAGTAGCAGGGAATGCCTTTAAAATCAAATGTTCTCTCTCACCAAAATTTCCTTCACTAACCCTAAGTGGCAGTGCAGAGCTTTACAGTGACAGAACAGAACAGGAGATGGGGGTGATGTTCTCAGCCTGTGGCCCGGTATCTTAAACATACTGGGAGTTATAGGATCACCTGTGTCTGTGTTTTAGATCCAGGGAGTAATAAAATGTGTGTTATTAAGAACTTTCTAGCCAATCTAGATATGTCTGCTAACTGAGTTTAACAGCAAGGTAATAATAAGTCCTCAGTTTAATTTCCTGTGTTGTGCTGCATCACATGCTGCCACTGACTTCAGACACCAGTTAGTATCTGAACAAAAAAAAAAAACCCAAAAGACCCAAAACAATGAACCCTGAAATAACTCTTTTGAGAGAACACAGTTGTCAACATCTAAGTGAGTTGAGAAAGATGCACTCAACTGGGGCAACGCCATTCAACATGCAAGTGTCAGCTTGCTCATGTTTATGCTCATCACATAAATACAAGCTTAAAGTCTTGTAGACAAGTTCAAAGTGATTGCACTTCAGAGGTGGATTTCACCATATCAGGATAAGGAAAATTGTCTTTCTTCTTGGTTTCTGTTCTTGGACTCTTTGTAACTGAGGGTTTGCAGAAGGACATTCTTGCATTGTTGTGGCAGCTGGAGAGTGACTCACTCCTTCTCAGCCAGAGCTTTTCTTGCCCATTGGGTTATTTTTCCAGAAAGATGTCCTGCACAGTTGAGTAAGAGTACCTGAATAAAAGCTTTTAGTTGCTTCCACTTAAAACTACTCTATCTGAACTTCAGAGCCTTCCTGAATCTCGAATTTGGTGAATGGGGGTTGGACTACATGATCTTCAGAAGTCTCTTCCAACCCTAACAATTCCATGAATCTGTGAATCCTATAGATCTACTAACAGGCTTTTTAGTGCCTATATGATTAAATGCTCTGCAGTTTCGAAGTTTTTCATAAATGTCAAATAACTGTGAAGTTTCAAGGGCTAAGACAAGCTGCTCCTGCAGGTAGCAGCAGTGTCACTGGCATTCTCTTTTTTTCTGAAAGTTTTGGTGTGATTTTTCATCTGTTTCTGTAAATTAAGACATCAGGTTTTCATTAGTCTACAGCTCAGGAGACTGTTCCTTAGAACTTCTGGTGTTATTACTTCATGCCTGCAAGATGTACAGTTTTCAGCGTTAAAAATAAGTTTAAAAAGGGAATATTGAATTCACCTGCATGCTGATTTCTGACCTAATAACTGCTACTCTGGAGTGAAAAATCTTGCGTTGTCCAAAATTATTCTGCAATAATTAAAGGTTTGCAAAGCATCCCAGAAAAAAATATATATTAATACAACACAAGGAGTGGAGCCATACAGCAGGAGGTTGCCAGAAGCTGACACAGCTTATGGGGAGTTTTTGGGGTTCTGTGTAGCTCTCAGGAGATTTATAGGAGAAAAATTCTCTCTGCTCACTTTGGGTGTTTGTTGACAGTAATTTGCCATTGTAATCACATAATGACAGCAATCCTCCCTCTCCATTTTGAATAAAGCAAATATTTTTATACAGTTTTATAGGGCAATATGATTGAGGAGTCACAAAAATACCTTTAAATACTGTTTTTAAAGCTAACTTTCTTAGTGACAGGAAGTTGGCATCCTGCAAAAATAAAATGAGAAAAAATTGTAGCACGGCAATGGATTATAAGGATTTGTATTCTTCCATGAGTATTACTGAATCTCTCTGTGGTTAAACATGCATTTTAACATTGTGGGATTTCTCCAATATGCTTTTCAAAACATATTATGATGGAACAGTGAGCATGGAAAATTTTTTTTTATGGTTTAACAACAACTGATTTTGAGAAGGAAATGACCATAAAAATCAATAGAAAAATCTAATTTTCGGTGGTGTTGGACTAGGTCCCAGCAGGGGAAACATTATTGTATGGACAAATTCACTAGGGAATATAGCAGGAATTGAGGTCAAAATGTAATCACCCAGAACACAGCTCTTCGGGGCGGATTATTTTATTCTCTCTCTGAACTGAAATACCTTTTAATGGTAATAAATCTCCTTATCCTGTACTGGGAGTGTATTTGCCATAATGTATTAGAAGGAAGATCCTTGATTCTCGAAAATGTTCTGTGCTTTCTCTCCAACGTGCAGGAATAACTTTATCTTCAGTTAGCGATAAAATGGCCACTTGGAAGGAGTGGTAGGTGGTAAGTGCTAAAGGAGAATCCTGTGCTTCTCTTCTCTCTTGCCATCAGTGCATGTTATTGCTGCATTCCAAAGGAGTTCATTTCTTCATACAGAAATGCTTGCTCCCCCACCAGAAGTAGTATAATCTGTGTTTTGGTGAAGTCATTGGAAATTCTTTCTTGGTAATGTTAAGATTTATTTAGTTTCATTTAATTTCAGTTCCTGGGATTTTCCTTGCATTTATCAGTACACCAACCATGGACAGCCTTTTTCATATGCAGCAGAAGGTCGTGTAAGTGTCGGAAATTTCTGTTAGCAGAAGTAATTAACACTGTCGAAATCTTTTCAGAAAAGCAAACTGAGAACTATTTAAGATGCTTTTAATGCTACCCATCCTGTACAAAGAATGACTAATATCAGAATGCCAGAAAATTGTATCTTGTTCTCAGAAGAATTTATTCACCACTTGATGAATTCATTCAGCAGCCATCTTCTGTATATTATTTTATATGTATATATTTGAAGCAATAGAATTCCTACTTAAATGAAAGGGGGACACATATGTATTTGTCTCAAGCCTGGTGAAAAATGTAGTTGATTGAGTTGTGTAAAAAAAGTCCATAGAGACTGAGAAATAATGTCCAGGAAATACCATTTGCCATTATCTACAACAGAAACAACAAAAAACCAATACACAAAACTTTCAATCCCAGGAATCTAGGGACAAAATACAGCTACAACTTTGATTTTATGTTTTGAAAAATAATCAAACAAAATAGTAATTCTGTATAGCCACATTTCCCATTACAAAATAAATATAGCTTGTAATGGATACAAACACTGGTGTAACTAAGCTGTAAAATGCAATTTTGACCTTGGACCTCTTGATCCAGGATGTTAGTTTGAATAACCCAAAACCTGAAGTGTTGTGTGTGGCAGTCCATCGTGTTCACGAAGAGCCCTCTCCCATTAGATCTTTAGGCATTAACTGCCTGCTAAGTCAAGGTCTCTGGTTATTTCTGATCAACCTAAATTCAATCAACCAACTCTAAAATTATCCCAGCAAGGTTTACCTCAGATTATCTGTTTAAATTCCTGTCTGCCTAATGTATCAGATTATTCTGGTAAGCCTTTGAACACACACATCACTACCTTTTAAAAAAAATCTCTTTCACTTTAACAAAAGTAAAGAAAAAATGCACTAAAACTAGACAAAATTGTATGAAAAGAAAGAACTGCAATTTTTCACTTTGAGTGGTTCAAAACCACAGAATCACAGAATCATTTAGGCTGGAAAATACCTGCAAATCATCAAGTCCAACCTCTGACTGATCACCACCCTGTCATCTAGACCATGGCAGTAAGTGCCACGTCCAGCCAATTCTTGAACACTTCCAGAGATGATCACTCCACCACCTCCCTGGGCAGTCTGTTCCAATGCTTAACAAGCTTTTCCATGAAGAAATTCTTCCTGATGTCCAACCCAAACCTCCCCTGGTGCAGTTTGAGGCCATGTCCTCTCATCATGTCACTAATTGCCTGGCAGAAGAGGCCGACTCCCACCTGGCCGCAGCCTCCTTTCAGGCAGTTGTAGGGATCGATACGGTATCCCTTGAGCCTCCTCCAGGCTGAACAACCCCAGCCCCTCTGCCACTCCTTGTTTGGCTTAGTCTCTAAAAGTCATATGTGTTGTGTTTAAAACTGACAGGGGCTTTCGCACATGATTTTGACTAAGGGGAGTTGAATTCAACCATCAAAATAAGAGCATAATATATCTGACTGATGGCAGGTTCAATATGTTAGGATAGTTATGATGGGATAGTTGATAAGCCTTTTTTGGGGCAGATACGCTACTTCACAGGCATTTCATGATTCCTATGGATCACACAGTTGAAAAAAAATCTGTCAGAGATCAATGCCTCTTGTTATGAACATATTAATGAAACAAAAGATCTATGCAGTCACAATAATTTAATTTAAAAGTTAAATCTGCTTAAAATAACTTGTGATGATTTTTCAAGGGGTACTCTGAAGCCCTATAGATGTAATTAAACTTTCAGCTTCTTAGAAATCGGTGAACAAAATTACCGGCTAAATTTTGGAAAATAAAGAAAAATCTCTGGTATTCCGTCTCAAACTGAAGACTAATTGAGAATATGACTCACCACAGCTTTATGTCAGTATAAATATCATTGATTTCTTTGGAACTACATTAGCATAAAACAGATGTAATATGTTGCAGTGTAACAGGCAGGAGTTTATGGCACAATTATGCTACTTTTACTAAAACAAATGATTGCAGCAGATATTCCTTGGCTCCATTTAGTCACAGTTGACGGTGATACCTTTCTTGTAAAAGCTCTGCTGTTTTGTTTGACTTTGTCTAAACAAATGAAGTTCTGCAAAGCAACAACATACATAAGAAATATCTGTTCTGAATTTTGGTAGGAAAGGGATTTTTACTTGAGGATTGTTATGTAGCAGTGTATTTGGGGTGGAAAGATTAAAAAAAAGCCTGAACTAACGCCAAAAAATTCCAGCTTAATTCATTACAGTAGAACAGAATTTTAAATTTTTCTTTAGATTTTGGTTATTTTTTCATTTCATTACATATGTAAAAATTTTATACGATGTAGTTGTTTTTACATATTTTCTGTGTCCTTAATCCCCCTCCAAGGTTTAGAGTGGACAGTGTTTAGTTCATTATTCATTCAAAAGCTTGCTAGCAAATATTTTTTTGTTTTCTATTTTGAATATCTTTAAGCCACGGTAGTTTTAGGGGAAGAGTTCGCTTGTTTGTTCTGAAGAATGCTTGTTTCAAGGGGCAGTTTGAGTGCTTCGTTTTATACCTCTTCCAACATTTAAAGCCAGTTCAGGATCAAAAAGTGGAAAGGAAAGAAGTGGTCTTGTATTCTGCCAAGGCATTTGTCTGGAAAACAGGGTATTTGGGTTTGGCATTTGGTGTTTGGGGTGGTCTTCTTTGCTTTTGGTTTTCTCTTTTTTGTGTGTTTTTGTGTGTAGGAGGGAGATTTTACATAGCATTGTGTGCTTGAGTTGATCTTGTAGGAGAGATGTGCATTATCAGAAAATGATTAACTGTCACTTTGCTGTTTACCAAGCTTTTTCCCAATAAAGGTCTACAAAAAGGGCTTAAGAAAAAGAAGAAGCATAATATAACTTTCTTTGCTAGAAAGGTAGCCTGTGTCAGGTCCTGGATGCATCAACAAAAAAAGGTTAAGGATGCCGTGTAGGAAAGATGCATTGTTTGCACTCTCTTTCTCCCTGGATTTTGAAGGTCATTTAAAAACTCATAAGCTTCTTTGCCTTATGAAAGTTAGAGGTCTTTCTTGGAGAAATTTCTGAGCTGACAGCATCCTATAATTAAGCATAGCCTGAACCTTAAGTGAACTGCCTCTGCAGGAAGTTTTCACATCCAGGCTGTATTTGAGGGCATTGTTTAGGAAACAGCTCTGTAAGCCTCTGCCAGAAAGAGAAAAAATCCAGCAACATTCATTTCCTTAAACAGACTTTTAACAGGGATTTTTAGCAGCATGATGGACATAAAAAGTAGAGTTGAACTAGGAAAAGGATAATTCAGGAAAAATAATAGGTATATGAGAATGGCTATGCTCTAAAACAGAAAGTTCCATTTCCTGTCCCCAAAACAGATTTGTGTGAGAACCTTTAAGCCTTTCTGCTTTGATTTTTCTTTCATTAAAATGAAACTTTAATATTTCTGCCAAACTAATGAAATCAGTGATGTCAGCAGGAATACAAAAATTAAACTGAAAGAAATAAACATAGTCAACTATGCAGTATTAGTACATTAAATAGTTAGAGACCCAAATGTACTTTACTACTTTCCTTTGTGAGTTAGGTTTTTTCACATCTTTCCAATGTTTTCTTTCATGTTATTACTCGATGGAAATGCATAGACTGTCAACAGATCTTGAACACAAATCCAGTACTATCTTCCTATTATAAGAATAGAAGAATTCATAAAATATCTTTAAGGAAATTTCTGATACCTTATTGACCTAATCAGTAGTAGACACTTGCAGCCAAGATCACTGAACAGAAAAGGCTTAGATTGAAGAAAGATGCATGGTGATAATTTTTATCATTAAGCAATCATGTAAATAAAAAATACAAAATAAATTAACTGGATATTTTATTTTGTTTGTTTAGGTTTTCTCTCTCTTTTCTAAGTAGCTCACCTTGGCTTTTTTAATTGTTTTCACAACTCTATTCACTTTTCCATCATACATTTCACTTGTTTTATTTAAATACACAGGAATACTCTGAATGGCTGCTTTAAGGGTTTCCCCTTCACACACAGACGCATGAACTTCCCTCAAGTTCAGCAAGTCCTCACAGGCGGACACTCCTGCCGTGAACACATCAAAGGGATGTTGCTTACACATTGAACTTAAAAATTCGACAAACTTTCTTATCTCCTACCAACACACCTTTCACTTGAGAGTTGGTAGCAGTAGTGCTTCACGGTGTTCAAAAATTGTTCAGCAGTGGAGTTTCTTCCACTGCTTAAATCAGACCTTTATACCATTAGGACACCATTAGCCATCTGTCACTAAAATGGGTGTTTTACACGTTCAGATGACACCCATTAAACACGTATAATCTCCCTGAAAAAGCTGTGAAAATACTCTTCCTTGATCTCCACATTTAGTGCCATCTAACCTTCCCATCACGGTGTCATAGCTTACCCCCGTCCGGGAGCTCATCCCCGTGCAACCACTTGCTCACTCCCCAGCCAGTGGGATCAGGGAGAGAACTGGAAGGGTAGAAACGCTAGAAAACTCACAGATT